>NC_141695.1:1673977040-1674547040 GCF_964263255.1 Lissotriton vulgaris | reverse complement strand
CCTCCGCTGCAGAGCCAAAGGGCCGGCCTGTCTCCGTGCAAGTAATTCATAGCTTCTGTTACCATGCTCCCATAGAAGGCCCATGCCCCCACGCTTCTCATGCAGACACTCAGACGCTTATACACGCACTCACAGTCAGTATAGAGTAGCTTCTGCCCCAGAGACCTTTTCGCCCAGATAGCTCAGTTCCTAAACACCAGATATCAGATATGATAGAAGCACAAGTTGATCTGACATGCCAGACTTCTGTCTCTTTCCGTCAGTGCAAATGTCAAGCCCCCTGCACCCTCTAGTTTCACGTCAATCACACGTCATGCAGCTGCGCGCGCATCCAAGCCTCTGATTTCTGCTGACATCGCAACTTTCTGCTTAGTGCCACCCCTTTGTGACACCTATCTGTGACGTTTCTAGCACACACCTCCAGTTAAGCCTAGTCCACGCCTTCTGATTACGCACTAGTAACACGTGGATGCTGTTATCTTGTCTACTCTCAGCTGTTACGCCTACTCTCTTACTTCCTATGATGTAAATCAAGTATATAAGCTATGTATTGTTAATAAAACATTGCTCTATCCCTTCTTCCACCCCTGTGGTGGGAAGAACATGATATCCTGGTCTTGACCATTCCTTTTTAAGGAATAAAACCCCTAAGAACTCTAACACCACGGACTCTGTCTTCTTTCTTTCCGATTGAGTTATTATTGATTAAGTACTTACCTGCATAGAAATTAAGAGAGTAAATTATATATTTACATCATTTTGGCGCCCGAATAGGGACCCCTCCCCCACCTCACGCGCCGGTTGGTGCGTTGTAAGCTCTGTCCCCTGCCATCAGTTAGAAGGAAACTACGCGTACCGGCAGGATTTCCTGTATCTCCCTCTGGCCCACGGAGGTGACGAAGATTACGATCAGTACCCAGACGAGGCGGTGAGGAGTGCGGAGGATCCCGACCAGAGCCTAGACGAAAGAAGCAAGGTCCGAGGTGTCAAGAGGCCCACCAGTTTTCCGAAGTTTTTCCGAAGTTTTCCGAAGTTCCGAAGTATCGAGTCCAGTCGAGTTTTCCGAGGCCTTCTGTTTCCGTGCTTCCCGGTGAGTACCATTACTGGGACATATCTAGACGGGTTTGGGTACACAAGTCCGGTCTGCACTGTTTTTAGACAGTGTATCTGTACTGTTTAGCAGTACATCCGTTCTGCACCGCTTTGGCAGTGTATCTGTACTGTTTAGCAGTACATCTGATATAGGGGGTAGTCATATATGTTTTCAAAATGTCTTTCCATGTGATTAATGTCGTGGTATAAGTGTGACTGTTGTCTAATGTGCATTAATGTGTTCTTGTATAACTAGCTGCATTCAGTATTAAGTAGTAAGGATCGAGCGTTCAGTACCGAGTAAACAAGATGCCGTTTTTCAACAAGTTAAAGCAGATAGGAACTAGGAAAGGGATACTAGAGGAAGAAATTCCTATCCCCCCTAGGGACACCCCAGGTAACTTTATGTACCATAAGCATGGCATAGATGCCATATTGTATCTCGATTTATGGGCTGACTATACTAAACACCTAGACGAAAGACACAGATGGCCCGTTACCGGAACATGGGATGCCGAGTGCATCATGAAGGTAGAGGAAGTACTATGGAAAAAGAAAGCCAGACAATCCCAGAAAGACGCCATAGAGTTTTGGCGTAAGGAATCACATAAGCGTGCTGAAAGAGCACTACGTAGAGAAGACAGACTTAAAGAATCAGACAAGGCCCAAGAAAACGAATTAGTTATCGAGGGGATCCGAGTAAAAACAGAGCAAGTAGACCGCGCACGAAATAACCTCGTAAACGGTATGTATCTCGCGGCTGAGGGTTCGCCTGAGGCCATTTCAGAAATACCGAAAGACCTGCCGCCACCATTAGTTCCAACTAAAGTAACTCATAGGACCACTAGAGACATATTCCTGAATTCCTATCTAGAGGACGTAGCACCCGCTTACACTAACCTGCCTGTTCGCGCCCTGCCTACCGACGGGGACGGGGGTGGTAACCCGCCCCAAAATCATATTCTGCCAGTATCGCGACAGGTCTCTCCTGTTCCACCAGCTCCTCCACTTCCCGTACCTAAAGTTGATCTACCTAAACCGCGTCTACCTGATCCCACTAAAAGACAAATTCAAGTTCAGGTACAGACTCCACAAAGGGATAATGTTCAAGCTTCCGCTTCAGGGGGTGCGACCGGGGGTCTTCATACCCCGCCACCGACACGCAGGTTACCGCACGGGGACTTGCGAAATCCTTTTTCGTTCAGATCACCCCGTCTTGACATGTTTAAAGAAAACATTTCAGTTTGCAGATATGATCCAGTACCCGGCAAAGACGATATAATGGTGATGGCATCACTACGGTTAAGATCTGCTACTGATTTCCTGCTGTGTTATGCAGGAATGAAGGAGCGCCTAGATAGAATATATGAGTTTGTTCAGACTGGGAAGGACCCCGACAGTATTAAGGATGCCATGGAGCATCAGAAAGTTGACGTTCAAGCACAGATACTACGTTTTTTCATAAACTGTCTAATAAGAGAACGAGATAGGCCTGGGACCGATCAGAGTGAATTAGATGCACTAAACAAGTGGGGTCAAAATATATCTGAAGGAAAGCACGACAAGGGGACTTGCATAGCCAGTATGTACAAGAAAATTAGAAAAGCAGTAATAGAAATACACCTAAAAGAGAAAGAAAAGGCTTCCTCCGAGGGGGAAGAAGAACATGAAGTACCAGAAGAAACTCTAGACACAATAGCATATGTAGGTAAAGGAAATTACCTTAGGAAAGGCATCCGTCCAGAAAGCAAGAGAGTTCTTTTCTGTGCCTTAACAAACCCGAATTCTGCTGAACATCAGTTCCAGGAAACTGATAAAAGGCTTCGAGATCGAGTAGGGTACCATGTACTGAATTCTATGGATGAACAAGAACTAGCCCGGTCAGCCATATCATGGGCCGAAAATCCAGACATATATAATGATGACACTGTAGCGCAGACATTTCTGAACCTCTCCCCAGACGAGCAGAAATTAGCAGGTGTATACATGATCCAGCACCTCCTCACAAAGTACAGAAACCAGCATTCTGACCCAGGTCCCTTACCCGAAGTATTAGACGCACTACTCATGGATAGATGGAGAGGTTTAAGTACCAAATTAATTCAAATAATTCTAGAACAACGCCATAGATATGACACATCCATAAGCCCCGAATATGCTCCCGCTCCGCCTTCAGAAAGAAAAATATATCATATGGAACGCCGACATGGCATTGAAAGTCAGAACCCCTTACGAGAAGTACATCCAGTTATGGGTGAAGATCGTACCTTGAAACGCGTGTATGTACACACGCCACTGACTAAGTTAGAACTGTTGGAAATGAAGAAACTAGTACCCTGCCATGATAAAGATCCTGCAGGCTTTCACAGAGAGCTTAAAGATATGTTACTGATGGGAGATTATACGTATGACGATATCATGAAAATGTTAAAAGTATTACTGCCCACGGGCATCTACGAGAAATTAAAGGAAAAAGAATGGGAGGTGGGAGACACAAAGATTGCATGGGCAGAAATAGAAGATGAAGAGAACAAGCGGGTCCCAGGGGTAGGCCTTGGGGAGAAAACTAAAGCACTGCCAGGTCTGATAGTACAGGTTCTGCCAAGATTATTGACAACTAGAAAAGAAGACTGGGATGCAATCTCAGCATGTAAACAGAAACCCGACGAAGATACCAGTGACTTCTATTCAAGATTCGAGAAATGTTTCATTATTAATAGTGGTCTTAAACCAAGTAGCGAGTCGTACCCGCATCTTTTTGTATCAAAGTTAGTTGAGAACTCCCTGTTAGCAGTTAAGAATCGTGTATACAAGGTTGAGAGTACATGGCAAGCAAATACGCCGTCACAAATGTTACAAATGTTACAATACCATCAGAACAGGATTAGAGAGGAACAGGATCAGGAACAAAAACGTATGAAAGACACGAAAATGAAAATGTTAGTAGCCCAGTCGGTCCATACCGACGGAAATAGAAAGGGTACGACCCAGACAGGTCACGCCACAGCTCCCGTTAAAGGGACATGCAACTATTGCAAGCAGCCAGGTCACTACGTACATGAATGCCCCGTTCTGAAACATAACATTGCGACAGGTAAAACTAAAGAAAGACCGCATCCGCCTAGACAAGACCACAACCAGCATCAGTCTTCACAGAATATGCAGCCCATGCAGAATACACAGCCTACGCATGCGTCATCACCTACAGCACAGACAGTAGCGGTATCACAGCCACAGCCCATTGCCGCGTCTCAGCAAGTTTCACAACAGATGTACCAGTATGCCCAGTCCGCTTACCCCGATTACCCACGATACACATGAAACAGCCTAGAGAGGGAGGGTGGCTTGCCTCTTATTGAAATTCCTGTAGATCAAGAAGGTCCTTATGTACACAGTCAAGTATTAGGAAAAGACAGAAAGTTCTTAATTGATACAGGGGCAAGTCGTACCACAATCAGTCATGAGGAAGTTCCAGGGGCACCCCTCTCAGGCTCTCAGAATGTTTCCCTTGGTTTTTCAGGAAAGCCCATTGTAAATGAGGTATCAGAACCAGTCCCCCTGGCTGTGGGTCCCTTATCACGTGTTACAGACTTGTTACTTACAAAGTCATGCCCAGAAAATCTGTTAGGAATTAAAACATTGAAGGCTCTAGGAGCCATAATTTGCTGTTCTCCGGAGGGAGTTAGACTCTTTCTGCGGGATTTCAAGGGTCATTATATGTTACGTGAGTTTGATGTCAGATTGAAAAATGTACCAGACCACCTGTGGGCAAAAGGCCCAACTGATGTAGGTTGTATGCACATTACCCCATACCGTGTTACACTCAAAGAAGGTGTAGTTCTACCTCGAATCAGACAATACAAATTACCACCCGATGCTGTAGTGGCTTTACTGGAAATCATTGAAGAGCTCATTACCCAGGGAGTGGTCGTAGAGACCGACTCCAACATCTGTAATTCACCCATCATTCCGATTCTTAAACGTACTGATCCCAATGCGCCGCCAGTATATCGGCTGGTGATTGACCTAAGAGAACTGAACAAATGCATTATTCCACAGTATCCTGTGGTTCCCGACATCTCATCCTTATTGACTGCTATTGATTCAGAAGCAACGTTCTTTACTGTAATCGACCTCAAGAACGCCTTCTTCAGCGTGCCTATTGATCCAGAGAGCCAATATCTCTTCGGATTCAGTTTAAATGGACGCAGTTTCAAATGTTCACGCGCACCTCAAGGATTCACAGAAAGCCCCAGCATCTATAGCCAAGCACTGAAAAGACAACTCGATTGTATCATAATGCCAGTTAACACTGCTTTACTGCAGTACGTCGATGATCTGCTGATCACCGCACGAAGTGAGCCCGAATGTGAACAAGCATCACTGACAGTTTTTCATTTCCTGGCAGACAAGGGACACAAGGTGTCTCCTTCGAAGCTACAATTCTGTGTTCAGCAAGTTGTGTACTTAGGTCACTTGCTGTCCAAAGTGGGGAGACAGCTCACTCCCGATCGCATTCAGTTAATTGCAAATATGCCACAACCCCAGACACAAAAGGAGGTACGGGCCTTCATAGGCCTCACCTCGTACTGCAGACAATGGATTCCTCAGTATGCATTCCTAGCTAAACCACTGATTCAGTTAACAACGCAGGAGGCAGCGACTTCGACTGTCCTTCCCTGGACTCAGGTACATACACAAGCCTTTGAGGAATTAAAGAAAGCATTATGCCAAGCACCAGTTTTAGCGACACCATGTTACAGCAAACCGTTTACACTTTTTGTTACAGAACGTGATGGTACAGCATTGTCTGTTCTCACTCAAGACCAAGCAGGTTCACATAAGCCTTGCGCTTATTTTTCCAGTACATTGGATTCAGTAGCCCAGGCACTCCCTGCGTGCTTGAAGTCAGTTGCAGCGACAGCATTAGCAATCAGACAGAGCGATTCAATTGTTTTAGGACATCCTTTAACAGTTCAAGTTCCACATTCTGTAGAGGTTCTTTTAAACAGAACCCAGACTCAACACTTGACTATAGCACGACTGACAGGTTATGAGTTAACGTTATTCCAGCCACACATAGAAATCAGACGCTGCAGCATTCTGAACCCCGCAACACTGTTACCTACAATTATGACAGATCCAGCCCCGCATGATTGTATAGAAATCATTAATGCAGTAACAAAGCCACGACGAGACTTAACAGATGTCCCACTGACAAATCCAGACCTGACACTTTATGTGGATGGTTCATGTATGCGAACAAGTACAGGAGAATTAGTGGCCGCATATGCAGTGACCACTGAAACCGAAGTCAAAGAAACACATCGTATTGACACACTGTCTGCTCAAGCAGCAGAGCTTATTGCTCTGACCCGAGCCTGTATACTAGCCAAGAACAGAAATGTTAACATATACACAGATTCCCGTTATGCGTTCGGAGTCGTACACGACTTCGGCATGTTATGGCAAGAACGAGGTTTCTTGACCTCTCATGGTGCCAAGATACAACACGGTCCCCTCATTCAAGCACTGTTAGAAGCAATACATCTGCCCTCAGGCATATCAGTCATGAAGTGTAAAGCACATACTAAAGTTACAGATTCTGTTTCCCAGGGAAACGACCTGGCAGACCAGACAGCAAAACATACAGCATTAACTCACACTCAGACAACTGACATGATAAAGACGAAAGGACCGACAAATTGTATGACAGTCAGGGATCCCACACTAGATGTTATCGATATTCAGACACATGCCACCCCAGATGAAATAAAGAAATGGATTGAACTAGGAGGGATCCAGACAGATCAAGGTTGGATGACGAAGGGAAAATCTACATGGTTTCTCCCTGACTCTATGGTTCAAGTCATAATTAGTACAGCACATAGTCCAGCACATCTAGGAGAAAAAGCAATGTTAGACAGTTTACAGAATATCTGGAGCAATAAACACTTACGAGCAGCAGCAAAACAGAAAGTGCGTACTTGCATGATCTGTTGTCAGTTCAATCCAGGTAAAAGCGTCCCTGTAGAGCAAGGTGGATTTCATCCTCCCGATCATCCTTTTGAAGTCCTCCAGATGGATTATATCCAGATGGACCGTTGTCGAGGATTCAAATATGTCCTCGTAATTGTTTGTGCACTGTCCCGTTGGACCGAAGCCTACCCAGTCCCAGATTACACTGCTCCGACCACTGCCAAACAGCTGGTTCGTGAATTCTTCCCACGGTACGGCATGCCTCGTGTCGTGTACTCAGATAACGGTCAGCCATTCTCATCCGAATTAATGAAACAGGTTTCCTTGCTGCTAGGATATCAATGGAAATTCCATTGTGTCCGACATCCCGAAGCCGCAGGCCTTGTAGAAAGGCATAATCAGACACTAAAGACACGTCTTGCTAAAATATGTCAAGAGAAAGGGGTCGACTGGATAGTCGCCCTACCAGTGGCACTATTCTATATGAGAATGGTTGCCCATTCAAGATCAGGACTATCCCCGTACGAAGTGGTCTTTGGTAGACCACCGAATATGTGGGGGACGCCCATTCCTAAGAAAATCACTGATGTTGATTGCAATATGTTGACAGATTACCTTGTCTCCTTGATGTCTGCACTCCAATCATGTCGTTCACAGGTTGCCGCAGCCTTCCCTGACAACACTGATGTAAAGCCACATGATGTCCGTCCAGGTGACCTGATTCTCATAAGGAACTTTGACAGGAAAAGTCCGCTGGAGCCCCGCTGGAAATCGCCGAAGACCGTTCTACTTACTACAAGGACAGCGGTGAAGGTTGAGGGCCGAAAGGGGTGGATCCACATGAGCCATGTGAAATTATGCAATGGACTGAAATCCGACCCAGGCTCGTCCACCCCTTCCAAAGACTGTATCGAGCCCAGTGACTTTGAAGTTTCCAAACGAGAGAAAACTCCTCAAGAGGAATACAGACTCAAGCTTCGATCTAGCAAGTCAGACAGTTTAATTGTTTAAGTCCTCCCCTAGGTGAATCGGTTAAATAGTTTCTGACATGTATCCCCTAGATCGAGATAGAGAGAGAGAGAGAGAATTCAAGAAACGTACATACTGCAAATCACTGCGTAGTCACTGTATAGTGACATTGTTAATCATGTTTTTTCTAAGTATTCTGATAATTGTTGCGAGTGTACTCCTTCCAATCTATTGCCCTATTTTCAAGCGTGAACAATCTGCTTACAACGTTTCTGCTGAACACTCTTTTAGCGAGTTACCACCACACGAACTTTCTTACAGACTTGCGCTGCGCAACAACACATTCATTAGTATGTTACACCACTCCCATCAGACTAATAACGCTACAAACTGCTGGATATGTGGCCGACTCCCTCCCTACCAGAATTACAAGGGAACTCTGCCCCTTTTTCCGTACCCGTTTACTCACAACGGCTCCTGTGGTGCATGGTTCAAAATAATTAATTCCTTGGATTCTGATATTGCTGTCCTCGACGGGAGCTGGGTTTGGGGAAACCTGAACTCAGTCCTGCTCAACGTCTGTTACCCTGATAAGGAGGAACTCCCCATTAGAATAGGAACTGATCTAGAAAATGAAGTATACGGATTAAGTAATTACACAACTAGCCTTATGATTCTTACTGTTGAATCTGAAGCTCCACCAGCTCTGCCCGCTATGTCAGTATTACCAGTTACTGGTGAATTATGTGTCAGAAAGAAAGGTTCGGTACACTTAGGTCATAGTAAATGTACTACTGTGGTCGAATTCAGTGATCATGGTAAATCATCCTTTAAGGCTACCCGTCATTCTTATTTTGTTTGTGGTCATACCGCATACATACGTCTGCCTCCAGATTGGGATGGTACCTGTTATATTGCATTCCTTCTGCCACCTGTTTTTCTAGCCCCTCCTGACTACCACAGAAACACAAATCTAGTAAAGAATAGACTCCGAAGAGATCTCTCGCTTGTCGACTATACAGAAACGGCATGGGAACAATACACCGATTTTAATAAAGGATTCTTTTTCTTTTTAGGTCCCGTCCAAAACAGTAAATTAATACGTAGATTAACTAGAACCCTTGAAGCTGTAGTACATGAAACTGCCTCCGCCTTAGGTAACCTAACAGAGGAGCAATCTGCCATGCGGGTTGTTGTCCTTCAGAATCGTCTTGTTATTGACGTCATCTTGGCAGACAGAGGTGGAGCCTGTAAGGTCATCGGGTCAAGTTGCTGTGTTTTCATTCCACAAAACGCGCCATCTGTATATCAAGCTATTACACGTCTGCATAAAATTGCAAATCAGATACATCAGAATCCAGGCACCTGGACTTGGTCCGGTTGGTTCTGGACAACGTTAACTGCTTGGGGATGGAAGATCCTATCCTTCCTAGGTTTTGGCCTTGTCATAGTATTCAGCTGTTGCCTGTGCTTACAGTGCGGGCCGGCGATATGTGGACTATGTGCCACATCATGCATTAAACATTCCAGTTTTCTCTCAAACAGACAACGGAAGAGGGACGAACAAATTATGTTACAAGAACAAACTGATCAATTTATGATGATCGATATATCATGAAGGGTCCGTAGGGAACAAGGAGGGAATGAGGAAATATAAATTTTGGTCGAATTGTGTTCCCTAGCGCGTACCCCACCGTCTCCATGTACGAGTTAAAGTGCATGCAATTTCCCTCCTGTGCCAGTTATGAAGACGCAAATACATTTGCGTCCAACGTTAACATGTCCTCTTTCAGACCCACCCTGAATGGGTTGGATAGTCCGTTTCTAGGTATACTATGCCAACGTCTTTTTGCAGTGTACTCTACATGTTTTTCAGCTCTGGCAAAGTAGGCCCAGAATCTCTGCCATCGAGCCTTTTTCTTCCTCCTGACTCTGAAAGCCTCAGCCCAGGCTGCCCCCGTACCCGTGAACTCTGCCTTCCTTCCAGCGCGGCCCACCGCGCTTAGCTCAGCCTGCTGCCTGCCAAGATTGACTACAACCTTCGAGTTATCTGTTCCGCTCCTCGAAAATACATTCCTGCCTACCAGCTTCAGTAAACATCCCCCTCCGCTGCAGAGCCAAAGGGCCGGCCTGTCTCCGTGCAAGTAATTCATAGCTTCTGTTACCATGCTCCCATAGAAGGCCCATGCCCCCACGCTTCTCATGCAGACACTCAGACGCTTATACACGCACTCACAGTCAGTATAGAGTAGCTTCTGCCCCAGAGACCTTTTCGCCCAGATAGCTCAGTTCCTAAACACCAGATATCAGATATGATAGAAGCACAAGTTGATCTGACATGCCAGACTTCTGTCTCTTTCCGTCAGTGCAAATGTCAAGCCCCCTGCACCCTCTAGTTTCACGTCAATCACACGTCATGCAGCTGCGCGCGCATCCAAGCCTCTGATTTCTGCTGACATCGGAACTTTCTGCTTAGTGCCACCCCTTTGTGACACCTATCTGTGACGTTTCTAGCACACACCTCCAGTTACGCCTAGTCCACGCCTTCTGATTACGCACTAGTAACACGTGGATGCTGTTATCTTGTCTACTCTCAGCTGTTACGCCTACTCTCTTACTTCCTATGATGTAAATCAAGTATATAAGCTATGTATTGTTAATAAAACATTGCTCTATCCCTTCTTCCACCCCTGTGGTGGGAAGAACATGATATCCTGGTCTTGACCATTCCTTTTTAAGGAATAAAACCCCTAAGAACTCTAACACCACGGACTCTGTCTTCTTTCTTTCCGATTGAGTTATTATTGATTAAGTACTTACCTGCATAGAAATTAAGAGAGTAAATTATATATTTACATCAAGAAAACTGCCACCTTCCAGAACAGCGGGCGTCTCGTCTCACACGGGACCTCTGGAGCCAATCCCGACAACACTTTACCTTCCAGGCAGAAAAAACTACCAGTGACTAGACTTGTGCAGACCAAAAGTGATTTATTTCTCTGTCGCCCTCGGACGCGTTTCGCCTGACCAGCAGGCTTGTACACACATATATATATATACATATATACATATATATACATATATATACATATATATACATATATATACATATATATATAAACATATATACACATATACATATATACATACAAGTTGGCTGACGAATTCAACGGACCGTTTGGGAGTTTCTGCTCGGAGTGGAGCAACTATCGTCAGCCCCCTGGTCAACGAGCAACTATACAAGACAAGAGCACGGCATATCTGCGTAACCGAGGTGGGAGCACCGAAGAATCGGAGGATTCTTTCTGGGAGCAGCCGCTACAACGGTGAGAGGAGCCGATGATTTGTTTTTCGTATATCTGAGCAGGTCGGGGAGGTGCACGCAGGCAAAGGCGTAACAAAGGGAGTTTTTAACTACCGAACACCCGGTTTATTTCCAATCAACTTAAACACTCATATAACTTGTGCGGTCGAAAATGTCAGAGGAAAGAGAGCGCGAGGAAGCTTTTGAGGAATTATTTCAAAATTTACCTCCAGTGGGAGGGCAGGCAAAAACACACAACAAAAAGAAAGAAACGGAAGACAATGCGAATGTCAAAGCGCTATTAAAAGCCTTAGAAAAAATTAGCCGTGGGGAGCTAACAAAGTGGTGGGAAATACGATCCCTTGAAAAATATAAGGAAGTAGGGCGAGTACCACGCGGATTGCGCATCATGTTAGTACCAAGTTTTGAAAACCCCAATCCCCTATTGCTCAAAGACTGGGCAGAATCTAACCTTGAAGCCTCAATGCGCCTACTATGCTTGTTGGTTAAATATGCTCGAATAGATAGACAAGCAAATCTGGAGGAAATATCACGAATTAATGAAGAACTGTCTAAAGAGTCATACAACAAAGATAGAAATTTGATCGAAAAAACAATTGGGGAGATGAAGGAAAGATTGAAAAAACAAGAAAATGTAATCCAAACTCGCAAAGCTTATAAGTTTGCTAGGGACCAACAAGACTACCAGCAAGGACGAATTTACACCTTTGCGCGTAAATTTGACCAATTGAGGAGTCAGCGCAATTCCAACACCGCAAAGAGTGTAACAACAACACGGAATGTTGAAGTTGGTGTCAGCGAACCAGAAACCACACTTTCAGATGCGAGTTTGGTACCAAGCGAAGAAGAATCAGAAGAAGGCGCCTCTGGTTCAAAAGAAGGGGATATGGGGCAAATGACATTGGGAGAGGAAATGGAATATGTGAGACTACAACGCAAGGCATCACTCCGTCCTCGCAATCAAAACACCATGCAAGACAAAGGCGCAACCAGCGCAGGAAACAGCGACGGCGACGCGCAACCGCCAAAAGGAAAAACACAGAGAAAAAAGAAATTTTGGAGGAACAAAAACAAGCAGTAACAGACAATACAATTATCAACTTAACAGGGATAGACCTAAACAAAGCAGAACAACAAATCTTAGCTTTGGGGTTATCCTATGCCCCTGAAAGCAATTTCAACTATGTCAACACCAGAATAGATATTTTTAAATTTATTCGAAAAATCAAGTTGAAAAAATATTTTGCTGTTAAAACTAGTTTGACAACAAAGAAACAAGCAGAAATTACATCGACCACAACATCGGGAATACAAACAAGAGATTTGGGGTTACTGCGCAGTCTGCACAGTCTGGAAAGCGATAATACTGAAGACATTAGTACTCAGGAATTGGCACAAGATGAAGGCTACACCACCAACCAATCAGTCATGACCCCATTCAAGCCACCTTCCACTTTTAACCCCATTATGCCTCGAGATGCAATCGATGTATTTTCGGATACAGTGGTTGATGAAATCAAAAAACTGCAAAAAAAGACAATGAAAAGTGTTTCAAAACCCAATTACAAACTGCGACCATATGTCACCCTGATGAAAAAACTGAAAAATGAACAGAACATCATAATCAACAACTCAGACAAAGGGGGCAACTTGGTTTTGTGGAACAAAAAAGACTATGTGGAAGAGGCAAATAGACAATTGGGGGATAATGCTTGTTACTCCAAAATTGATGTTGCCACTACCAAGAAAATCAATGAAACTTACCATCAAAATCTGCACAAATGGAAAAGAGAAGGTCTCTTAAGTAGGGACGAATTCAAATATCTCTACAAGGAACACCCTGTACTACCAAATCTGTACTTAATACCCAAAGTACATAAGCAACAAACACCAGTACCGGGCAGACCTATAGTGTCTGCTATCAACAGTGTCTTTGAGAACACGTCTAAGTACATTGACTTTTTCTTACAGGAGTTTGTGATCAGCCTTCCAGCTTACATCAAGGACAGCACTGACTTCCTTTATCAATTGGGGCAATCTAACTGGTCTGATGAGTTTTTGTTCATCACCCTTGACATTTCTACCTTGTACACCAGCATAGCACATAAGGATGGGTTACGTGCTATGAAGTTTTATTTGGACAAGCGCCCCGTTGAATTGTTGGAACACAGCTTGATGCTAGTTAAAATGACTGAAATCTGTTTAAACAACAATACCTTTACGTTTAACAATGAAGTGTTTCGACAAACTAGAGGTGTCGCCATGGGTTCGTGTTTCTCCCCCAGCTACGCGGGGCTCCACGTTGGCTGGTGGGAGGAACACATGCTCAAGGTGCAACACAAAACAATGTGGTCCAATAATGTGTACAGGTATTGGAGATATATCGATGATATTTTCATCATTTGGAGAGGGTCTGAGGAAATGGCGAAGCAATTTGTTGAAGACATAAATGTGAATCATTTAAATTTACATTTTACATCACATATCACCCGCCATGAAGCTAGTTTCTTAGATGTGAAGATTGAGGCAAAAAACAATGGGATTGTCACTAGCTTATTTAGGAAAGCAACTTCCGGCAACTCAATCCTTCACGCAGCAAGCTTCCATCCTGACCACACCATCAGGAGCATCCCCTATGGGGAGTTCCTACGCATCCATAGAGCTTGTAGTTGTCCGTTGACAAGAGACAAATGCCAACAAGAAGCAAGGGCACGCCTTATCTGTCGGGGATACAAGACTAATTTGTTAGATTCAGCTATCAAAAGAGCAAACCAACTGACATGAACAGATCTTCTACAACCAGATAGAGAAGATCAAGTTCAGACAACACAGTTAGAAGATTCTAACATGGCAAGATGAATTACTGGTTACAGTCGCCAGTCCAGACAGATCACCAAAATTATCAAACGGCAGTGGCCAATTGTCCTGTCAGACCAAGTGCTCAAAGATATTTTGCCATCTACGCCAACTGTTACATTTAGGCGAGCATATACTATGAGGGACGATCTAGTCAGAAACAGCCCTGAGACCATCAAAACCAGTAAATGGCTGTCCCCACGTAAAGGTTTCTACCGTTGCAGCTCATGCAGAGCTTGCAAATTTGGGGTCAATACGAGATCATACACCACCCCGTTTGAAATCAACCCCGTCCCCCTACGGGATCACTATACCTGCCGTACTGAGTTGGCAATATACGTTTTGACCTGCAGCTGCAATTTGCAGTATGTGGGCAGCACCAAATTACCGGTGCACCAGCGCATATTGCAACACCTCCGTGCGATCCTACATGCAGACCAAAGTTATCCGGTTGCCCGACATTTTCAGATGGTGCACAACAAAAACTTAGCACATCTGAAGTATTATGTCATTGATGCTGTAGTAACCAGTAAAAGAGGTGGCAATTATGAAAAGAAACTGAGGCAGCTTGAGTCCCAATATATAGTTTTGCTGAACAGCAAAAGCCCTGGGGGCTTAAACATGGGGGAAGATTTGCATAATTTCCTGTAGCTCTCCTTATTATTTATCTATCTATGTATCCTAACCAGTCAATTTAGATAGATTCTTTTGACATTCTGAACAAATCTATGCAGATATATATATTAATGTCTATGTGTGTATGCCTACAACCCACTGTGATGAATTAGATCTTTTGAAAATGAAAGTAACTAACTGAAACTATATGTAAAATCATCACATAAGCATTAGAGCACGACACTTTTTTTCACTTATTTTGATCCTCAATATTGCACTTTTGTGTTTGTAAATTTCACGCACTCTTGACGCAAGCAACACAATCAGCGCCTGTTACATAGACACAAACAAATAAAGAGCTAACCTTAGGGTGAACAATCTTAAATAACGACTAGCACAGTCATTCGGGACGTCAAACCCTGATGTTGATCTTAGCATGTGAGTTGGGGAAGTTAAACTAAAATATCCATGACATGTATTATACTTGGATGGTGATTTATCTACAAGTTACAATCACAATGTATTTGTACCATTAATTATTTATGAATCAGATCATTGTATATAGAATGGACCTTATGGGTCTTTTTTTAGATACCACCATCTGGGCATGAATGTTCAAATCGGGTTGAATTAACAACTGAAAAAAATTGTATATCTTCATTTTAATCTCAACATAACCCTGAATGTAATACCTCTCGAGTATAGCCTAACATCGAGGTTGTTTACATGATTGTATATTTGTAAATAATGTATTTGTACAAACAATAACTGGGCGCAGAGTAACCTATCAATCATGATCACAATACAAGAACCGGATTTTTTTGAAGATCACGGAAATCATTTGAGAATGCATACATGCTTTGTTTTGTGTATTGGTACGAAAAATATCCGAAATAATGTTACATAATATTCAAATATTTTGATTTTGTTTAAATTCTAGAGGAGTGTGAATACATATGCAGGGTGTATACATATATTTTTTTCACACGATAGGTCAACTATCTTTTACACAAGTGACATGCAACTTACATAACGTGGTACATTGTGGCATAAGATTGAAGCCGTTTTCCTATAATTAATTTTTTTGTTGGAAACAGAAAACTTTATTATTTACAACAAGGAAAAGACGTCATACATAACTTAAATCAGGCACAACGTTATGTTTAAGGGACCATTCTAAGATGGCGTCCACAGTAGCTTAGAGATGTCACTGATGTGCAAGCAGTCTGTTAACTATGTCAATTATTTTGTTTGGCGCGCAATTTGAAACATCTTGTATATACAGTGTTGCTTCACTTTAGCCATTTGTCAGTGAGCAAGGGCACAGGCGTGCCCGAAACGCGTCTGATGGCAGCTTTTTCCACCGCACTATGATTTAAATAAACAACATTGGATACCTGACTTTTGCCTGGGCGTGCTTATTCCTGGTCTGTGTGCCTTTCTGTGCAGTTAAGCACTATCGTAGACGGGCTGGATCTACATATATACATATATATACATATATATATATATATATATATACACATATACATATATATATATGAAGTTCCACATTGCCAAAGCTTTGGGACGCACTCCCCATCCGTTTAGTAAGGCAACAACACCATCAACAACTCCCTGGATCAATTACTTGCCTTACGCGTTTCGAACAGAAATAGTTCTTGGTCACATGCAGAGCGATCTCAAAAAATAAAAGGCACAGACTGCTGCTAACATAGAACCAATACCTTTTATTGCCCCCAGGTGGAGCCTCGTAAGTATATTCAAATTGCATTATGGGAACAGCAGTTTCTGTCATTAGCCTCGTAGTTCGTAAACAACAGCAGAGTCACTCTATATCATTTCTTTTTGCAATTCAGCCATTAGTGGGCTATCCAAAAGAGAGTCTATGAGGAGAATCCCTCTTCGCTGCACCTTACGCCGGCTCCGTTGGTTGTGCCGTGGTTTTTGTAAAGAGCCCTTTTATACTGTGCGCGACCCGCCCCTAATTGAATAATTGTCAATCTGAAAAACCGGGTAAGCCCGTATTTGGTTTGCCGGTAATTGAGTCTGTCTCTCTGCTCTTATCGCGACCGGAAATAGCTATAAAGGAAGTTGGCTTATCCCTTGGTCTAATATTTCCCACAGTGGTTCTGTTGACAAATGGACCCAATTTTTCTTTTATTTGGACATATCCACTTTGGAGTGTACTAGGCTCAGTATGTTATGATTCTTTCTATGAAAAGGAATCGGATATGGGGATTTATAATGGCTGTTAATCCAGGCTGGATTAACAGCCGTTATAAATCCCCATATCCGATTCCTTTTCATAGAAAGAATCATAACATACTGAACCACTGTGGGAAATATTAGAACAAGGGATAAGCCAACTCCCTTTATAGCTATTTCCTTCTACTTATTTCTCAATCACCTGACTGAGTATGTCACAACCTTAGCGAAACCCGTTTTTCTTAAGAGATCTGTTTTTATTTAAATGTAAATACCAGTAGCACAGTAGGCACAAACTCCATTCTGAATTGGTGAAGAGAACTAGGATTACAAGTAAGTAACTAATCCTTGACTCTAACCAGGGAGGCGCTAGGGGGCGCACGGCGACATGGCTGCCTGAGAAGCAGCTCCGCCGGGCGATCGGCAACTATGGTGAATGTCGCCGATCTCACCCCAGCCACCGGCCCCCCGGACGCCTAACCAGATGTGTGAGCTGCTGGAGCACGTAATACAGTGAGGAACGGCCCCCGGCGGACAGAGATTGCCCCGCAATTTGCGGTTGAACAGGGCGAGAGGTCCGGTCGCCTGACAAGATGGCCGCCGCATTGGGACGCACACACAGCAGCCTGGCAGCAAACAGTCATCGAGCTACCGTACAGGAGCGCAGGAGCGTAGCGGAGGTAGGGTTCTGAGGACTGGCCTCTCCGCTGCCCCTGCATCAAAAATTGTCGCGCTGCGGTGCGCCAGGGACCCACGTTCAGGCGCTGGAGGAACTGCCTGACAAGATGGCGGCCGCGGCTCGAAAAACGCGGGCACAAACAACTAGTCTCCAGCTCCGGTAGCTGTGCCACGACCCTGGCGGTAGCCTGATACAGCGGAGGTGAGAAAAGCAAGCTGCTGAGCGCCCAGCGTGGAGGGCAGTGCTGAGTGCGAGCGGAGAGGGAGGCATACGCACTCTCCTACAGGGTAGGTGGTGTTGGCTAATGGCGGTGAGCGTTGTGCGCAGCGGACAGTCTGCGTTTGTCGGTGCTGCTTGAAGCTCTGCGTGGGCTCGCCCATACATCGGGGACCTGTGGCCACCGCTGCCCTGCCCCATCAGCCCAGGAGAGCCGGTGCTTTCATGTTGTGGCGCCAGGATCGGTGGCTGATGTGAGAAACGGGAGCTTTCTGGCGACCACGTGCGTGACCGCCCCTCTTGGTCAGAAGCTCGCAGGCCCGGAATTGCAGGCCCGCTGAGGCTGTAAAGAGAGACAGAAACCTGGCATACGTTGGGCTTGCAGAAGCGACACGCCTGCTGTGATGGCTGCCTGACAGACACCGTGTGGAGGGAGTGTGCTGGCCATATTGCGACGACACGCCACCTGTGGGGTCAGGGAGGCCCGGGATATCCTCTGAACAGCGAGCTGCCACGCTGGAGCATTTTATCTGCACGACTGAGGGGCCGCAAGACAACTGAGTGGAGGGGGCTTGCTGGACGGCGGTGAAGTCAGCATACAGCCAGCCTTCGGTCACATCGCCTCGCGCACAGGAGAGTGTCACCCTCACCCGGTGCATTGAGCGCTGTGACGATCTTTTAGGCGGCGGTCACCCCAAGGGTGGGGTTCACCACGGCGTCAGCGACCAGGCATACGAGGGCATCGGGGTCCACGTGCAGGAAGGCGGTCTCCCCACCCGCAAGCATGGGCAAGCCAGACAAACACCAACAGAAGCTGCCCTTTGAGGCGAAAAAAATGCAGAAATCCACTGACGGGGTGCTGGAGGAAGAGGCAGGGCAGGCGCCCAATAACAACATTGAAAAGATCCTGCTAGCGATACAATCGAACCTACAGGATATTAATGGCAAGTTGGACAACTTAACTTGCAGAATGGATACCATGGCTGCACGACAAGAAAAGCATGGAGAAAGACTAGATGAGGCCGAAACACGCATATCCGCGGTTGAAGATGAGGCGCGGGCCTCCACCTCAAAATGCGCAGATATGGAACGGCTTCTGGAGGTGATCAAGGCGAAGGAGGAGGATTTAGAAGCACGCTCGAGGCGCAACAACGTACGGATCACGGGCCTGCCGGAATCCACCAACACAGGCCGCATGGAAATCTATGTGGAAACACTGTGCAAAGACCTGTTCGGAGCTGAGGCCCTATCGCCCCTATTCATCGTGGAGCGTGCACATAGGTCACTGGCCCCGAAACCACCGCCCGGCGCCACGCCGAGACCGATAGTTGCGCGAATCCTCAACTACCGCGACAGGGATACGATCCTTCGGCTAGCAAGAGAGAAAGGGAAGATCCAGCATCAAGGGAACTCCTTGGAATTTTATCCGGACCACACAGTTGCGGTCCAGCAGGCCCGGAAAGAATACACTGCAGTGAAGGCCAAATTGCGTGATTTGAACATTGTGTATTCCATGATGTATCCGGCGCGCCTCAGGGTGGTATGGAAAGAGAAAGCGACAGTACTACCATCACCGAAAGCAGCACAAGAATTTGTCAAAAGGGTGCAACGGGAGATGAGAGACGATTCGCAAAATGAACAACGACGAGACTCGGACTAACAGTGAGGGGTTGATTCATGGTCTGCCACTGGTGAGTGTACCGTTCTGTTTCAAATCATGCGTTTTAGCATGGACTCTAATCTCCGCACTTGGCTAGCCTGCTTGAAACTGTTTTCCAGTTTGACCGGTTGTGGGATTGGTT
Organism: Lissotriton vulgaris; assembly: GCF_964263255.1. Taxonomy (NCBI): domain Eukaryota; kingdom Metazoa; phylum Chordata; class Amphibia; order Caudata; family Salamandridae; genus Lissotriton; species Lissotriton vulgaris. Next base: position 1,674,527,299 of record NC_141695.1, on the reverse strand, counting down.
CAACATGCACAGTGTGTCAGGATGCAGAGGTCCCGCTGGGGCTCGGAGGCTTCTGCTCGACGATGCGGGTCACTACTAACTTGAATTGTGAATGCATCAAGACACATGCACGCTACGTAAAGCAATATTGGCATACGCAACTGAGAGACACTAATACCCTGTGGCGTTTGCTCTCTGCAGGCTGATGCTCGTGTGGCAGGAGGCTGCCCCCTTGTCTGCTATGCTCTGCCCAATATGCTTTCACTATGGGACGCCTCAATTACCGACTGTCAGCGATCCCCGATGCACTCCATGTGGTGAGCAGTACAGGTGGGAGGCGAGGGATTCTGTGCCGTGCTGATTAATTGATGTAATTGCATTGGAGACGCACTGTTCCAGACATGTTGCTAAGCCAGTGGCTCTGTTGTTGGTTGTTCGAGGGGTGGGGGGGGGGGGGGGGGGGGGGCGAGTATTCACCTGAACTGCGTTTCATACAGCTTCTTTAGCATCGCCCACACCTGTACACCGGGTGGAGAGTTGTGCCCCTGGCGGACCTCTACAAGGGTATAACCCAGTAAGAGTTTGTTTCTGGGCACTGTATTTATGGTTGTGGGAGTTATGGATTGGTGCACTGGATGGGTCTGGCTTCGGCAGGTTGGGGTTGCTGGAGTGGGTGGGTTCAGGGGGGGTGGGTTTTATGATTGTACTATTAGACCGACAGAATGTGTAATGTCTTTTTGTGCTGGTTCCAAGTTAGTCCAAGCTGCTGCTGTGTCGAATGGGGCACCTAAAGGGGAGACTCTGACAATCCCTATGCAATTGATTTGTGGTATGCGATCATGCCTTATGTCATTGGATTTTGATGGGGACCAGGGAGGCGGGTAGGCACAGTTTAAACGTTCTTACATGGAACATTAGAGGGTTCTCACAGCCACGAAAAATACGGCAGATATTTGCCAGCCTGACAAGGTGGAATGTGGACATAGCGTTCCTACAGGAGTCTCACCTGGCCCTGCACTCGCACGCACAGCTGGGGTCAAGATGGGCGGAGGAGGTTTTCAGGGCCTCGTACTCTTCTTACTCTAGAGGGGTAATCATTTTGGTGAAACGAGGGGTGGGTTTCGTGAGTCACACAGTAACACAGGACCCTTCAGGCAGATTTTTAATGGTATCAGGTACATTGAGAGGGCAGAAGGTGACATTGCTGAATGTGTACGGTCCTAACACAGACGCCCCGGATTTCTTCAGGGAGGTGTGGGGGCACCTGCAGAAACACAATAGCACGCACATATTGTGTGGTGGTGATTGGAACGTGACACTACGTGACGGTTTGGACCGTTCAGCTAACTCAGTAGAACAGCACAAGCACTCACGCACACTGGTGGGCCACATGATGAAAGACCTGGGTCTAGAGGATCTTTGGAGGTTGAGGAACACCGACGCGCCTGGGGCCACACACATTACTGCTTCCCACAACAGCTGGTCCAGGCTGGATTACTGGCTGGGCTCCACTGACCTGGCACTATGGGTGCGACACCTACAGGTGCTCCCTCGCACTCTATCTGACCACAATCCTGTTCTCCTGCAGCTGGACATTCCAAGATACACACCTCCCCCCTTCCAGTGGCGCTTTAACGCGCATGCTCTAAGTGATGCAGTTTACGCAGACACGATCAAGAAGGCGATTAAAGATTACTTTGACCTTAATGCCCCATCGACTGATGACCCTGGCATCCTCTGGGAGGCATTCAAGGCCACGATTAGAGGGGTATGTATTAGCACCACAGTGGGGGTTCTGAAGGATATTAGAGCTCAGATACGCAGATGTGAGCAGCAGATGAGAGACCTGGAATCCCTATATGAATCCACTCAGGACATCATACACCTGGCCAAACTTCGTGAAATACACACAGAACACGCGGACTTTCTAGACTCCGAAATGAAATACTTGAACCGCACACATGTGGCTAGAGCCTTTGGGGAAGGAGGTAGACCGGGGGCTGTCTTAGCTCGGAAGATATGTACAGGTGGCGGCCCAACAGCGATCCTTAGGGTGAGGAACAAGGAGGGAGACACACAAACCCATGCTACTGACATCCTGAAATGCTTTGTTAATTCCTTTGGATCCCTCTACAAGTCCCAGCCCACTGCCCCGGCTGATGACACCTATGAATACCTGCACGATGTAGCGATAGGGTGGCTGTCAGATGCGCACAGGGAGTACTTAGCGAGGCCTATCACGGCGGATGAGGTTACAGAGATCATAGGCTCACTTCCAAATGGCAAGGCACCTGGCCCGGATGGGTTCACCCCCGAATTTTACAAACAATATGCAGACATCCTAGCGCCGCACTTAGTGGATATGTATGGCACCTCCTTTGAGAAAGGAATGCTCCCCCCCACGTTACGCGAAGCCATGATTATCGCTCTCCTGAAACCATCTAAAGATCCGGAGGAATGTGACTCGTACCGACCGCTATCTTTAATAAACGTAGACTCGAAAATTCTTGCGAAGCTTATAGCCAAGCGGCTGTCACCACTGATGACCAGTCTGGTACTGCCGGACCAGTCCGGCTTTGTGCCCTCAAGATCGACAGCACATAACACCAGGACTCTATTTGCACTATCACACTATCTGCAACCTTCAGTCAAAGCTGTAGCGGTCATGTTAGACGCGGCGAAGGCGTTTGACTCCATTGAATGGCGGTATATGATCACTGTCCTCAATAGAATGGGGTTCCCTAAACGTTTTGTGCAATGGGTCACCCTGCTTTACACGCAACCACGTGCCAGGGTTAGAATCAATGGGTATATTTCGGATCAATTTGCAATTGAGCGAGGGACGCGGCAAGGCTGCCCACTCTCGCCGCTATTATTTGCGTTAGCACTAGAACCTCTGGCATGTCTGATACGACAGAACTACAAGGAATCGGCACTGCACTTCATAGCCAGGCCGCTTCACATATCATTATATGCGGACGACATGTTACTGTACGTCCGGGACCCGGAGACTCACTTGAACGCCATACTCAGGGAATACATCAGGTTCGGGGGACATTCGGGTCTGGCCATAAATTGGTCCAAATCCTCTATAATACCCCTCACGGACACCACTTCTACATTTGTGGTGGACTTTCCGCTGGGGTGGCAACAGGACCCTATCAGATACCTAGGGGTAATGTACCACAGAGATCCAGATGAGGTGCTTAGGGCGAACTACGGGGTGGTGCTGTCGAAACTGGAGGACAGTGTAAAACGTTGGATACATCTGCCCCTTTCACTGGCGGACAGGATAGCGATTGTCAAAATGAACATACTGCCCAAGCTACTATACCTGTTCAACAACATTCCAATCACTCCGCCGCAGGCTGTCTTCCGTCACATAAACTCCCTGGTGCGGACCTTGATTTGGGCGGGTAAACAGGCCCGTGTGGATCTGCGGACTCTGACACTTCCACTTGCACGGGGCGGCTTCGGGGTGCCCGATTTCCTCCTGTACTACCTGTGCGCGCAGGCACAATACGCGGCGTATTGGTATCACGCAGTTCCATACCTCACTCACACTGCTATAGAGGAGAGCGACGCACACCCTATTCCACTCACAGCAATAATCTCACACACCCGCCCCCCGTTGCATGCTAGAGATATCAACACGGTGGATGCTACGGTCAAAGCCTGGCATAGACTGGGGCACCTAGCACACAAGACCCCACTATATGCACCAGCCATGATGCTACACAATCATCAGGAGCTCTCGGTAACTGGGGAAAGCGTCGGAATGTCTCTACTGACCAGAGCCGGTATTGATAGGATGGGGGACGTGTTCCAAGATGGCGAGTTCGTGGGCCTAGACAAACTGGGTTATGTTCATAACCAAACATCCATGTTTCGCTTCACGTACTTCAGACTCACTAGAGCCCTGAGGGAGCACTACCCTACGTTCCCTTCGGAGCCGGAATGCCTTGCACCGTTGCAACTGTTAATCACAACTAATGATTTGTCACACCTGGTGTCTAGGCTGTATTCAGCCGCACAGTCGGAACTAGGCGGGCAAGAGTTGAAGGCGAAGGGGCGGTGGGATGCACTACTTGACACACCATTGTCTGAAGAAGAATGGGCTAGCGCATGCGCCCTGACACAGATACTTACACCAAATGGTAATTTGAGGATAATTCACTTTAAATTCCTCCATCAAGTATATTACACACCAGCGAAATTGCTTAAATTTGGGTTTCAGGAGGAAGACAGATGTAAAAGGTGTAATCAGGAAGGTGCGGGCTTTGCACATTTGGCGTGGGGCTGCGCCAAGGTGGAAGGATACTGGGGGGAGGTAACTGCCACTTTATCTGTTATGCTGGAGGAGGAGGTACACTGTACACCCAAAGTCTGCTTACTGGGGATAGTACCGCAGTTCAGGGCCTTGAAGAGGAAGTTCTGTGCGATAGCACTCTTATTGGCTAAGAGACAAGTGGCGCAATGCTGGCACAGTCGCAAAGTGCCGAAGTTAAAAACATGGTTGCATGAAATGTCCACCTGTCGTGACAAGTTACAAACTTATGAGGAATTGTTACCAGTTAAGTCGCGACCGAAAAATATGTGGGTTTATTTGGAGGAGTATCTGACCTCCCTGCAGGATGGTGAGGAACTTCCACCCGTGGACTGAACGGGTTGCATGACTGCATGAGTGCGGATGGGACGAGTGTGGGATGACGGCGGAAAGAGAGGGAACCTAAGTATGTCAACACAACTGCTAGGTAGTACACTAAGGTTACACTGTACGGTCTGACTTGGGGTATGTTGTTCTATTGTTCTTGTTATTAAAAGAGAAAAAGTGAGACTCAGTTCTAAAACCAGCTATTAGCCATACATACGATGACCTGCAGTATTCGGCGGCATATGTAACATTCGCTCACAATGTTGGTTAATGCAATAAACGTAGCGAGCCGGCCCCAGGGTTGTAGGCTCATGCTGTATCAACTGCTTGATTTTCAATAAAGGTCTTGCGCAAAAAAAAAAAAAAAAAAAAAAAAAAAAAGTAACTAATCCTTCCCTTCTAGGGGATACTCATCAATAGTCCTAAGCACTGAATAGAGTAGCTAGCCCATCCCATACCCTGCGGACAAATACCAGACTCTCTAAACAGTATAGTAGTATATATCACCCAAACAAATTCCTCAGGGATGCTTGACCAACTTGAGCATCCGCCTGAGTATCAGAATCAAGGCAGTAATGCCGAGCGAAGGTATGAACCGAACGCCACATAGCTGCCTTACAAATTTCATGAACAGGAACATTTTTAAGCATTGCTATAGTAGCAGCCTTTCCTCTAGTGGAGTGAGCTCTTGGTTTGCCCGGGAGCTGTTTCCGTGCCAACTGATAACATAACAACATGCATGACACAGTCCATCTAGAAATGGACCTCTTAGAAGCAGGCAAGCCCGTATTCAAAGGACCGTAGTTCACAAACAGATGATCAGTCTTTCTAACAGTCTTAGTTTTAACAAGATAAAACTTCAAAACTCTTTTCAAATCCAAAGAGTGCAGAGCTTTTTCAGCCGAAGTGCTCGGATTAGCAAAAAACGTTGGTAGTGTCACTGATTGGTTAATGTGAAAATCCGAGACTACCTTAGGAAGGAATCTTGGATGAGTCCGAAGCACCACTCTATTCACATGGAAAACGAGATAGGGTTCTGTAGCACAAAAAGCCTGAATCTCGCTCACTCTGCGCGCAGAAGTGATAACCACAAGGTAGGACACCTTCCACGGCAGATGTTGAAGGGAGGGCTTATGTATAGGTTCGAATGGGGGACCCATCAATTTAGACAAAACCACATTAAGCTCCCAATGAGGTGAGGGAGCCCTCACGGGAGGATGCACTTTCCTGAGACCCTCCAGAATATCCTTCACCACTGGCATTTGAAAGAAAGAAACCTGGGTAGGGGACTTTCGATATGCTGTTATTGCTGCCAGATGGACCTTAATAGAGGAATACTGAAACCTGCTTTGGTTAAAGAAAGTAAGTATGGTAACAGTACCTGTTCCTGACCTCGAATCGGGTCATGACCCTCAGCAGCACACCACATGAAAAACCGCTTCCACTTGAAAGCATACGTCTTTCTCGTAGAAGCTCTCCTTGCCTCTCTTAAAATGTGCATACAGTCCTGCGAGAGGCCTAGATGTCCATACTGGACGAACTCAGGAACCATACTGCTAGCTTCAGAGACGGCAGGTTGGGATGGAACACCCTGCCGTTCTCTCTCGTCAGCAGATCCGTACAGCAAGGAAATCCTGTGCTGTACTTTGGATAGATGCAGGAGATCCGGGTACCACCATTGGCGAGGCCAATCCGGAGCCACCAGAATCATGTCGGTCTTGGACTTGTACAACTTCTTGATCACCAAGGGAATGAGTGGAATCGGTGGAAAAGCGTAGAGTAATGTCTCTGACCAGTCCATCCATAGAGATTTCCCCTTGGACCCTCGTTGTGGGTACCTGGACACGAAGACGCGGCATTTTGCGTTGTCGGCGTCCGCAAAGAGATCGATTTCTGGTGACCCCCAGGTCTGGAAGACATCTCCTATTACTTCGTCTTTTAAGACCCAGTCGTGTGCTTCTGCGAAGTGTCTGATTAGATCGTCTGCTTGGACGTGGAGGACACCGGGCAGATGGACAGCTGAAATTTTCATACCCCGAGCCAGAAGCCACTTCCAGATTGCTTGCGCTTCCAGCGACAGAGGTCTGGATCTCGTCCCGCCCTGCTTGTTCAGATAATACATCGTTGTTGTATTGTCCGTCTGAACAAGCAGGGAGAATGTCTTGAGCACAGGAAAGAAAGCCTTGAGAGCTAGATGGACAGCTCTGAGCTCCAACATGTTGATGTGATACAGCCTTTCTTTCTCTGACCACACTCCTTGAACTTGAAGGGACTCCAAATGGGCACCCCATCCCTTGAGGGACGCATCTGTCATCAGCGATCGCCTGGGCATGTCCTCTTGAAAGGGCACTCCCACTACCAGATGATTCCGCTGCATCCACCATCGTATGGAGATCGGCACCGACAGAGGTAGTGACAGTTTGTCTTCCCAACGGTTTGAAAACTGGGACCACTGATCCTCCAGCGACTGCTGTAGAGGTCTCATGTGCAGCCTGGAGTTCGGGACGAGGAAAATGCAAGACGCCATGGAACCTAGCAGAGACGAGATCTGTCTGGCCGTTGGTCGAGGAGTCTTTAGTAAGGTTTAACACTTGAGGAGAATGGAGGATAGTCTCTCCTCCGAAGGATACGCTTTTGCATCTTTTGAATCCAGAAGTGCGCCCAGATAGTGTATCCTCTGTGTGGGATTGAGGATAGACTTTTTGAAGTTTACGTGCAGGCCTAGTCTCTGCAGCTGATGTATACAGAACGTGAGATGTTGCTGAAGCAGAATCGGAGAGGCACTCTTTAGCAGCCAATCGTCTAGATAGGGATAGACGAAAATATGTCCCTTCCTTAGGAAAGCCGCTACGACTGCCATGCACTTTGAAAAGGTGCGAGGAGCTGACTTAAGCCCGAAGGGCAAGACAGCGAACTGGTAATGACTGGTTTGTATGCAGAACCTTAGAAATGTTCGATGCTTTGGGACGATGGGGATGTGAAAATACGCATCTTGAAGATCTATGGAGCACATCCAGTCCCTTTGATGCAGAAGTGTAATTATTTGATGTAACACCAGCATTCTGAACTTTTCTCGCCAAATAAACTGATTGAGGCGCCTGAGATCTAGTATGGGCCTGAACTCCTTGTTTGGACCTTTCTTTGGAACTAGAAAGTATCGGGAGTGAATGCCTTGCCGACGCTGTGCCCTCGGGACCTCCTCAATGGCTTTCTTTAAAATTAAAGCAGACACCTCCTGCTTCAAAAGATGAAGTCGATGGAATACAGTCTTTTGAGGAGGAATGGAAGGGGGAGGAGACTTGAATCTGATGGCATATCCATTTTGCACAATATTCAGCACCCATTTGTCATTTGTGATGTTTTTCCACTCCTCCAGGCAAAAACGAACACTTCTCCCCCACCGGAGTGGTCAACGAGCTCAGGGGAAGCAAACACTCACTGTGTTTGTTGCTGCTGCTTGTTTCCAGGAGCAGACTGTCTGGTAATGCCTACCAGGACGACGCTGGGAGAACTGTGATCTTCCCTGATTTTGCTGTGACGACCATTGAGGGGTTTGAACCCTCTGCTGGTTCTGTCTCCGATCATAAGGACGGTATTTTTTCTTAAAGTTGTCCTTTCTCTTTTAGAGACCAAAAGCTCTCACAGTTTCAAGCTCCGTCTTCATTCGTGACATCTCTTCGTCAGCATGAGACCCAAAGAGCGATTTACCATTAATCAGCAGATTTAGAATTTGGTGTTGCGCTTCAGGCTTAAGACCCGTAAGCCTTAGCTAAGCTGAGCGCCTTGCACAAAGTCCATGAGCATAGCCATGCGTAGACAGATCGGAAGCATCCGCAGCTGCGCTAATTACCTGGTTAGCCACTGGCCAACCTTCATGAAGGATTTCAAGAAAATCATGCTGGTCTTCTTTGGGAATTTTTTCTGCAAAACGAGACAAGGAATTCCATAGTGCGCGGTCATAGCGACCCAGTAAAGCGGAGGCGCTGGCGACCTTCATGTAGGAAGCAGAAGTGGCACACATTCTCTTCCCTACCGAATCCATAGTTTTACTGTCTTTGTCAGGAGGAATAGAGGATGACGTCGCTCCTGCCTGATTTTTACGTGCCGCTGAGACGATGACCGAATCAGGTTGTGGCTCTGATCTCAGAAATAATGGATCATTGTCCAGGGCCTTATACTTCTTTGACCTGGGACCAGAGGAAGTAAAGGCCTTGATGATGATATCTGATGCAATGTTTCGAAGATGACCGTTGTCTTCGCAGTAGTGACAAGCATCTCAATATTAAGTTTAGCTGCTCCACGACAGAGAACCTCATTAAAGGTGATTACGTCATCAATCAGTGATATCCTACTTGCAGGAGTTGATGACAGCGTCGTTGAGTAAGATCTCTTCGAATCTGTAGACCTCGAAGATCTCGCATCGCGTCTCTTGGATGAACGGTAATGTGAAGACCTCGGAGAGGGTGAAGCCCGCCTCCTCACTGATGGAGACTTTCTCGGAGGGGTACGCTCACGCCTTCTCAGAGAATGGACCACTCGTACAAGAGGTGACCTTGATCTTGAAACAGGTCTTTTTGACACGGGAGATCTGGACTTAGATCTTGGAAGGTTGATCCTTCTTATCTTCCAGTCTCTGATTTCCTCCAGCCATCGTGGCGAGATATTCGCCCCTGTAGGTGAAAGCGCTCTTGAGGGCGCTGGAGATATTTCTACAATCTTCAGCCCAGGGGAGGAAGAGGAACTCCCAGAAGACACCACAGAAACCTTAGATCGGTCTTTAGAAACTGTTCTAGGCCTCTTAGCTGCAGGAGACGTCGACGACAGTCTTCTCGGCGTCGATCTTTCCAACGGCGATCTCCTCGACGGAGATCTCCTCGACCACGATCTCCTCGGCGGTGACCTCGGCGGCGACCTCCTCGAAGTTGAAGGAGAACGACGTTTTCTCTTCTCCCCTCTGTCCTTACGCTCTATTTGCTGAGAAGAAGGTTTCCTGGAGTGAAAATCTTCTCTTCCACTCACGGTTTCTTCTCTGTCATGCAAGGACTGAAGCCTGCTCTTCTCGCTCTCTCTCAAAGTTCTGTTTGACAACTTGCTGCAATGGTAGCAGAGTTCTGGCTTGTGTGTAGATGGAAGACAAGCCACACAGACCGAATGAGGGTCTGTCTTGGCCATTTTTTTTACCACAGGCCGGGCACTTCATAAATAAGGTCGGCATTGTGACTGGAAAAAAGCCAAAAAATTGTTGGATTAGTCAGATAATGACTAAAGACGTTGAGTAAAGACGAAAAAATTGAAGAACTACCAGAAGAAAGTGAAAAAATATCACCAACTGGCGAGCTCAATGCTCCAGGATCCTCACAGAAGGAGCTGGAAAAAAGAACTGACCTAACTGTCACCTGTGGCGCATGATGGGAGCCTGGAGGTTCAGAGAGGTCTTAAAGGCACGGCGCCAGTTTTTCTGTTACTATGCAGCCTATCTAGGCTAATGCTGCCTCTATGATCCTGCCTGTTTTACCTTTGAAAATAAAGGTTGTGCGTTTCAAAGAAAACCAGGGCAGTGTTTTCTTTTTTGCTTCGTCATATAATGTAATTTATATGTCTTTATTTAGCAAATGTAAAGATTTTACAGGAAGTAAGGGTAGGTTTTGAACCTAGTATGGTGTATAATGGGCTGCATATGTTTATTATATGCATATTATCTATATATGTATATATATATGGTTATTTTATGCGTATTTATATGTTTTTATATATATATGTAGATATATGCATATTATTGGCTATTGCTCCGGGGTCCTGCACGAGGGCGGGACTATTCAGTGCTTATGACTATTGATTAGTATCCCCTGGAAGAGAACGGATAGTTCGAAACATGTAAAGCCTTGAAATCATATTAAAGTGGATGGAGTGAAAACTTTACCGTGCCTGCAGCCCTCTTGGTCATAGGTGTCCTTTCCGGGAGGGCGTCCCCACTGAAGGGGTGGTGTGGGGTGTGTGTGTGGGTGTATTTTTTTTAATCTTTCACAAATTGCATATAATACAATACATAACAACATGTCCATATGTAACCAATAAAGGAAGGAGGGATGGTAAAGAGGGCTCACCGTCACTGGGAAAGATATATATATATATATATATATATATATATATATATATATATATATATATATACTCCTCCTTCTCCAGAGAAAGACTGCCACCTTCCAAAACAGCGGGCGTCTCGTCTCGTACGGGATCTCCGGAGCTAATCCCGACAACACTTAACCTCCCAGGCAGAAAAGACCATCAGGACGAGGCTCGTGCAGACCAAAAGTGTATTTATTTGTTGCCCTCGGACGCGTTTCGCCTGACCAGCAGGCTTGTTCACCGACACTCCACAAAATAGCAGCCGCCATTTTAGAGAAGGTTGTGCAACACAGTGATCACGTGATTAAAACTACAGAACAACAGATACTGAAAACAGACTGGTAGTTCTTACATGTGGACATAGTAGCTTTGTGAAAAGTAACGCAAATTCACGAGTTAATCATTTCCATATTACCGAAAATGAAACGGCTGGTAAAACAATAAGGCATTGCACTTATTATAACATTTTAAAACCAGGTGAATATCGTAACTACATTGTACAGCGCCACGTAAAATATCAGAAATGACGCCCACGGGCGTCATTTCTGATATTTTACGTGGCGCTGTACAATGTAGTTACGATATTCACCTGGTTTTAAAATGTTATAATAAGTGCAATGCCTTATTGTTTTACCAGCCGTTTCATTTTCGGTAATATGGAAATGATTAACTCGTGAATTTGCGTTACTTTTCACAAAGCTACTATGTCCACATGTAAGAACTACCAGTCTGTTTTCAGTATCTGTTGTTCTGTAGTTTTAATCACGTGATCACTGTGTTGCACAACCTTCTTTAAAATGGCGGCTGCTATTTTGTGGAGTGTCGGTGAACAAGCCTGCTGGTCAGGCGAAACGCGTCCGAGGGCAACAAATAAATACACTTTTGGTCTGCACGAGCCTCGTCCTGGTGGTCTTTTCTGCCTGGGAGGTTAAATATATATATATATATATATATATATATATATATATATACACATATACATATATATATATATACATATACATACATATACATATATATACATACATATACATATACACATACATATACACATACATACATACATATACACATACATACATATACACATACATACATATACACATACATACATATACACATACATACATATACACATATATATATATATATATATATATATATATATACACACACACGCGCACACACACACACACACACACACACACACATCTAAAAAAGCACCCACAATTGAAAGCGCTACACATCGTCGTGTTGTCATCCTTTTATTTTGCTGGGTTACAGAGCAGCAAACTTGCTTGTCACAGCTCGATTTCACCAAAGTCCATACGCGTTTCGGGCGAGGAGCCGCCCTTGTTCACTGGCTTGGTTTTTCACATGTTGAGGCAACAGTTCATTACGTTGCATGTGGTACATTTAAGTATCCCGCCCCATGGGCGTCTGCGAAGTGAATTTTGGTTCTTATAGTTCTTTTGTTACAAATCAATCCACATTGGGTGCTGCAATGTCATGTATCACAGGGATTCCTTCACCACAGTGGGCTGCTGTGACTTGCCTGTCCGCAGCTCTGTCTTTTTTCTCCTACACAAACTGAGCACGACGTCCAAAACGCGCAGTGTAGGTCATGGTGCTGGACTCGCAGGGTTTGCAGTGGGGTGCTTTTGCGACCTGGATGGGCCACAATATATCCAACTGAAAAAGCACCCACAATTGAAAGCGCCACACATCGTGTTGTCATCCTTTTATTTTGCTGGGTTACAGAGCGGCAAACTTGAGAAAGCGCTGAGGACAGGCAAGTCACAGCATCCCACTGTGGTGAAGGAATCCCTGTGATACTTGACATTGTAGCACCCAATGTGGATTGATTTTTAACAAAAGAACGATAAGAACCAAAATGCACAGCAAGTTTGCCGCTCTGTAATCGTGGCAGAGAGGAGGCAGGGGCAAACCAGCGGAGCGAGGTGGAAGAGGAAGACAAGGGGTAGGAAGAGGCACAGTCTCTCCCCCAACGACCAGGAGCAAAAAGATCTACAACAGGAAGCGATAATGAGTGACGACAACCTACCATTATCAATTTGACAGACAAAACGCTCACTGACACGCAAGAATCAGTTCTTAAGTTAGGACTGACCTTTTGCCCGCAAAGAACTATGGAATTCACCCAGACACGCATTAATTTATTTAAATTTACACGAAAATTAAAACTGCATAAGTACTTTAAAATGAAACCCGCACCTATGAAGATGAAAAAGAAGGCGGGTAGTCACTGTGCAACGGATAATTTACAAGACAAGGATCTAAATGTCCTCATGGTGTTGGAAGAGCTGAGGACTGGAGCTCCAGAAGACTCACTAAATACCATAAGCAGATCCCAACAACTTGGGGTGACAGGAATCGAATAATGTTGAGGCGACACACACTTCAAACCGGTCTCACAGTTTCTGCCGCAGACTATGCCAGATGCTATTGATACTTTCACAGACGCAGTTGTTAAAGACTTGGGCAATCTGAGGCGGAAAAAGAAAATTCCGGGCAATAACAACAGTGGCAGAGGGTAGGATAACAACTTTTCTTTCAAACAACGATTGGCCTTGCAAACCCTTAAAGACAACAACGAAATTGTATTTCAGCCCTCGGATAAGGGCAGGAACATCGTTTTGCAAATCAGGGAGAACTACGATAAAGAGGCCCTACGACAGCTGAATGACCCTAAGAATTATACTATCATTGAGGTCAAGGAATATCATCTGAGTACAGTGGAATATCATACATTGATCACAAAATGGCACAAGAAAGGCCTTCTGAACATGGATGAATTTTTGGTTTTGAGACATTTGAATCCCACCATTTCCACTTTCTATCACCTCCCCAAGGTGCACAAGGACCGATTATGTCCACGTGGTAGACCTATTGTGGCATCACAGGGGAGTTTGACAGAACATATGTCGATTTATGTGGATTTCTTTCTTTTGCAACATGTAAAGGTATTGAAGTCATATATTAGGGTCACCAAAGATCTGTTGAAACATTTGGCATCTTTGGAGTGGGATGAGAACTACAAATTGATAGTACTTGACATAACAAGTCTATACACTTTGATTGCACATGTTGAGGTCTGAGGGCGCTCAGATACTTCCTGGAGAGACGTCCATTGAAATATGTGCAACATAATACTCCGATTTTGGAGCTTGCTAATTTCTGCCGGACTAATAACATTTTTGTTTCAGACACAGATGTTTAGACAAACCTATGGCACGGCAATGGGCACCTGCTTCGCCACCAGCTACGCACATTTATTCGTAGGCTGGTGGGAGGAGCAGGTGGCCTGGAGCAATGCCAACGAGGAATGGACCAACCAGGTGGTACGGTGGTACAGTTTCATCGATGATGTATTTATCGTTTGGAATGGACAGATGGAATCAGCCCAGGATTACATTAAGGTCCTTAACACCAATCAGGTCAATCTGGAATTCACCGGGGAAATATTTTCTGACTCTGTGAATTATCTAGATTTAAATATCTATGTGGATGAGGGACAGTTGAAAACAAGATTGTATCACAAAACTTCTGCGGGCAACTCTGTCCTGCATGCTTCGAGCAGTCATCCTCTTAATCTTGTGAAGAGTATCCTTTATGGGGAGCTAGTGAGGATTAAGCGAAACAGCACAGATGAGGGAGAATTCCAGAAAGCAGCGAGGGAATGCAAGGGACGCTTCAGAGCAAGAGGCTATAGCACTCAAGCGCTAGCACAGGCCTATTCTAGGGCGGATGCCCTTAAGAGGGAGACATTGCTCCAATCATTGGGAAGTGACACTAACAAGAAGAGAAATGACCCTGACAGTGAGGGAGGCAAATTCCGCCTCATTACGACTTATTCTAGCAACGCAGGGGACCTGAAAAGGATTATGAGAAGAAACTGGAATATACTGAGAAGTGATGGGGTGATAGGGTCAGACCTACCTCCGAACCCTTTGGTGACCTTTAGAAAGGCTAGGTCGCTTAAGAATTATCTTGTCCATAGCCATCTGACGGACAATACTATCTCACCGTTTGGTAAGATGCAAGGGTTCTTCCCATGTGGGAAGTGCAAGGCGTGCAAGGGTAGCAAAAGGGTATTAACCTATGATATTCCGACTACTGGAGAAAAAAGGAATATAATGAAATTCATAACCTGCACCAGCCCCTATGTAGTTTATTACCTCGTGTGCCCCTGCGGGCTACGTTATGTGGGGAGCACCATTCACCCAGCCAAGATCAGGGTGTTGGAGCACATGAGAGCTATTGGAAAGGGTGATTAAGCATATCCTGTTGAACGCCACTTCAACAAAGTGCACAACCGCAATGGAGATCTGTTGAGTTTTTTTTCTGTCTGGACCAGGTCCCACTGAATCCCCGGGGAGGAGACAGGGTCCTCAAGCTGAGGAGATTGGAGTCAAGGTTTATTGTAGACCTTCAAACAAAGGTACCTCTAGCCCTGAACAGTAGTGAGGAGCTAGCCATACATCTAGGAGAATGAGAATCGGGGGAGATTTTCCACTAATGAATGTTGATAGATGTATTGTATAGACTTGTGATCCTCTATATCTGTATATTTGTATGTAGTTAGGGGTTTGTCAAGCTCGTGAGATGGGATTAATTCCGTATTTTTTTTTTTCCTTTCTTTATTTAGGATCTCTTCCTATTACTTTATTTTCTCCTTCGTGGGATTTCCATTCCTTTTCCTGCTAATGTATATATAATGGACCTATGTGGATTCCTGTGATTAATTATTGAGAGGGAGGCTATGCCCATTCAGGGCTTGATTGATGTGAGCATTGGCCAATTAAGTGGAGGGCCCATCGATGGGCTTGATTTCGTGTGTGAAAGAAAGATATAATAATGTTATTATACTTTTGCGCATATAACATGTTGTATTCTGCTGCATACACTTAGGTATTTTGTTTCCATTTGGAACTCCAAGATGGGGCTTCATTAGTGAGGTGCGAGCCAGTCCCTCCTTTATGTTGTTACAGGCAATGTGATGTTAAAAACATGGTGGCCAGGCGCTTCGGTAAACATCGACAAAGGTTCTATACCGAAACGCGTCTGTTTGTGGTTGTGCTACTTCTGTGATTAAATAACAGAAACTATCCCCAGGAGTGTTTTCCTTTTTTCATGGGAACGTGGAGAGAAAGGAGATTTAAGAGAATATATATATATATATATATATATATTATATATATACTTAATCTTTCACAAATTGCATATAATACAATAAAGAACAATAAAATGTGCATATGTAACCAATAAAGGAAGGAGGGATGGTAAAGAGGGCTCACCGTCACTGGAAAAGGTTTCTCAGTACTGCTTGTCCCACTGTCACATCCGTCTCTGCAGCTGTATCAAGGCAGTAATGTCTGATGAAGGTGTACGTACTCTTCCAGGTACCAGCTCTGCAGATATCCTGGATAGGTACTCTCGCAAATAAAGCAGTGGAGGTGGACACTGCTCTTGTAGAATGAGCACGAACACGTGTATTCAACAGCTTGGACTTGAAATCCATCGGGCAATTCCCCTTTTTGACAAAGGAAAGCCCCTCCTGGGTGCACTATAAGCAACAAACAGTTGGGAAGACTTGCGAAAAGGCCTTTTCTTTTTCAAGTAGAACTTCAGACCGCGCTGAACATCTAGTGAGTGAAGAGCTTTTTCCGCTGCTGTTGAGGGAAAAATCTCTTAAGGATCAGCGGTTCATTCAGATGAAAGTCTGTTGGCACTTTCAGAATGAATTTAGGATTAGTCCTGAGAACAATTCTGTCCTCCTTAAACTGTAAGAGCAGTTCTTGTTTAGTGAGAGCCTGTATCTCCCCATCTCTCCTGGCTGAGGTGAGATCTATGAGAAGAGCTACCTTCCAAGATAAGAATTTTAGGTCCACCCTGTGAATTGGTTCGAAGGGCTGCTTCATCAATTGAGATAGAGCAATGTTCAACTGCCAGAGAGGTGGAGAAGGTTTTATAGGAGGAAAAGTTCGAAATAATCCTTTCATGAACTGTTTGATGATTCTTTCGGACCACAATTATGGTCCTGAAGAAGTTCTTCTATATCGAGATATAGGAGCGAGATGCACTTTAATAGGCGCATGGGCCACACCAGATTAAGCCAACATTAGATTATATATGGGATAATTCCATGAGCCGCTGAGTTAAAAGGATGAATCTTACGCTCTTGGCACCACAAACAGAATCTCTTCCATTTCCGCTCTGGCATTGGATAATATATTTCTGCATTCCGATGAAATATCTAGGTGTTGAAATTCGCAGGAGCCAGGCTGCTAAGCGTAGCGATTTTGGATCTGGATGAAGTACTTGTCCCTGGGACATTGTCAAGAGTGACCGTATTGGTTGCAGACTAATCGGATGAACCTCCGACAGTAGGAGCAAGTTCGTGAACCAGTGTTGCCGGGGCCACCACGGAGCTGTTGGTATTATTTTGCACAGTTCCTTCTTTATCTTTATAAGAATGTGTGGCAGGAAGGGAATCTGAGGAAAGGCGTAGGCAAAGACACCTGACCATGCCATCAAAAACGCATTCCCCCAAGATTCCCGTTGGTGGTGCCAACTTGCGAAGAACCAGCATTTTTTGTTTTGAGCTATCACAAAGAGATCCACTGTTGGTACTCCCCATTTGAAGATGCTTTGAAAGATGTCATGGTTGATATCCCACTCATGGCAGGATGACTTTAGTCTGCTCAGAGTGTCCGCTTTGATATGCTGACCCCCTGAAAGATGTTCCGCTTTCAGAAACACGGCCCATTCCCATATTTATTGTGCTTCCTGTGACAGGGAGAGTGATCTTGTAGCCCCCTGCTTGATGAGATAATGCATCACTGTTGTATTGTCTGTTCTGATTAGTACAGCTGATCCTTGTTCCCTTGGAAGGAAAGCCAGCAATGCTCTGAGCTCCAGCAAGTTGATGTGAAGGTGTTGTTCCTGCAATTTCCACTGACCGCTGACCTGAAGGAATTCTCCCTACCCTTCCAGGGATGGATCAGTGGCAATCTCCAGTGGAGCTGGTTCGGTCAGGAAGGAAAGACCCACTGAAATGTTTTTTTGGGTCCACCATGCTACTGCCTGCACCATGGTGGGCTTGATCTTCACCATGTTGTCGAAGGATCCCTCTGCTTGATGCCATTGCTGATCCAGTTGTTCCTGTTAAGGATGCATTTTCAATCGGCAAAAAGAACAAGTGGAATGCAAGAGGCCATTGTCCCTAGTAGTGACTTGTAACGGCATTCTGAAAGATACTTTTTTCTTGCAAAAGCCAGGGAAAGATATTAGCACCAGTTTCCTCTCTATGGAGGGAAATGCCTTGTTTACTGTGGTGTCTAGAATCGCCCCAATAATGTGAAAATCCTTGAAGGTTGAAGGGATGATTTTTCCACATTCAAAGTCAGACCCAGTTTGGCAAACAATTTTACATATGTCGCTGTTGACACTTGGGCTGACGTTAAATGATGGTGCTTTTACCAACCATTCGTCCAGGTAAGGAAACACATGGTGTCTGTTTCCTGAGAAAAGCCGCCACTGGCGACAGACACTTTGTTAAAATTCTCGGGGCTGATTTGAGGCTAAATGGTAGTACCTTGAACTGGTAATGGTCTCTGGCTACTACAAACCGAAGATACTGTCTGTGGGAAGGATGAATGACAATGCGAAAAATATGCCTCTTGTAAGTCTAGAGTGGCCATATGATCCCCTGGGTTTAAGAGCAGCAGAATGTCTTGGAGGGACACCATCCGGAAAGATTGCTTCTTGAGTATTCAGAGATCTCAGGTCTATAATAGGACACCATTGGAGAACATACTTCTGGAATAGGAAAAAACTGGAATAAAACCCCCTTCCTTTTTGGGAGATTGGCTCCAGTTCTATTGCTCCCTTTCGGAGCATTGCCCGAATCTCCTTACGCATCTGAAGTAGATGTTTGACCTCTTGACGTGTCGGTGGAGTACAAGGGGGGAGGTGAAGAAACTCTAGAGTATGTCCGAATTGTATTATATTGAGGACCCATCTGTCCGTCGTTATTTTTAGCAAATGATGAAGATGGGAAGCAATTCTTACACTCAGGGGAACTTGTGGAGGGGAAGGAATGCACGTAGCTGGATTTTGAAGTTTGGCATTGTCTTCTGGCAATGTCCTGTCCTTATCGACCTCTTCTTCCTCTAGGGGCAGATTTTGTATAGCTCTCAGCCTGTCGCTGACCATATTGTTGATGGTATGGTTGAGAAGATGATGAATAAGAGGGGTATCTGCCCTGCTGGTAACCTCCTCTATATGAGGATTGGCCTCTACCTCAGGCCCAGAAAGGGCACTTTACGGTACTGTGGTGTTCCTAGGGCCTTTGCGGTGTCTGTATTCTTCTTGATACTTTAAAGTGCCTCATCCACCTGTTTCCCAAACAAATCCTCCCCATCGAAGGGAAGATCCAGAATTTTATTTTGGACCTCTGGTCTAAATGCAGTCGCTCTCAACCATCCCTGACTGCATAGAACAGCCGCTCCTCCAAGTGACAGGAAGGCCGTGGTAGCGGTATACATCGCGCAGTCAATGACTTCAGCCGAAGCCCTTTCTCCCTCTTGAAAGATCTTTTTCACCTCCTGCCTATTATCTTCCGGGATGAGGTTTACGTAAGGTGCCAGGTCACACCACATCTGCCCAGAATGGCAAGGGCATTAGCTGCTTTAACAAGAAGAACAGACATGGACGAAAATCTTTTTCCTGCATTTTTTAAACGCCTACCCTCTGTCAAGAGGTGCTTATATAGGGGCTGAGGGATTCTTAGATTTCTGCGGTGCCGCTTGAGAGATAACCGAATCCGGCTTGGGATGGCCCACTAAACAAGCTGGAGCGTCTAAAGGAGCTTTATATTTCTTCTCTAGTCTGGTGAGCACAGATGTGACTGTCGCCGGTGTTCTCATGACTTTTAACCACATGCGCGCTAGCGCAATTTTGCTTCTACGCTGAGATTTTCAAAACCGCATGTTACGTGACGAGCTGGGCTCGTCATCAGCGTGCGAGCGGGCTACACCATGACAAGCCCAGCTCGTCATCAGCCTCGAAGGGGTTAAGCCCTCTTCCCAAACATGGCTAACAATCGGGATAGTCCGAACTGACTTGCGGTATAGCTCCTTAAAATCATACAAGAACACTCTGTCGTAGACATCGGAAGCTGAAACATCGTTGCAGCTCTCTCCATCAAATTATGGAATAAGCTGATGTCCTCCAGCAGAGAATCAATAGGCACTGGCGAGGGAGATGCCGGTGAAGAAATAAGATAAACATCCCATTCTTTATTAGGATCTGTTATTTCTCCCTCCTATTGGTCATTGTCAGTGTTAATAGGATCCTGTTGGTGCACTGGTTGCGGAGATCTAGGTGTAGGGTGTGGCAGTGACTCCCTGCTTCTAACGAGAGTAGTAGGGATGGAGCAAGGATGCAAAGCAGGTATTTCCTGGATTTGGGGAAACCTCTTTCTATAGTCCGCCAGCATAAACAGCAGGTCCATACTCAAGGAAGATGGCATGACAACCATCTCTTCCTGGTAGCCCAGGCGATAATCTTGTTGTGGAGGATATGGATACTCCTGTATCCCTCCTCAGTCATCCTCTTGGCATTTAACATGTAGTTGCGAGGGGCTACTGGCGTATCCAAAGGGTCCCTCATCTTTCTCTTCTTCTGAATCCTGCTCCTCTAGTAGGTGTGATGGCACCCGAGGAGTAATTTTGCTGGGGGAGGTGATCTCTGGCGTAATCTTCCTCTTCCTGACAATTTCCAGCTTTTCTGGTGTTTTTTTCTCTCGTCGAAGAGCCCGTCGGCGAGATGGCCGACGATGCTGTTGACGATACCAAGCATACTGATGTATCCGCCATCGACGACATAGTTACCGTCGTCTATGTTCCCATCGACGACCCCGTCGATGACGTTGTTGACACGGTCGTCGTTGTAAACTCAGTCGACGGCGAGCCGACTGTCACCAGCAATGACAGCTTTTTTGAAACTAGCTTCATCTCAATCTTCATCGTTGACGATGAAGACTTCTTCGTCGACGATCCAGTCGAGGATGCAGGTTTTTTTTAGTTTACCTCAGGAGGCACAGAAGACTGCTTTTTGAAGGGTTCCTTGACCTGAGGGGTGATTTTGACGGCTCAGAACTCGTCTTGTCCTTTACTCTCCTTTCCTCTAGAATGAGGAGATTTTGAAGGACTGCGCCCAGAAGACCCTTGAGTGGTCTTTTTGAGGGCCTTCTCAGGACGTTCCTCTGAGGAATTAGCATGAGGAGATTTTTTTCTCTTTTGATAACTCGTAGATGTAGCGGAGGATGCCTCATCATCATCACTGGCGATAACCTCCTTTCTGGCCTTTAGCTTCTAAAGCCATATCAAAAGGCACTCTTCACGATCCCTCAGGGTCTTACTTGAAAAGGTACAACATACCTTACAGTCTTTGGCTTGATGATCTGGGTAAATACAGTAAATACAATCAGCATGAGGGTCATCCATGTAGAGCCTCTTCTTGGAACAGTTGGCACAGGCTCTAAATAATCCTTTTTTTTCCTTTCCAGATATTCTCTGAAGAATGAAGTAGAAGGAGGCCAAGAAGAGTATAAATCCAGATGAAATTTTAAGAACAAAGTACTCAAATCAGGTTGGAAAAGTAGAATTTGAGCAGAGCTCAAAGGAGACTTTCTAGCACAACGTGAGGTAGAAACTCTGAGGGGCAAAAGGTTCTCTCAGGAGTGATCTTGAGGGTGAGCGGCTCTGATTGGTTCAGGGACAAATTTACTCTCTTTTACATAACAAAGGTTATGGGTTGCAAAAGGGAAATGGGCCTAGGCCTCTTTTCAGATTGCTATCCAACTAAGCATTACTTTTTTTTATATACCGAGACTCCCACCTGGACGACGGGGAATAATTCAGACATATAAATCTATGATATCTCCAATACTGGAGTAACCTCAATTCACCCCATGCTGTTTCATTGCCGAGTGGTGTTCTAAAAAATATAACCCACAGTTCAATATGTTTGTAATCATACATCCTGTTTTAGAATAAATGTATAGACGTTCTATTATCTAATTTCGTATGGTTATGTAGATACGGGAATTTCCCTTATGTGGCTTCCGCCGAAGCCCGCCTCATGCATTGCTTGTATTCTACAAGTAAATTTTTTTTATTTTTTTTTAATATATTTTTATTGCAGGAATTAGCCAAAGTTACATGACAGATCAGCGATATAACTTCAGTGGAAAAGAAAAACAACCGATCCCCTGTGAGGAAACACCTTGTATACACAGCCATTCAGCCCACAACCCGAGGGTCGGGCGGCGTCTATCAAATCGCAAATGGGGATCCGGTATATTATTCTACAAGTTAATGAGGTCTATTTTGTAGTGTAGTTCCTATTTTCCCAATAGGCCCTGCGCATTGGAATAACATAAACAGTAGTATCGACGTAGAAGTGCGGATCTTCCAGGCCTCCACTGACTATGCTAAACTTAATTGGGTTTGTTACCAACTAGCTCAGAGGTCACTGGAAACTTTCTTGACTGAATAGGAAGTGATCAGCTTCCCTGGCACAGCCAAGAAGGGATTCAGTTTTCCAACAACCGTGCAACATGACAACTTTGCTCCTCAGATAAGAGTCAATCTCTAGAGTCGTGTAAAACAATAGACAGTTATTTTACTCAGTCAGTTGTTGTGCAGATTACTTTCACAATATGTAGAGAATAGAGACCGGCGTTTTCAATAAAAGGTATTATTTATTGAACGGTCTTTCTTCTCATACAAGAGAAATGAATTGCCACAATTGCAAGACTTGTTATTATAAAAAGTGCGTACAGTAAAATGAGTATTGCGAAATAATACTGTAAAAGCATGGATATGGTTTCTTAGCCATACAATGGTTTAAAATGAATAAAACATATATACATTCATATATACATTTGACTAACATACTCAACTGGTGCTTCTAACTACGCCTACCCCAGTGTACCTGACCTAAGCCTAACACTTGGAAGGGGAGTAAGTAAGTAGCTTTAGTTAAGTTGGTTTTGCCAAGGTTTGCTTCAAGAATTCTCTCTAAGGGTTTAGTCAACACCATACCTCTGGAATAGAATGTTGGAGGGCTTGTATCTCCTTCAGGACCCGATATCCCAGTCACTCGCAAGAGTAGGCTGGAAACGCCGGAGCTGGATTTTCTCGGCAGGAGAAAAGACAGCGTCTTTCTCAGTGCGTCAAAGAGGAGGAGGAGGAGGAGGAGGAGGAGGAGGAGGGGCAGCGTCCGCGGGCTGGTTGCATCTGCTGGGCTCTGCAAGGGACGGCTGTTCAGCTCCTCTGTTAACCACACTATCGTTCGCTCGTTCGCAGCGATAGCATCAGCAGCGATAAAGGCAGCGATGTCTATGAGGCAGCTAGCAGCATTTGCTTAAGGCAACGTTGGTAATATTTATACCTGAAAGGTGCCTTGTTTGACGTAAGTTTTTGGACTTAAGACGTCAATAAAGATGTCACTAGGAAGTAATCGTCTCTCAGTGCTCATTAGAGTTCTATTACTAATCAAAACATAGCAAGCGGGGCTTTCCCAGGTTGCTGAGTTTTATCTTGTTGAAGAACTCTGAGTGTAATCTAGGAATCTTAGATAGTGGCTTCTGCTGTGTCATTTGTACTAATGAGCTGCAGAGGAAGCTGCTGAGGAAGTGATTCTGAAATGTGGCTCTGAACGTGTGAGGCCAGAGACGAGTTTCTGAATATTGCATTTGATCGGTTATGCCAATATAGGGGTACAAAGGGATTATAGCCGTATAGGGGCATAAGGTCACAGTATCGATCAGGGTCCTAGATTAGAACGCGACAATTTAAAAGAGGTGTATGGAAGTTCCTGCCTATGCCAAACTATGGTGCCGGAA
The DNA here is from genome assembly GCF_964263255.1 of Lissotriton vulgaris. Classification (NCBI taxonomy): domain Eukaryota; kingdom Metazoa; phylum Chordata; class Amphibia; order Caudata; family Salamandridae; genus Lissotriton; species Lissotriton vulgaris. The sequence continues at coordinate 1,674,503,603 of NC_141695.1, read as the reverse complement.
ATGTCCCCCATTACAAGCTACAGATGTTTTGCATTCACCCTCTGAGTTTATTCACTTACTTCCTCAAAGAGACACACGTTCAAACACTTGACAAAATCAGAACATGAAGTAATCAGAGAAATCGGCAACATGGACAATATGGATAAGTTACTTACTTGTAATCCTAGTTCTCTTCCAGGGGTATCCTCATCAAAGTCATAAGCACTGAATATTCCCGCCATGTGCGGGATCCCGGAAACAATATAAAAATATATATGTAGAAAACACATATCTCGTTCCAAATATATGTAAATACATATATCATTTTTCTCACACCAATGCAGCTCCAAAACCAAGGCTAGACAATGTAAACACTTGTATATGTACAGCAATTAGAAGGAAACAAAAAACACATTAGGTCAAATAGTCCTTGAACTTTGTGTTTTAATGAGTAAAAGCATTCCTAAATCTTGAAAATTGCTCATAAAAGACATCGTCAGCCATAGGCTGCATTGAAAAGTGAATAACAAACTGAAAGCATTTTCAGCTAAAACTGGCTTCGTGCCTTTAACCGCATCGCTGCGGCGGCTTTTCCCGCTGTGCGCGGCAAATTCGAAAATACCGCGTTACGTGACGAGCTGGCATTGTCATCCGCGCAGGACAGGTAAGCGCGATGACGAGCCCAGCTCGTCAATAGCCTCGAAGGGGTTAAGGCAGCCATGACCCCAGGCTTCCGATCATGCCTCAGGGGTGACAGGTCAGTTCTTTGCATAACCCTGAAGTCAGGGCTAAACCACAAGTCAGAGACGTACATCTCTAAATTACCTGGGGAGGCGGGTGGGTGTGCTTATTACTTTGATGAGGATACCCCTGGAAGAGAACTAGGATTACAGGTAAGTAACTTATCCTTCTCTTCCAGGGATTCCTCATCAGTAGTCATAAGCACTGAATAGAATAGAAAGCCCATCAACCACCTGCAGGTAAATGAGAAGTACATGACCCAACTTAAAAAGACAATCATAACAGCCCAAATTAGCTGTTAAACAGATTCCGCAAGGAGGCCTGGCCTACCTGGGTATATGCTCTCGTTTCAGAATCAAGACAGTAATGTCTGGTAAATGTATGGGCAGACCTCCAGGTCGCTGCCTTACAGATCTCAGACATGGGTACATTATTGAGGAAAGCCGCCATCGCAGCTCTCCCTCTGGTAGAATGCGCTTTGGGAGAAAACTCCAGGGGCTTCTGCGCTAGCTGGTAAGCAAGCTTAATACATGAAACGATCCATCTAGAATTAGAACGTTTCGAGGTAGAATGACCTGTTCTGATTGATCCATAGTTAAAGAGATGATGAGTGACGAATACCCTTAAACCTATCTAGATAGAATTTTAAAACTCTTTTCAGGTCTAGGGAATGCAGAGCCCTCTCAGCTGGAGTAGAGGGATTGGGAAAGAAAGTGGGCAGAGAAACGGTCTGATTTACATGAAAATCAGACACCACTTTAGGAAGAAAGGATGGATGCATCCGTAGCACCACTCTATTCAAATGGAACACTGTATAGGGTTCAGAGGAAAAGAGAGCTTTAATTTTGCTCACCCTAGGAGCGGACGCGATTGCCACCAAAAAAGCTGCTTTCCAGGAAAGATGTTGTAAAGTAGCTTTATGAATGGGTTCAAAAGGTGGACCCATCAGCTTTGATAGCACCAAGTTCAACTCCCAGGGAGGAGAAGGAGGACGCACTGAAGGGTACACTTTTTTCAACCCTTGCAGGAAGTCCTTGACCGATGGTAACTGGAAAAAAGAAGTTTGACAAGGTGTCCTCCTATAAACTGTTATAGCAGCTAGGTGCACCTTGATGGAATTAAACTTGAAACCTGCTTTAGCCAGATATATCAAATAAGGAAGAATTGCTTCTTCTGGACATTGAACAGGATTATGATCATTCTGTACACACCACATATAGAATCCCTTCCACTTGTATGCATAAGAATGTCTTGTGGAGGGCTGCCTTGCCTCTTTTAGGATGAACATGCAGTCCTCTGGCAGCCCTAGATGCCCGTACTGTATGACCTCAGGAGCCATGCTGCCAAGTTCAGTGATGGAAGGTTGGGATGGTGAATCCTCCCGTCTATCTTGGACAACAGGTCCGGCCTGCATGGTAGCCTCTTGTGAGGAGTCACTGACAGGTGAAGCAGGTCCGTGTCCCACCATTGCCTTTGCCAGTCCGGGGCGATGAGAATCATCGTTGTGTACAAGTGTGTTAACTTGCTCACCACCTTCGGGATCAACGGAAGAGGAGGAAAAGCGTACACAAATTCCCCTGACCAGTCGATCAAAAGAGCATTACCTCTCGTTCCTGGCCGGTAGAACCTGGAGGCGAAGTCTTGGCATTTTGTGTTTTGGTCGTCCGCGAAAAGGTCTATGGGTGGGACGACCCCAGGATTGGAAAATGTCTTCTACCACTGCGTCGTGTAGGACCCAATCCTCCCAGTCGTCGAAATGACGGCTTAGAGCGTCTGCTCTCACATTCTGCTCTCCTGGGAGGTGGACTGCTGTGATGGACAACTTGCGAGCCAGAAGCCAATGCCAGATCCGTTGTACTTCCAGCGACAGAGTTCGTGAGCGTGTTCCCCCCTGCTTGTTCAGTACATTGTGGTGGTGTTGTCTGCCTGTCCTAGAGCCGAACCTTCGTGAATCGAGGGAAGGAAAGCCTTGAGAGCTAGGTGGACTGCTCTCAGCTCCAGCATGTTAATGTGATAGGTACTTTCCTTGTGTGACCACAGACCTTGCACCTGTAGTTGACACGTGTGCTCCCCAACCTAGAAGGGAAGCATCCGTGATCAGTGTCTGCACCGGGGGAGGTTGATGGAACATAACTCCCACCTGCATATTTTGCCTTTTCGTCCACCATGGAATGGAAGCTCGAGCTGCGTCTGAGAGAATGATGTGATCGTCCCAGCGAGCCGATTGTTGGTCCCACTTGTCCTCCAGACCCTGCTGAAGAGGTCTGGCATTCGGGATCAGGAAGATGCATGATGCAATCGATCCCTAGAAGGGAGGCAATCCGGCGCACTTTCTGGGCCTTGTTGCGAAGTACCAGCTGACATTTCTGGGTTATCGAAAACGGTCTCTCCTCCGAAGGAAACACTTTTACTACTTCAGAGTCTAGCAGAGCTCCTAGGAAGTGTATCTTCTGTGTGGGTTTTGGAGACTGATTTTCCGAAGTTGACATGTAGCCCTAGTCGCAGGCAGAGCTCTATGCAAGTCTGGAACTGATTTCTTACGCTGTCTGGGGAGGGTCCTTTCAACAGCCAATCGTCCAAATATGGGTATACGAAGACCCCTTTGCGGCCTAGAGCGGCTGCTACCACTGCAACACACTTCAGGAACACCCGAGGAGCCGACTTTAACCCAAACGGCAGGACTTTGAACTGATAGTGGAAGGTCCCCACCCGGAACCGAAGAAATCTTCTGTTACTGGGGTGTATTGGAACATGAAAGTAGGCATCTTGGAGGTCCAGCAAACACATCCAATCTCCCCCTCTGAGATGTGGATATATTTGGTGAAGCGCCAACATGCAAAATTTCTCCTTTTTGACGCACAGATTGAGAGTTCGCAAGTCCAGAATGGGTCTGAATTCTGCCTTTTGTTCCTTTTTTCTGACCAGAAAATATCAGGAGTACACTCCTTTTCCCCTTTGAGACACTGGCACTCTCTCGATGTCTGACTTCTCGAGAAGAGTGGCCACTTCTTTTTCCAGAAGGTGTAACTGATGTTTCGATGTTGCCATCGGGGGAACAGGTGGAGGCTGATGACAAACCAAGACAGTATACATTCTGAAGTGTAGATAACACCCAATTGTCGTTTGTGATGTTTTGCCACTCTTCCAAGTGACCCGCAAGGCTCCCCCCCAACTGGAGTGGTCCACAGCGCTGGGGGTAGGAAAGTCTCATTACTTTGACTGAGCTTTGCCGGTAATGTTGCCCTGCGTTGATTCCCTCCTCCTCTGGAATTACGCTTTCCTCTATACTGGGACTTTTGCTGACCCTGCTGGTCTTGACTCGTCTGCCAGTTAGGGGTTTGAACCCGCTGTTTTGAAGAGCCCTTGTTGTAGGAGCGGTATTTATTTTTGAATTCTTTTTTCTTTTCGAGCCCTACCACCTTGAGTGTCCAGCTCTGCTTTCATGCGCTGAATCTCTTCGTCCGTGCTCGCTCCAAAAAATGAAGTCCCTGAAAAGGGCAAGTTCAGAATGCGCGCTTGGGCTTCTGGTTTTAAAGCAGTTAGGCGCAACCAGGATGATCTCCTCGCCGATATTCCATGGGCATATCCATTCGCCGCCAAATCATAATTTGGTTGGAGACTTGACTGCCCTCCAGAAGGATCTCCTCAAAGTCCTTACGGTCTTCTTGAGGGAGCTTGTCCACAAAACGCTGTAGAGAATCCCACAGGGACCTATCATAACGCCCCATAAGGGCCTCTGCATTGGAAACCTTAAAAAAAGACGCTGAAGTACTACAGACTCGTCTCCCCCACGAATCTTGCGTCTTGCTGTCCTTGTCCGGAGGTACAGTAGCAGAAGAGGAAACCGAACTGGACTTCTTCGATGCTGCGATGATTACTGAGTCCGGGGGCGGATCAGCTCTTAGAAACAGAGGGTCCTTCACTGGAGATATGTATTTCTTCAGGATCCTCGCCGGAGCTGCTTTGACCGTTGCTGGAGTGAGGAATACCTCCATCACCGGATCTATAATACCAGGCACTAAAGGAAAAAGGGGTTTAGGTGCCGACCTGTAATGCAGCGTTTCAAAAATCACTGAGGTCTTGACTTGCGGAGTTGTTAAGCGAACTCCCAGTTTTAGAGCCCCTCTACCCAGTATGTCCTGAAAGTTGAAGATCTCATCAATCGGAGATACCCTTGATAGCGGGGAATCCGTCAGAGTGGGCGAATAGCCTCTATGGGAGTGTGTCGGAGAAGAAGAGGTAGTAGGTGATCTTTGTTCTCTCCTCCTGCTCCTAGATCTTGGTCTACGCCTGGGTGATCGAACCGTGGAGCGTGCTCTTTCCCTACGGCGAACCGGGGAGCGTGATCTTGACTTGGACCTCACCGGAGAGCGACAGCGTTCTCTAGGCCTAGAGATAGGCTGCTGCAATCGAGACGGTGTCTCCTTAACTGTAGCCCAGTGAAGTAGCGGTGCATACCATTGTGGAGACAGTCTGACGGCAGGAGTCTGCTGTGTGGTGTCCCTCACTGGAGAGCGTGCAGGTATTACCTCCTTTCGCCCATGTGGAGTAGGTGAAGGAGAGTGCCTTGATCCTTCGCGCCCGACGTGTGAATGATCACATCAGGGCCAGAAGATGACCTTGATGAGGAAGACAGGCTCACAGGAGAAGCAGTAAGACTGTGAGCACCACGATGCTCTGGAGTTCTCTTCCTCTTGGCAGCGTGACTGATGCTCTCTGGAGAGCCCTGGGCACCTTCCACAGCTGAAGCTGTAAAAAGTGGGGTGGAGCCAATTTCTCTACCTTGGCTCCCACATTCTGGAACTCCCTCCCCGACCACCTTCGTTCTGCCACTCAATATGTCTCTTTCCGCAAAGACCTAAAAACGTTCCTGTTCAAACAGGCCTTCTCCGTGTAACTGGCCCCTCCTTGCCCTACGACAGGTTCACTTCGCCCTCAGTTGCCGGACCCTCCACTAGCGCCAAGAAACTGTACGGTGAACGTTCAAGTCAGTCAAGTCAGAGAATTTGTATAGCGCACTACATACCCAGAGGGTTTCAAGGCGCTTAGGAAGGGGGGAGGATTACTTGTCAAATATCCAAGTTTTAAGTTGCTTTCTGAATGCTAGGTGGTTCTGGGTAAGGCGAAGGTAAGCGGGGAGTGAGTTCCATGTTCTAGCAGCCAAGTATGAAAAGGATCTGCCTCCCATGGTGGTCTTGTTGATGCGAGGAACAGTGGCGAGGGCTTGGCTGGAAGAACGTAGTTGGCGGGAAGGGGTGTAGAAGGACAGTCGTGAGTTGAGGCATTCTGGACCGATGTCGTAGAGTGATTTGTGTGCGTGGGTAAGCAGTCTGAAAGTGATCCTCTTATTGACGGGTAGCCAGTGGAGGTCTTTAAGGTGGCCAGAGATGTGTTCGTTGCGTGGGATGTCTAATATGAGTCTGGCTGAGGCGTTTTGGATTCGTTGGAGTTTCTTCTGGAGTTTTGCGGTAGTACCTGCGTAGAGGGTGTTTCCGTAGTCCAGTCGGCTCGTGACCAGAGCGTGGGTGACTGTTTTCCTTGTGTCGGAGGGGATCCAGCGAAATGTTTTTTTGAGCATGCGAAGAATGTTGAAGCAGGAGGAGGATACGGCGCTGACTTGTCTGTTCATTGAAAGTGAAGAATCCAGGATGACGCCTAGGTTCCGTGCGTGGTCTGTCGGGATGGGTGCTTTTCCGAGGGCTTCCGGCCACCAGGAGTCGTCCCATGCAGATGGGGATGTACCTAGGATGAGGACTTCTGTTTTGTCTGAGTTCAGTTTCAGACGGCTTAGTTTCATCCATTCGGCAACTTCTTTCATTCCTTCGTGTAGGTTAGTTTTGGCGGTGCTGGGGTCATTGGTGAGGGAGAGGATCAGTTGCGTGTCATCCGCGTAGGAGATGATGTTGAGGTTGTGTTGGCGTGCGATGGCCGCGAGGGGGCTCATGTATACGTTGAAGAGGGTGGGACTGAGTGAGGATCCTTGTGGTACGCCGCAGATTACTTCAGAGGCCTCTGACGTGAATGGTGGAAGACGGACTCTCTGGGTTCTTCCGGTGAGGAATGAGGTGATCCATTCAAGTGCTTTTCCTTGGATTCCGATGTTATTGAGGCGTTGTAAAAGTGTTTTGTGGCAGACTGTGTCGAATGCTGCAGAGAGGTCAAGGAGGATGAGGGCGACAGTGTCTCCATTGTCCAGTAGAGTTCGAATGTCGTCTGTAGCTGCGATGAGGGCGGTCTCAGTGCTGTGTTTTGCTCGGAATCCGGATTGTGAGGGGTCGAGGGATTTGTTGGCTTTGAGGAAGGCGGCGAGCTGGTTGTTGACAGCTTTCTCGATGACTTTGGCCGGGAATGGAAGAAGCGAGATGGGGCGGTAATTTTTGAGTTCGGTGGGGTCCGCTGTGGGTTTTTTCAGAAGGGCGGTGAGTTCAGCGTGTTTCCAGTCTTCCGGGAAGATGGCGGAGTTGAAGGAGCAGTTGATGACGTCTCGGAGGTGCGGTGCTATGACGGAGTCTGCTTTGTTGAAGATGTGGTGAGGACATGGGTCTGTGGGAGATCCTGAGTGGATGGAGTTCATCAGGCGGATGGTGTCCTCAGTGGAGATTGGGTTCCAGTCGTTAAGGGTGATCGCGGGGGGAGGATGATCAGCAACTGGTAGGGTGGGTTGGTTTCCGGGTTGGTTGTCAAAGCTGTTGTGGATGTCTGCAATCTTGTTGTGGAAAAATGAGGCTAGGGAGTCGCAGAGGGTTTGAGAGGGGGTGATGTCGTTGGAGTTGGCTGAGGGATTGGAAAATTCCTTGACGATGTTGAAAAGTTCCTTGCTGTTGTGAGCGTTGTTGTCAAGTCGATCCTTGAATGCTGTTTTCTTGGCTTTTCGGATTAGTTGGTGGTGAATGCGGGTGGCGTTTTTGAAGGCGTCCTTGGTGCTGGTGGTTGGGTCTTTTTTCCAGGTCTTTTCAAGGGAGCGGCAGAGTTTCTTGGACTTCTTGAGATCATCGTTGAACCATGAGGCCTTCTTGCTGCCAGGTTTGTTTTGACGTTTTTTCAGTGGCGCTAGGGTGTCAGCGGTTTTGGATAGCCAAATGGTGAGGTTGGCGGCGGCTTCGTTAGCGTTGGAGGAGAGGGCTGGGGTGTTTTGAAGGAGCGAAGCGGAGATTTGGTCCGTGGTGATTTTGTTCCAGTTTCTTTGCAGGGTAGGTTGGCGGTGGATGCTGGGTTTTGGTTTGTTGTAGGTGAAGTGAACGCAGCTGTGGTCAGTCCAGAGGAGGTCTGTGGTGTGGCTGAAGGAGACATGGTTGCTGGATGTGAAGATGGGGTCGAGTGTGTGACCTGCGATGTGGGTGGAGGTGGTGACCAGTTGTTTAAGTCCGAGGTTGGCGAGGTTGTCCAAAAGGGTGGCGGTGTTGCGGTCGTTGTTCTTTTCAAGGTGAAAGTTGAGGTCTCCCAGAAGGATGTAGTCTTTGGAGGGGAGCGCGTGTGGGGTGATGAAGTCCGTGATGTCTTCACTGAATTTTGCGCGAGGTCCTGGAGGCCTGTAGAGGAGAGTGCCTCTGAGTGTGGTCTTGGGGTCGGTGTGGATCTGGAAGTGAAGGTGTTCGGAGTTGGCGAGGTTGGCGTCCGAGCTGGTTGAGATGCGGATTGATTTCTTATGGACGATAGCGATTCCTCCTCCTGTGTGGCTGGTACGGTCTTTTCGAGTGATCTTATAGTCTTCAGGGATGGCAATGGTGATGTCTGGTGCGGAATGAAGCGTTCATCCATGTTTCCGTAAGGAAGGCGACGTCCGGAGAGATGGTGTCTAGTAGATTCCATAGGTCAATGGCGTGTCTGTGGACCGATCGGGTGTTGAGAAGGATGCATTGTAGGTGGTTGGGGTCGGGAATATGTGGTGTGGTCGTAGCGGAGATGTTGTCGGTGCCGCAGAATTTGCAGGAGTAGCAGGAGAAGGGTCCATGGGTGCGTCCAGGTGCGGCTTGGGCGCAGTTGGGAGCACGGCCGGGGTTAAGGGCTAGGAGGGATGCGGTATCGTAGGTAATGCGGGGTGGCTGGGCGGCGCGAGGGCCAGGGGGTCTGGCGCTGGGCGCGGTCCAGGCGCGGACGGGCGTAGACGGGCTTACCTTTGGCGCACCTTCGGCGTGTCCGTAGCGCGTGGACGCTGCGCGTGGAGGCATTGGCCATAAATGGATGTAGGGGGGGGGAGGGGCGAGGGCGTCTCAGCTGGGAGGCGGGGCGGGCTCAGGGAGTAGGAAAACAATAACACCGGATACAAAATGGAGGGGGGAGCTGAGCAGGGCGCCGGGGCAAATCGCGCTATTAATGTAAATCCAGGCACAAGTTACACAAATACGATTTCAACAAATAGAGCGCTATGACAGTCAAAAGCTATGCAGCGCTGATCACCAATACCGCGTAGTAGCAGACAGGCAGACCAGGGAGCGACCACTCGGGCAGGAGCGACGAGGAGTCACAGAGCTTCGTGGTCTGGGGGGCGCTGAAGTAGGTAGTGGGAGGGCGTCTCAGCTGGGAGGCGGGCGGGCTCAGGGAGTAGGAAAACAATAACACCGGATACAAAATGGAGGGGGGAGCTGAGCAGGGCGCCGGGGCAAATCGCGCTATTAATGTAAATCCAGGCACAAGTTACACAAATACGATTTCAACAAATAGAGCGCTATGACAGTCAAAAGCTATGCAGCGCTGATCACCAATACCGCGTAGTAGCAGACAGGCAGACCAGGGAGCGACCACTCGGGCAGGAGCGACGAGGAGTCACAGAGCTTCGTGGTCTGGGGGGCGCTGAAGTAGGTAGTGGGAGGGCGTCTCAGCTGGGAGGCGGGGCGGGCTCAGGGAGTAGGAAAACAATAACACCGGATACAAAATGGAGGGGGGAGCTGAGCAGGGCGCCGGGGCAAATCGCGCTATTAATGTAAATCCAGGCACAAGTTACACAAATACGATTTCAACAAATAGAGCGCTATGACAGTCAAAAGCTATGCAGCGCTGATCACCAATACCGCGTAGTAGCAGACAGGCAGACCAGGGAGCGACCACTCGGGCAGGAGCGATGAGGAGTCACGAACGTTGCGCTCTATAAATGTTTTAAATTCAAATTCAAATTCGAAGCTGCTCTTGAGGACCTTTGAGATGTAGGCCCATGACTCGAAGACGGAGCCGGCCGACGACGTCTCGGTGTGCTGTGCCACCACTGGCTGATGACTCTGAAGAGACTGCACTGGAGTCCCACTGAGGTCTTCTCGACGTCTAGCGCCTATGACTGGACGCCGACGGAGGATGCTTGGTCGCTGAATGCCCTCGACTGGACTGCGATGGATGTCTCGACGACGAACGACGATGTCCTGTCAATGACGGTGAATGCCTCGACGTCGAGCGTCGATGGCGAGACGCCGACGGAGGATGCCTCGACGTCGACCGCCGATGGTGGAAACTGCGACGGAGGGTGCCTCGACGTCTATCGCCGATGGCCTTGCGACGATGGAGGGTGCCTTGACGTCGAGCGTTGATGATGGGACGCTGACTGAGGGTGCCTCGACGTCGAACGCCGATGACTAGGCGTCGACTGAGGCTTCGACGTCGAAGACTGAACCTGAGGCTTCGACGATGGAGGTCTTGACGTCGATCTTTTATGCTTCAACTTCGACCTCTCCCTCGACACTGCATGTCGCTCGGTTGATGGCAGCGGAGTTACCTTAACTCTCGACGCTGAAGTCTTCACCGTCGAGGGAAGTTGACGTCGTCGTCGGTGGAATCTTCAATGCAGATCCCGACGGCGAAGGAGAGCAAACCGGGACATCTCTCGACGTCGACCGCGCCCTTCGCTTTTTCTGTCTCTTTGGAGACCTACCTCTCTCAGAAAGTCCATAAATTCTGATTTTTTCTCTGTCCCTGAGAGTTCTACTTGACAAGGACTTGCAGTGATCACAGCTTTCTGGAGAATGAGTCAGGAAAACAGAGGATACACACAGGATGTGTATCAGTCTTCGCTTTCTTCTTCCCACAGGAAGGGCAGGGATCAAAAAGCGAAGGCATTTTTGACAAAAAATAAACCTTTTTTGAGCCAAAAATAGGTAGCACTAGCTCTCTAAGGCTAAAAGCCGTCGAGTGAATACAAAAATTGAAGAAAAACACCAAATATTTTTTACAGAAATTCAAAAAAAGGTGGGAGCTGTTTAACCAGGGTCCTGACTGAAAGAGCCGGAAAGAACAACTGACCTGTCGCCCCTGAGGCATGATGGGAAGCCTGGGGTCATGGCTGTCTTAAAGGCACGCTGCCAGTTTTAGCTGAAAATGCTTTCAGTTTCTGCGATATTCACTTTCAATGCAGCCTATGGCTGACGATGCCTTTTATGAGCAATTTTCAAGATTTATGAGTGCTTTTACTCATTAAAACACAAAGTTCAAGGACTATTTGACCTAATGTGTTTTTTGTTTCCTTCTAATTGCTGTACATATACAAGTGTTTACATTGTCTAGCCTTGGTTTTGGAGCTGAATTGGTGTGAGAAAAATGATATATGTATTTACATAAATTTGGAACGAGGTATATGTGTTTTCTACATATATATTTTTATATTGTTTCCGGGGTCCCGCACATGGGCGGGAATATTCAGTGCTTATGACTTTGATGAGGATCCGCTGGAAGAGAACGTAGTAAAACCAGCTGACAAAGGTGGAACCACGGTAATCATCCCAAAAGAGATGCATCACAGCAAATGCCTGAAGCTGCTGAATGATCAAAGAAATTACAAGCTGAAAAAAGATCTAACCAGAGAAATCTCTGATGACATCACCTTTAACCTCATTAATAAACGTAGTCTAATAGAAAATCCTCAGAACAGAAAACCAAGACCAGTGAGAGCCTTATGCTTCATGAGTGTGCATGGTGTGCATGCATAGAAAGGCAGGGATACATTTAGCAGGCCCTGATGAAGTGCCCAACTCAAATCGGCTCATAGCACAGGCCAAAACATGTTGGCACACATTTTTTAGGTATAATTTAACAATTGTATTCAATAAAAAACCTCAGCAAACGTTTATCCAAACCCCAGTTACCCAATAAATAAAGAACACCTTTGGGTATTAGGTATTTTTAACTGTATCTTTCATCTGGATACCTGCTTATCCAGCTTCATTTAACTTGAGATGATGACGCATGTCACGATAAGTGAGTAAGGCGTCTATTCCAATATCTTTGGATATCCAAGAGGTTTGTAGAGGGACCCCCTTCCCTAGTACAGGGTAAAATTCCCTTCTGCCCCTGATTCGTTTGAAGATTCCAGTTGTTTTTGTGTGTGATAAAATAGCGAGCCACAGTTTGACGAGGACTAACCCTCGTGTTGGCTTCATATGTTAATATTAATACACTGAGAATTGTGTTACTTATCCACCAAAACAAATGTTTCCTCTGTGGGATGTTCAGTTAGCATTGACAATTTTGTAAGACTCTCTTCCTAAAAGCACATCATTGATAATGGTAGATTTCCTCACAGATACGGTTACTCTTGATGCAGAGATTTCAATTTGGAGTCAAGTGAGTCTTTTCTCATGAATATTCAGATTTTCATCAGTGTGCATTGCTTGATGTAATGTTTTTGAAGGCTGGCTTTTTTTCTTTTTTCTTAACAACACTTCTTTCAGCCTTTAACCTTGGTTTTAAGGTGAACACTAGAGGCTGTACTGATGTTCTCTGCAGTTATGGTGCTTAAATACAGAGTTGTCTGTGTGTACACTGCCTGGACAGCAGAACAATGTTCACTTAAGTCTCTTGTAGACTAGCCTGGAAAGGCCATAAATCGAATTTGATCCCAAGTAGATAGAGGAAGGTTTCAATTACCATGCTGTAGTAATCAGTGGGAGCTTAGGTGCATCAGCTCAAGTATGGTTGTTAACCTCTGAGAATGGCTGAACTTGAGTGGTGGCACAAGGCATATCATTATAGGACAGTTGTATAGCAGCAGTCTAGGTGCCCCAGTGTGCATTTGCTAAATAGGCTGCAGCTGGAGATCCACTAGTAGTTGAAATGAGCAGATCAGAGGTGCATTCGTTGGAAGTAGGTGTTGGAGGCGCATCATGCTTCAATCACTGGTATTTCTCTTTGTGATGTAATAATTTGGCCGTACAACACCTGTGGTATGCACTGAAAATGTAAAGAATGTGACAATGCTTTGCACTCGTTTCTCTTTTCAATAATTTTCATAACAACCCTTCCAGATGATAGACCATGTGAAATGACAATACATTGGCTTCTACACAAAAGGAGCAGCCTAGACACTGACTTTTCACTATGGCAATGGCCATTGTTAAAGCCAGAACAAAGAAAAAACAAAACCTTACAAGAGCGAACTTACTTAGGGCAATGTCATGCCTGTTGAACAGTAATGTAGTCAAAAACTACAAAATGTATGTGATAAAGAAGCAAGAGTGCAAGCTAATGTAGAATACTGGTAGACAGTGAAGGCATTATTTAAATTTTTGTCAAGAAGAACACTATAACAAAAGTAGGGATATCAAAATAAGTCCTCATTACCCATGGCATTGTTGACATCTTCAATAGGTACAGGTGGTAAAGGAATCTCTTTGCTCATATCCATAACGCCTTCCATCAGTGTATCTTGTTCAGCATTCAGCAAATTATCTTGAACAGAATAAAACGTTATGAAAAAATAAATATAAAGATGTCAAAATTATTTACATTTACAAACTTGTTTAACCCTTTTAGTGTAAAGTTATCTGACTGGTGAATCTCTCAACCTCGGTTCCTCATTTGAAGTAACTCAGAAAAACAAATTCAGTATTCAGGCATCAATAATTACCAAAACTGCATGGATCTAGAATGTCAAAAAGAAGGAATATTGTGGTTTTAAAACTCTAGTTGGGAAAACTGAAAATTACCTTTGGAATTGTCGCTTCCACACCAATTCTGCAGCTTTTACCAGGTTTACCAGATTGCTGCCTCCGAATTTCATTAAGATTCACCATGGTGAATTGTCCATAGGGAAAATTAAGGATTACAGTAATTCCGCAAAATAAGTAATCATAATTAGGCTAGTTACTCACGTGTCTGGCCTATTAAGGAATACCTCTCAACTCAGAATAAGAATCTTAGTCCAAAGGCTTTTTCCACACTATCTACTCGAAGTGGTGACTCTGCCAACTTTGGCAGGCATAACTGTTTAATACAGAGCTTTCATAAGGGAGTACTAGATACATACACATACATCATACAGGACACATTCTCATCTCAACATATATGCATCTTCATCACTTTCACACCACTTGACAATCTGTGTGTTCTGACCAATGTCAGAGTTACCAGTAGACAATGATCATGGGAAAGAGTTTTCATATAGAGATAAAAGAGTTTTACAATGGCAACTTTACCTTATTCTTACACCCTGGCTCTTTGAGATTATCAACTTCTTCAGTAGATTTCACAGCAATATTGAAATAATAAGGGAGGTGGAGAAATAAGGCAGCAAAGACTAGGCTAAAAAGTTGCAAATAACCCAATGGCAAATTTTGCTCCAGTCTTCCTCACACAGGGGTGCAGCATTTAATCAAATATCTACTTGTCCATGGGGCAGGTTGCTTCATAAATCTACTTGTCCCTTTGGTGCCATGTATTGTGGCGAAAAATTATAGCAGCAATCTCATTATATAAGAGCTCAGATATAGCCGCTCCGATTATGCCAGGGCTCATACCATAGTAGTGTTTGAAAACTTGCAATCCCCTTATGTTGCAACGTTTCTGCAGATCTACATACTGGGGCTGAAGGTAGTGGTAAGCAATAGGTCCAGGGTTAGAATGCCATTTTGAGTGTGTGAAAACTTACTAACTTCCATGTTTTAAGGGTTTACAACAACTCTTCTCTAACATTGTCCCATACTGGGTAATTTACTCCTGACAATGGCAGAAGTATGGAAAATGCTACTTACCAGTATGCATCTGTTCTTGGCATGTAGGGCTGCTGACATTCATATCTTAGCATAGATCGCTGCCTAGTGTTGGGTTCGGATGAATGCACCTTGTTGTCCTGGAAGAGTCGTCGAAGTATCACGAGTTAGGTGACTCTTCCCCTGGACTACAGTGCGCATGGGCATCTTCTCCATCCTTAGATTGTTTTTCGCCATTGTGGCAAAGATGGAGTGTAGTAAAGTAAGAGATGGCCATGCAAAAGAGAATCCTGCCGCTGCAACAGGCACCGGGGAGGAGGGTGGGCGATATGAATGTCAGCAGCCCTGCATGCCAAGAACAGATTTATACTGGTAAGTAGCATTTTCCGTTCGAGGCATGTGGGCTGCAGAATTCATATCTTAGCATAGACTGTATAGCAGTATCTCCTCTAGCGGTGGACACCTGTGCCAGCTGCTGCAGTCTGAAAAATAGTTTTAAGGACAGCCTGGCCTACAGCAGCTTGCTGCTTTGTTTGCATGTCTACACAATAGTGTTTAGTGAAAGTGTGTATGGTAGACCATGTGGCTGCCCTACATAGGTCTTCAAGAGGAATATTCCCTAGGAAAGCCATGGATGCCCCCATTTTACGCTTAGAGTATGCTTTTGGGGGAACTGTTAGAGTGCGTTTAGCTTTTTGATAGCATATTTGAATGCATTTAACTATCCATCTGGCTATTCCTGATTTTGAGATGGGATTACCTTTATGTTGTGGGGAAAAAGCAACAAACAGTTGCTTTGTTTTCCTAAATTATTTAGTCCTGTCAACATAATATACTAGCAGAGCTCTCCTTACGTCTAGTGTGTGTAGGGCTCTTTTAGCCACTGACTGTGGGTTTTGGAAGAAAACTGGCAATTCTATGGATTGATTGATATGGAAAGTGGATATGACTTTTGGCATGAATTTAGGGTTAGTCCGAAGTACTACCTTATTTGCATGTATTTGCATGAAAGGTTCTTGAATGGTTAGTGCCTGTAGTTCACTCACTCACCCGAGGGAGGTAATGGCAATCAAAAATGCCACCTTCCATGTTAGAAATTGTAATTCAAATAAATGGAGTGGTTCGAAAGGAGGTCCCATAAGTTTGGTAAGTACTATATTTAAGTTCCAGACTGGTGAAGGTGGGTGCTTTGGAGGAATTATCCTTTTAAGACCTTCCATAAAAGCTTTGATTGGGGGTACTCTAAACAGGGACAGGTGTTGTCTGTTCTGGCGATATGCTGCTATAGCAGCGAGATGTAGCCTTATGGAAGAGTATGCTAGATTGCATCTTTGAAGATGCAAGAGGTAACAGATAATGTTTTGGATGGAAGCATCTAATGGATTGATTTGGTTATTGCAATAAATTACAAATCTTTTCCATTTAGCTGCATATCATGCTCTAGTAGTTGGCCGTCTTGCCTCCTTAATAATGTTCATGCAATCAGGAGGCAAGTTAAGGTATCCGAATTCTAAGACTTCAGGAGCCAGATCGCTGGGTTCATCTGATTGGGATCTGGGTGCCTGATTTCTTCATGGTTCTGAGTTAAAAGATGGGGCGAGAGGCGCAGTCTTTGGTGGGGAACAAGTGAGAGTTCTAGAAACGTTGTGTACAAGGCTGTCTTGCCCATGTGGGAGCAATCAGGATCATTGTGATCAGGTTTGCGTGCCACCAGCGGAATTAGTGGAGCTGGTGGAAAGCGTAAGCAAATCTGCCTGACCAGTTCATCCATATCGCATTGCCCTGTGACAACGGATGTGGGATTCTGACAGCAAAGTACTAGCATTTTGAGTTTTCGTTTGTGGCAAACATATCTATCTCTGGATGCCCCCATTCTTAGAAGAATGGTTGGAGAACTTGAGGGTGAATCTCCCATTCGTGTAGCTGTTGGTCGTGTCTGCTTAACGGATCTGCTATTTGATTGTCTTTACCTGGCAGGTGTTCTGCTAGGAGAAAAATGTTATTTGGAACTGCCCACCTCCATATGCTCTGTGCTAGGTGTGACAGCTGTGGAGAGTGTGTCCCTCCTTGTTTCTGGATGTAATACATGGCTGTCATGTTGTCCATCCGGATCAACACAGCCTTGTTGTACAAGTATTTCTGGAATGCTTTCAGTGCCGGAAATATTGCTAGCAACTCCACGTGGTTGATATGCAGTGTCTTTTGTTTGATTGTCCAGAGCCCTTGGACTGTGTATTGAAGTAAGTGGGCTCCCCAACCTGTCAGTGATGCATCCGTTGTTAGTACTAATTGTGGAACCGGCTCTTTGAACAGTCGCCCCTTGAAAAGGTTTTGTGGGTTCCACCAATGCAGAGAGTTGTAAGCGCAGATGTCTACCAACACTAGGTCTTTTAGTTGTCCTTGAGCTTGGTTCCACTGCGTGCTAGGCATTCTTGCAATAGACGCATTTGAAGTCGGGAATGAGGGACAATGAATATGCAGGAGGCCATCCTGTCTATGAGCTGCATGAACACTCCAGCTGGCAAAGAGTGTTGTGGCTGAAACTTTTGAACGAGAGTCTGCATGTTGGCTATCCTGGCTGCATTTGGATATGCCTTTGCTACTGAGGTATCTATTGTAGCTCCCAGATATTGCTGTATGTGGGAGGGCTGTAGATGTGATTTTGGGTAATTTATGGAGAAACCCAGACTGTGCAGCAGCTGGAGTGTCTGAGACGTACGGCTTGCACACTGGGCGTGCGAGTTGGCCTTTATGAGCCAATCATCGAGGTATGGAAACACATGGATTTGTTGCCTTCTGAGGTGTGCTGCTATTGCCGCTAGACATTTTGTGAAAACTCTTGGGGCTGTAGTCACCCCGAAGGGGAGAACTTTGATTGATAATGTTGGCCTTCTATTGTGAACCTGAGGTATTTCCTGTGAGCTGGATGTATAGGTATGTGAAAATATGCATTTTTGAGATCTAATCTAGCAAGGAAGTCGCCTTGCTGGAGTACCGGGAGTACTTGATGTAGAGTAATCATATGGAAATGCTCTGAGAGTATGTATCGATTTAGCAGTCAGAGGTCTAGTATGGGTCTGAGGGATCCATCCGTTTTGGGAATTAGGAAGTATAGAGAGTATACCCCTGTTCCCTGGTGTTGAAAAGGGACTGGTTCTATTGCTCCCTTTTGAAGCATGGACGCGACCTCTTGTTGCAACAGTGTGATGGGTTCTTTGGACATAGGACGGTGTTTGGGTGGTATGTTGGGAGGAGTAGAAGTGAGTTCCAGGCAATAACCGTACTGGATAATTTGCCCCACCCACCTGTCTGTGGTAATGGAGTTCCAGACTGGTAGGAATTGTTTGATTCTGCCTCCGACTGGTGTTGAATGGTCTGGAGGGAGTGGGATGAAGTCACTGTTTGGCAGCAGTGGAGGCTCTGGTGTTATTGCCGCCACGTCCCCTGCCCTTGTTATTGTTGCCCCTATAACCCCCTCTGTTTGAGCCTTTATAAAAGGAACTTTGGGTGTTGCCTTTGTATGTAGAGGAAGTTAGTGATGTGTTGCCTTTTGTGGAGCCTCTGTAGGAGGAGTGATGAAAGGAAAATCTATGTTGTTGAAACTGAAGTGCGCCCATAGACTTAGCAGTTTCGGTATCTTTTTTCATTTTGTCTAAGATGCTATCTGCTGGAGGGCCAAACAGGAAGTCTTGGTTAACTGGTTGGTTGAGGATGGTGGATTGTACCTCGTTTTTAAAACCAGAGATGCGTAGCCACGCGTGTCTGCGTAGTAATACGCTAGTATAAATGGACCTGGCTGATGTGTCAGCTGCCTCAAGCGCACATTTGATGGAAGCATTGGTTATAAATTTGCCTTCCTGTATGAGGTTGTTTGCCTGACCTTTAAAAGGTTCTGGCAGGTGTTGCAGTAAACCTTCAAGTTGATTGTAATGTGCTCTATCATAGCTTGCTAGTAGAGCTTGTGTGTTCGCAATCCTCCATAAATTAGCAGCCTGTGAGGCTACTCTTTTGCCTGAGGCTTCTATTATTTTAGACTCTTTGTCAGGAGGGGGAGCATCTCCTGTGGTTTGTGAGTTAGCTCTCTTTCGAGTGTTTGCTACTACTAGTGAGTCTAAAGGCAACTGTGATTTAATATAAGTAGGGTCTGTAGGGGCAGCTTTATATTTCAGCTTTGTAGGGTATGGGGAGGTGTCTGGGATGGGTTGTGGGTCATATGGATCATTCTGGTCATCCCATGTGTCATCCTGTGCATCAGGATCCTTTGGCTCATTAAAATTACCCTGAGGATCTACCCCCATGTTATCTCCATCATTATAATCTAAATCTGTAGGAGAGTAGGGCACAAAAGGCATATTAGGAAAGAAAGGAGGAGGAGTAAAGGCCTTGAGGGAGATGTCCTGAAGTCTTTTTTCTTTGGAGGAACAGGGTGTCCAGTGGTCTCTATCCGGTGGTAAACTGTGACGTGTCCTGTTTCAGGGTCTATATACAGTTTAGGTTGTTCCTCACTCACTGGATAAGGATGGAAGAGTTCTTCCTCAACTGTCCGTGGCTTTGGCGCCGTTGTTTTTGGCTTAGTGACTTGTTTGTGAGTCTTTGACTCTAGGGCCTTTGGTTGTGGAGATTTTTTCGGCTCGGCTGTTGCTTTGGGGTTGGTAACCTTTCTCAGTTTGACGTCCTTTGTTGGTTTAACAGTCTTTTTAGGTTCAGCAACCTTTTTTGGCTCGACGACCTGTTTCGGATCGACCAGAGCGTTTGGTTTAATACGTTTTTTATGCTTGACCTTTTTCGGTTCAATGTTTTTGGTCGAGTCAATGGCTTTTTTTCGGCTCGACAGTCTTTGTAGTGTGATCCTGTTTTTGTTGATAGACACTATTTTTTAGGATAGCCGGCCTTCTTTGGGTCGGGTGTTCTTTTTGGATCGACTACCCATTTTGGTTCAAGGCTCTTCTTTGGCTCGATAGCTTTCGGCTTGAGAACCTTTTTCTTCGGTTCGAGGACCTTTGGTTCAACAACCTTCCTCAGTTCGACGAACTTTGGTTCGACGACCTTCGGTTCGACGACCTTCGGTTCGACAATCTTCTTGGGGAGAGTGGTACTCGGTCCTGGGCTATCAGAAGGCCTGGTTTTGGGCTTCGGAGAAGAGCCGGAAGGCGGGGCTTCTGAAGGAGCTTGTCGATCTCGGCTAAGGCCTTTAGGAGATGCTTCGACCGGAGCCTTATCTTTTGGGATAAGCGGTGTTGGGGGCTGGGTACTCACTTTTTGCCCTGGCGTGATCTGGTCATCGGAGTTCGACTGGTCCTCAACGGAGACGATTTCTAGATCAGAGTCCGCTGCTTCTGGGAGGTCGTGTTCATCATCGAACATGTTCTCCGGTTCCAGTGTCGGCCGCTGCATCTCTTGCCTAGCGGCCCGTCGATTTAGATGGTCTTCTTCGAACGGAATTGGGCACACGCGGAGCAATTTTCTTCGTTGTGCTCCGGTGATAAGCACTTGTTGCATACTGTAGGTTTGTCAGAATGCGGGAATTTGGAGTGGCAATATGGGCACCTTTTGAACGGGCTCCTTTCCATCGACAGCAAGCCCGTGTGGCATAGAAAGGCCCAACAGCCCGCGTCGACAACCGGATCGAGATGGAAAGTTTGGTCGAGTCAAGAAGTACCGAACGAGAACAGTACCGTCGAAGTAGAAGGCCTTTTGGCCTTAGGAAGTAGTTTAGTTTCGGTTCCGAAGTTGGAGTAGAGGAATAACATCCGAACCCAATGGCGGAAAAAAACAATTTAAGGATGGAAAATATGCCCATGCGCACTGTAGTCCAGGGGAGGAGTCACCTATTTTGTGATAATTCGAAGACTCTTCCAGGACAACAAGGTGCAATCATCCAGACCCAACATTAGGCGGCGATCTATGCTAAGATATGAATTCAGCAGCCCACATGCCTCAAACACCTTTTTCCATAGGTGGGTGGGGGGGGGGGGGAGGGGGGGGGGGGGGGGGAGTCGCTGGAGGAAAAGTGAACTTGCAAGCACTCAGATTTTCACATGAGCAAATCTACACATTCATATTAGCTCATGCTAAAAAGAAGTTCACACATTTTCTAGGCGTACTATTTCTTGTCCTACTTCTGTAAATTTTAGGTAATTCACGAAAGCTGTATAGCTGCACTTAATGCAAGGACATATACCATTGATGCACTATTGAGACTATCTTGAATAATTTGGCCCCTAATTTGATCTGGCGTTGACCATGACCTTTTGCATTTATAAAAATTCTGTCTCTCTCTCTGTATTGTTTGGCTTCACTGTGAGTGATAGCATTCTGCTCTTTCACAAGGAGCATATCGGCAGTCAAAGTAGTTTTGTTCAGTGCGAGTTACTGTGGCAGTGTGCACTTTGAGACTAAAAACATTTTTTTGCTTTTGCCAATGTTTGTTATAATGGTGAGGGTCCGACAGCTCCCACATCAATAAAGTTTTACAAAAACCATGCCAAAACAAGTCACACAGTGACAAAACTAAAAAGCTGACAACCAATTTCAGACCCACTAGCTTTGCCGAATCTGGTTTATTTTTGTTTCCGATAATCTTGTTGAAACTGGTAACACTGATATTCCATTATGAATATTTTTGGGAAATACTAGCATGTATCAACACATGCTACTAATTGATACTGCAAAGAAATGGTACCTGAAATTTTACATTAGTTTAGCTAAATGTTTTTTCCCGCTTTCATTTTTTTATAAAACATTTTGAAGGAAAAGAATCAACCTTGCTTTCAAAATTCTTTTTAAAAAAAAAAAAAATTATTAAAAAGTTTGCATTTTTCCAAAAAAGTTCCAATAAGTGTTACAGCACACTCAATCCAATTATACCAATATTATGCCATGACAAATGTTTTAAAACAGTAGAGTACATTAAGGGGAGAGGAAAAAACATAAAAAGAAAATAATTCACGCATATAAACATTTGTGTTTTTTAGACAGTTGCCAGAGATGCTTCCCCGGACCCATCACCCGACCATACCTCCAGTATCCATCGCATTTTTCCAACTAACTATAGGTCGCCAAATCTTCCCCCCAATGCTCTAGCTCTTCGCCCCTTTCTATTGTAAATTGCTTTCTCCAAATTATAGGTAGAGAGTAATCTTGCAATCCAGATTTGAAACGTTGGCGGAGCCCTATCCAGCCACGCTCTTGCTTTACAAATTCGATAAACTGCGGCTGCCATGAACAAAAACTCTGTGGGTAGGCACTCTACCCCTTCCACCACACCAAAGATTATTAATTCATCTGAGAGTTTGACCTCAATTCTTAGTGAGCCCTCCATGAACTTCTCGATAGCGACCTTTAAAGAATACAGTTGTGGGCATTGTGCAAACATATGGACAATATCTGCATTGCTTGAATCACAACGCAGACAGGATATTCCCGAGACTCCGCCCCATTGTGCAATTCTGGCCGGAGTGTGATACAGCGAATAGAGTGTCTTATAATACTACGATTGTAGTCTTGCTTTCAAACTTCTGCAAATATTTGCATCAAATCAGAGCATTCTGGGAGTATTATACATAGCCTCGTATTGCTAAACTTTGAAAACGTGTACACATTTTCATACTGGAACCACGGTCCGTAGTGCAGTCAGAGCTTACATTTACTTAGAGCGCTCACCCTAATATTAAATGCAAGTGTCTACAATATCTCAACTGGATTCAGTAGAAGTAGCAATGTATGTATGCCCAACACATTACAATGAGAGAACAAAAGGGAGAGACTCTGAATTATTTGTTGAATGTGCTCATGGCATCATATAGTTGGAAAAAGGATAAACAAGACAGTTATAACAGCACTGTATCGCAAGAATGCAGAGGCAACCCTAAAGAACTTAGTGCACTTGTGCTCGTGACAAGAGGTGACGGCGCACGTGACTAGCGAAGAATACAGCCCTAGGCGCGAAGTGAAAAAGTGATGTAAAATATGTACAGGATGATTGGTTCTAAACAATAATTTTCTTGAAATAAATTAAACATGATTCAGAACAATTCTGTGACCAGAGAAGGATGTGCACCATATATAGCACCGGGAAAGAATGGTTGACGGCGTTTCAATCCTTAGTAAGTTAGGATCATCATCAGGACCAGGAAGCCAAAGTCGTGGGTGCTGTATGGGCAAATAAAAGAGAGGGTCAGGGAAGCTAGAGGCGGGGGACAAGATGGAGAAATGAAGCGGGGGTGAGCAACCCTGTCTACCTGTCTAGTGGTGAAGGTGATCAGCATTCAGGAGTAAGAATGGGTCACCAGGAAAGGCGGCAACGTTTGTAGACCGTCTGCTGTCAATGGCGGCACACAGGTGTGTGATCTGTGGAGAGAGGGGAGACCGGAATGAGACAAAGGCCCAGGTTGGGGGTATGCTTGGGTGGAGGTCGGGCAGTGGCGTTGGGCAAAGCAGACTGACCCGTTGTTTGCCAGAAGAAAAATACTCTGTAAATTGCAGGGTCGAAGCCCCGATCCACTGCTGGAAAGAGAGCAAATTGGGTTCCTGGGGAGGGAGGGTAGGAAAGGGTTACAGGCAAGGAGCGTAATCGCGGGCGGCAGGCAGCTCAACCCAGGGGCCAGTGTATGAAAAGGGCCACAGTTTACCTGGGTTAGTCAAGTAGTGAGGACGGATAAACCGAATAGGTGATTCGTATAAGAGTATAACCGGGCCGCCACGAGCGTGTGCGGTGTCCACCGGTATCTCGTAGGTGTTTGTAGGCTACGGTCTATTAAACCGTCAGTCAATTTCCGGCGAGCGTGTCAGGAAACACGTGACATGACTCCGGTTGGGTTGCGTAGAGGAGTGGGCGGGCGTCGTAGGGCACGCAAGGCAGTAGTCAGGGTGACGGAATGGAGGAAAGTAAAGAGCTACTCTAGACTCTATACTCTAGTCTAGCTACTCTAGACGTTGAAACGGGCAAGGAAGGGATGGAGATGAGCGTCTGTGTAATCAATATAGGGTACAGCAGCAAGGGAGGTGAAGCAGAATGAATGGAGTGTTCCATAGGTGTAAGGAGCTAATTACATGGTCAATCCAGTGGTGACTGGGTGACTGCAACAAAGGTAACAATTACCATTCAGAGTGAATCAATCAGTCATACAAAGGCATTTGTACACAAATCGGATGGGGGCACAATTTAAACATGCATTGGCATAGCCAATAGGTCTCGCCTTTGGAACCTTATAAGTATTCAATTATGCAGCACAATATCCTTAGTGCAACATCAACTGTTGCATGGCTAAACACATAAGGTCCCAAAGGCGAGACCTATTGGCTATGCCAATCCTTGTTTTGTAAGGCGTTAACCAGCTTATGTCAATACATTTATTATGTGTTTGGTATGTGCTGCAACTGTTGTAGCTCATTTTTTGTTGCGAATCCGAAGTCTTTTACTGGATGCCATGGGTGACTGACCTTTAGGATGAAAGTGCTAATAGTGCAATTGCTGGGCAGGCGTGGCTGCATTGAAGGTTAAGAGGCTCCTTCTCTTCTGGGTTGGGTCCTTTTCCCTACAGGTCTGCACACACATCTCTTTATTAGCATATCTTAAGGCAAACCATTCTCCATGTCACAGTTTAAAGAAGGGTTGGGTCCAGAAAGGCATTCTTTCACACTTTATTCACAATGCATAGCTACATCTTCTTGGAACAGTTTGCTACATACACCCTTGCAGGGTGCTTTCAAATTCAGCAACCAGAGAACCAGAGATGCACTTGGGAGTCCATTTTAATAAACTAACCAACCAGTTATGTTGTAGGTTTACACATTCACTGGTACAATAAGTGCATCTGGCTAATTGAAACGCCTTTCTGTTTGGGAATACACAGATCTGTGACTGGGGGCGATGGTCTGAAAAGTTTCAGAACTCTCCATCCATCATTTCCTTCTGTTAGCTTTGATACATATGCCTCTAGATCTGGTGCAAAATTAACTTATTTTATCACACTTATACTTGGAATACACTTATGGACAATAATATTCTGCGCTCATGTATAGATATTGTCTATAGAAAGTCACCGGGTAGGAAATGTGCACAAACAGTAAATAAAATAACTCTCCATTTGGAATTAACTGTGAAAGAACAAACGACCAGAGTTGCACCACATATCAAACTGCCACTTCACAGCATTGTATGAGATTTACGGACAACTCCTGGTACCTAATGTTGGTGTTTAAAACACACACCTCAATACACCATGCTGGTCCAGTTCCTCTAAATATGCAGCTACGCCAATATCACGCTGCACTGTGGAAACCTCATACAGTGTGCATCTGATATTTCAAAGCAAATCCCCATTATGAAACAGTGCTCATCAATATACATCAATGGCCCATCTTCACATACCATCTCCCCAAGTCCCAGGATCACATATGCTGGCCTACAACACAATGCAGTGATGACCAATGTGCCCAGTTCTTAACCTGTCAAATTAATTCTGATGATCAGTAGCGGCTGGGGACCTTTGAAAGTGGTGAGGGTTAAACGTTAGGAATGGCTTATATGTAGAGAGCGAGCACTACATTTTCTTTTCATTTTGCCATGTCATTAATTTGAAAAAAAGTGTACCCTCATCAACCCCATGTGCACAGAATAACAATTACAACTAGTACACATGACCACTGCCCTGTACGCTCTGCAGAGAGGCCCAGGATTGGACGGCCATCAAGATTTCTGAACACCTTTTTCACTCACTTACAGGCACTGTGAGAAACTTGCAGTGCCCTCACTCAGCCTCAGCTCCAGAGCTCTCAAGTGGTGCAACTCAAATACTAAACTAACAAGAAAGTGCGTGTCAAGCGCTCACATTTAGAAAATGTGATCTGGTAGTTTCCAAGCACTTTTTAGGGTTGTTTTTCATCAGCACTGTATCTTACGATCACATTGTGCCAGCTGAATTCGTTTGATGTTTGTTTTAGCATTTTATTTATTTGTTTAATCTTTCCTGTGCAAGGATTATCACATTAAATATTTTCCAAATAACACTAAAAAGGAATGACCAGAGAAGTCAAGTCTCTTTCCAATGCCAAGAAATTCGTGCGCATCCTGCCCGAGTTCATCATGCTCCATTTACTCTTACGAAAACAAGACACATTATTTCCTAGTCATGGCGAGTCCCCCACCGCGTTCTCCTTTTTCAATCATGAAGAACTAAAGTGGAAAATGTTGTCTGAGGCTTTCTGTCACTGCAGTCTAACCCATTCCGACAGTCAAAGTCAAAAAGTATGTTTGTTTAGATGGTAATCTTTAAACAAATACATAGCAATTAATTATTGATTAAAATATTCCCCAACAATCTCAAGCAGGTTAAAAATTAAAATCTTCTACCATGGTTATAAAATTATCTCCCCCTGGATACATGACATTCATAAATGGGTTCTCCTATAATTAATTAATTCATTTACTTCCTATCCTATTAAAATTAATAAAACCAGTTTACTTTAGACAAGATACAAATTCCTCATTATAAAATTCTAAAATATTATTTCTGACTTATTATAAAAAACTCTGTACTACCTTTATGAATTTCCCTAGTGCAATCGCAATGTCAATACTAGGTAATTCTGTGATCAGCTAAATTGCTTGAGCCAGAGTTCTTATACCATATTTTAAAAATATAGGGCGCAGGCAAAGTTTACGCTGATCTAGGATGTTTATACAATCCAGCAAAATGTGCAAGGAGTCCCCTTTTGTGCCCAGCTTACATTTACAGCACCCATTAGGATCCAACATTTTGGTTTTAATTTCTTTATTAGCCATGGGTTAATCCCAATGCGCAACCTTAGGATCTCTTTCCTAAACCACGGGTTAGGTAGGATGTCCAGGTAGGGGAACCATTTTTCCTTTGCCCATGACATCATGAACTCTACCGATATTTTCTTGCCAAGATATTCCCTATCCGCACTTCTAGTAGCTACTTGTCCATTGAGCTTTAGCTCATTTTATGTGCACTTTACTATTAGGGAGTCTCGGCATATGTCCACTTTCATGTTCTCACAGGCCTGTACCATTCTCTTCCTGCACTTTTTTGCCCATTTTAAATTACTTAGTTGTATCTCTTTCAGACACCATTGTGCAACTTTTTGTCCTTTTTCATTTGAGGCGTTTCCAAAATCTAATCACTGCTACTTGAGATTGTACCCCCCCAAGCTGTTGTTCCTAATTCTGTTCTTATAGCTTGCACCAGTGCTGATGGGGCATGAATAAAAGATTTTTCAGGCAATTTCCTTCCTCTCGGTCCCAGTCTTCCTTACCGCTCAAATAAAGGATTTCTGCTCCTTAGAGTACTTGCTGTGGAATGATTGCACTGAAAGCTTTTAATAATGGTCGATGAGACTTATCCCATAATCACAGTTAAACATTTTTAAACCAGCGATTGAGGTTTGTGCCTTCGCTTTTTGGGCTTCTAGGTGTGTTTGCCAGTTTAATCTTTTGTCGAACCACACCCCTAGGTATCGGTATTCATTAACTGATTCTAGTTTAAGATCCCCTAAAACCCAATTAATTAAACTTAGTCGCTTTTTTCCCAAAGCATAGGATTTTTGTCTTGTCTAGATTTACTGTTAAAACATTTTTTGTACAATTTTCATTAAAAGAGTTCAGCTTCCTTTGAAGGCCTATTTCCGTTTGATCAACTATTACGAGGTCGTCCGCATATAACAGACACAGTACCTTTTTGCCATTCATTCTTGGGCTGGCACTGCCCTTCACTTCACTTCTAGCCAATCCGGTAATTCCGATAAAAATATGGAAAATAGCTGGGAGGCCAGTACACAGCCTTGTCTCAGGCCGTTTTCGATAGGTGTTTTTGGCGTCAATGACCCCTCGATGTCTCTAATTACTTGGGCCCAATTGCCTCGGTGCAATTCTTTTAGTATAATCAACAGATCTCTCGGGATATTTTTGTTAGTTAGTGTTTCCCAGAGGCAGCCCCTATCCACTGAGTCAAATGCGGCTCGGAAGTCAACGAAGCAGCAGCAGAGCTTTCCATTCTGCTCCGTTGACTTCCTTGCCATTGCCCATAGAGAGAAGCAGTGGTCTATTGTAGTGTCCCTCTCTGAAACCTCCCTGTTCAACGGGTACTATTTAATATTCCTCAACCCAGTCATTTAGTCTATTTAAGACTAGTTTTGAAAATACTTTTTCCCCTATGTCCAAAAGGTTTATCAGTCTATAATTTCGAGGTTCCCCCATACTACCCTTTTTGTGGATAGGTCTAATTATAGTGCCCTTCCAATTTAATGGCATTTTACCTTCTTTTAGAATTACTCGGAAAAGTTGAGAGAGGAAACTTGCCCACCACTTTGTTTGAGACTTTAATATTATCGCTGGAAGATTATCCGGCCCTGGTTAGGTTCAGCTTCTTAATTGTTTCTTCCACTCGCTCTTTAGTAAAATCTAATTTGAATTCTTCTGAGATTTCCTGCCAACCGTGGGTTACTGTATCTCCCGAAAATATTCGGGCTCCATACAGTTCCCTTAGGTATTTATCCCAGGCGGTCTCACATACGACGCATATCATTTCTCCAGCTGGGGGGGGGGGGGGGGTGGGGGGGGGGGGGGGGGGGGGGACGATGCTGATTTTATACATTTCCAGAATTGTCTCAAGTTCTTAGTCTCGATTGATTCTAACAACTCACCCCAGCATTTCTCTTTATAAACCTTTTTTGCGTCGGAGACCATCTTTTTAAATTCCGCTTTCAAGCTAGTAATATGTTTTTTTCTCTCTTAGTTGAACTCTTTCCTTTGCTTTCTAGCTTCTGCCCTTATCTCTCTTTTTTTACTTTGGCAGTCCATTGAAAACCATTTCAGACGACTGGTCCGGTTTATTGTACCTTTTCTTTTAGCCTTTTTAATTCTATTTTAAGACACTGGACTGCTTGGGCTATTTTCTCCTCGTACCACTCCAGGTTTTCCCTCTCGTGGTTTACTAATTCTACCTTTAGTTGAAATGATTTTAACTTTTCCTGGTACTCGTCTGTTAATCTTGTTGTCGCCCGTTTTGGGTACTCCACCTCTTGTGAGATCGCCTTTTCTCTTCGTTCCCTCCTTCCCCCATTTAGCATCAATTGGAGCGGGTTATGGTCACTACTCTCACTTTGATGTACCTTAAATTCCTGCACTAAGGGGAAATTCCAGGCTAGCATGAAGACGTAGTCAATTGGGGAGTTTTGTAAGCCTTTTTTAAAGGTCTTCTTTGCCGGGCAGTCTGTTCTAAACCTGCCATTTAAGCAAAGAAGGCCCTTTCCCCCCAAGTAGTTTACCAAATCCAAATCCTGTTTCGAGGGAACACATACTGGGAAGTTGGCATAGTTAATTCCATAGGTATCCAGTAATTCTGTATACCAGCGATCTGCCTTCATTGGATGCAATTTGTGGTTAAAGTCACCCACAATTAACCAACACGTCTGAAGTATACATTTCTAAAATAACATCTTTATCATGTTTAAAATTTCCCATCTCAATTACATATTCACCCACATTGTCCCATTGCATATAGACATTTATAACAATTATCATTTTACATGTCTTATCTAGGGTCAGATAGTTTAACCTGCAAGCTAGTAGCCATTTACACTTTACTTTTAACAGTACTACATTACTTAGAATTTGTGTTGAGATAAGTGTCATAACTCCCCCCGATGGTCGCCCAAGTCTTTGCCTCTTGGCCAGTCGGTTTAGTTGTTGGTAGCCCTCGAAGTTAGTGGCTTCGCCGCATGCCCATGTCTATTGTAGGCAGGCATTTGCTACTTTGTTTACTTGTTTCCTTATATGTTTTTGTTTTAGCTCATTGCCTAACCCGTTTACATTCCACAGTAAGATACTTAGGCTGTGCGGCACCCCTCCCTCCTATTCTATCTCGCTTAAGCCGCCAGCTTCCTCCATTCCATCCAAATATATTTCTGAGATGTCTCCTAGATAACTTCCTTGGCGCCAGTTACCCCACAGGTCCTTTTTTACAGTGTTGTCTATGACTACCTTCAGGCGGCTACCCTCTTCTTCGTTAGCCTTATGTAGCCTTACCTGTCTCCTCCCCAGACTTGCATGGCACTTTAGAAAGTTCCTTCCAGGTTGTACTTCACCCCTTAGATCTTTTTCTGTGATTACCCTTACTCCCCCTTGGAGTATCTCGCTGGCTGCTTTCATAATTGCCATTTTTACCAGGTCAGAGTATAGAAGTACTTTTGTTACTTCCCTTCCTGATGTACTTTCTAAAAAGCCTACCTGTCTCAAATCTTTTGTACCAATCCCACTCAGGCTACTACATTTAGAGAAGACTGACAGAACTTGTTCCCTATTTAAAGGCTTAATTTTTCTTGATTTCTGACCCCTTTGTCCTAATTCTGCTGGTTCCAAATATACCCACTTATTATTCCCCCACTCACATCCTTTCTCTGGGGAAGCTAGGTTTATCTGTCTAATCTCTTTCCTCCCTTTAGGCCCTACTTCTTGATCATGTGCCTGTGGTGTTGCCTTCAAGTTGCAATGCCTCAGGGGGGGGTCTGCATTTGGCTTTGCAGCGAAGGTATTTTCCTCTGCTTTATAGCTTTGGTTTTTAATACTTTCTCTTTTGGGTGCTTACTTCTCTGACTCTTCTTTTGTCTATTTTGCACATTTCTTATGGCTTCCGTTGCCGGGGGATCGATTGGTACAAAGGGCCGGGCCAAGACATTTAGTGTTCCCCCATCTTTCTTTTTCTTCCTATTTCCCTTTGTCACTATCTGTGGGGCCTGTTTTTTGCCTACCCTGCCTTTAGTACGGACCCTTTTATGTTCACACCTCCTTTTTACCAACATTGTGCGTTTAGATATATATACATTATCTACTGGCTCATCCAGTTCACTTCCTATACTTTGATCAGAGGTTTGTGGAGACCCTACTGGTCTTAACATAAGAGGCAATTGCCCTTTAATTCCGGTCAGCTCATCTTTTATCTTTTTTAAGAATGACTTTTGGGCATTTAATACACCATTATTCAGCAGTGAAACTTCTAGGATTCCCCGAAGAGTTTTCTGTAACATTAGTAATACGTCCATAATTGACGAAGTAGGTGCTGCTGACAAATCATAGTCCTGTGGGCTAGTTCTCTCTAGGATTACTTGGCTTCCAGTCCTTTCTGGGTCTTGCTGTTTAGGGTTGTTTTTCCCCTCGTGGCTAAATAACGCTTGGTTAGAAGGTGCCCCCCAGGTAAAGCTAGACTCAAGGCTTTCCCTTCTCAGTTGCCCTTCATTCCCCGTTTGCAGGGAAAAAGTTTTGGGGATGAAGAGAGCCGCGGTGCCACCATTTTTGAGTTTTGGCTCTGTAGGGATAGATTTATTAGCGATGGGTCCTCTATCTCAACCTCCAGTTCTTTTTCTAGCGCTCCCCTCTTGCTTTTCTCCACCTGGAGCACATCTTCTATTTCTATATTTGTATTCTCGGGACGGGGCTCCTCTTCAAATTCCAAGTTTATTGCAGATAAGTTTTGGACTTTATAATGTTTACCCACGAAGTCCTTTACAGGGTTAGAAGATGCAGTTCTCTTTTTTGGTGGATATTGAAGTGCACCCCTTTTTTGCTTGCGGGCCTGCTTGGTTCTTTTTTACATTTCCCTTTTTTATGTCGCCCCTCAGTAGTGTCTTCATGGGAGACCTGACTTTCCTGGCTCTCTTCCCATGACCTTGATCCTGCCAGTACCTCGCTCGTCTCCGGGCTAGTTTCTTGAGCCTCCTTCCGTGACTTTTGCTTACGTTTTAGGCCCATGTCCTTTCGTTTGTATTATACTGGGGAAGTTCCTGACTTATTTCTGCAGCACTCCCTTATTTATTCTTATACTCCAATGGTGTCAGATATGGTAAAGAGATACTGCTAATACACTCCACTTTTTATTCGTTCACTCCTGCTCACTTACCTCTGTTGTGCCGCTATACGCCTGCCTGCCTTGCCGAAAGTTAGAGGGAATAGTCCTTCCTCCTCTTTTTCCTGTATGGTGTTCTCTCCGGTATCGCCTCTCCATTTCGTTTTCTGCCCCCGACTGGGTTGTCCTGGTATTTTCTAGGTTGGTGGGCTGGGCTGGGTTTTAGCCACTCATTTGCTGGTTTGCCACCACGAAAAACGGCTGCTTCTATCTGGCTTGCCACACCAGCCTCCGCCCCAACTACCGGGGTATTCGTGCTCCTGCTCCTCGGCGTCCTCATCTGTGCCCACCAGGCCGTTGCGCCACACCCCGCTAAGTCGCCCCGGCATTTAGATCAGGGGCTTACGTTTTCTGTGCGGGCTTAGCTTAGTGAGCCACACGGGTGAAAGATTGGGTCCTCTCCCCGGCCGCTCTTCAGTGCCGCTACTGCTTCGCAGCACACTCTCCACGATGTTCGGCAAACGGCGCTCCTCCGCGCACGATTAGCGCTCGATTAGCTGGGCTGCGTACGTCTCTCCACGTCTCTCCTTGATCAATCCGGACTCGGCATGGCAAGGCATGGCGTGGCCACAACAGAATCCCTGTGTAAGGATTATCACATTAAATATTTTCCAAATAACACTAAAAATGAATGACCAGAGAACTCAAGTCTCTTTTAAATGCCAAGAAATTCGTGCGCATCCTGCCCGAGTTCTTCATGCTCCATTTACTCTTACGAAAACAAGACAAATTATTTCCTAGTCATGGCGAGTCCCCCACAGCGTTCTCCATTTTCAATAATGAAGAACTAAAGTGGAAATGTTGTCTGAGGCTTTCTGTCGCTGCAGTCTAACCAACTCCGACAGTTAACGATATGGTTCAGTAATGAAGCGATCTTCATGCGTGAGATTTTGGGATTTCTTACCCCAGCTACTTTTAAATGTATATATCCGGAACAAACCTTTCTCATAACCCAAACCATCTCTCTTCATCTTGTGGCCCTCGGGTGTACCCACCTGAAAGGTACGTGCCACCAGGCGGGCAACTAGAGCCACATTTAGGGAGAGTGTCTCTAGGTAGGAGTGAAAACACAACAAAAGCCTCATTAACAAGGTAATGGTCTTTTAAAGACCTGTGAAGCACTCAGGTGCGGCTGCAATTAGGCGATTGCCAGCCCGCGAAGCTGGGGTGGTGGGGGGCTGAAGCCCAGTGAGCCCAATGGGTGTTGCGCGCCTGCATGCCACCCACTGAATTGGGTCCTATCCCATTGTGCGTGAACTCCGGCTTCACCCGCCACCTCCCCCCACAATGTTTCTACATTACTGGTTCATAATGGACATTCCAATAGCCATAGAAAGTAAAAGATACATGAACTGAACTTGTTTTCTGCTCCCCAACATTCTTCTAGTTCTAGTGCGGGCATCGCGCGCTATTCCTCGTTCGCACTGCGGCACTATGCCCAGCATGGCACAGGACGGGGAGGACGCCGACAGGCGTTGTGTACTTACCCTTGTAGATTAAGGAGGCTGGGAAGGTTATTGACCTCATTGTAGCTGGCCGGCATCTCGTGTCTCATGTAGCAAGGCCATGCCTTTCGGAAAGGAGTCACAGTAAGCTTCTACATCCTTGCGCCTTTCAGGGACTCCTCCGTTCTCATCCCACTTGAAGCATTCATGTACCTGCGTGGTTGATTGGAGCGTGGTAACTTTGTGCCACCCTGTGGCATGTTCGTGGGCACATGCGTGCACGCACACTTACTTGCATGACACTTGAGACAACTGAAAATGGATGGATGCGTTTCCAGAAAGAACAGCGGCCACTAGAAGTCACCGTCTGCCGTGGTTCCTCAACTTCAACTCCCTATTAAACTAGGCTAGGGGAGTAAACATTTAAAGAACAAGTGGCTCGCACGTCACGCCTGTGTGGGCACTATCATAGCTCCTCCCACGGCCTATTGGTGTCGATAACGCGCTTGGTGCGCGTAATAGACACCAAAAGGCCATGGGAGGAGCTATGCGTGTGCTTTGGGCCAATTGCGTGCAGTCTTTTACAATAAGACACACACCAAGGCCAATGGGGTAACACTATACAAAAAAGCACACGCACGAGCGTTTCACAGTCCAAAGTGACTGCTGAAACCCCATTTTTCCATTACAAAATGCCTCGCGCTGCTCGAAGCACTGCTGCAGTGCACGCTAGGCGCGAGACCTAAAACAGATGGCATTTAAGTGATAACAAATTGGACAAAACATAAATGTGACCACACCAATTGGTATACTGGGAGTCAAAGGAGGTGTCACAGTTGGTAGGCAGGTGGAGGCTAACAGTGTCAATCAATCAATCAATCAATCAATTTGTAGAGCGTGCTATTTACCCGTGAGGGTCTCAAGGCGCTGTTCGAAGAGTCAGGACTTGAGGAGTCTTCTGAAGGCGAGTAGGTCTTCGGTCTGCCATAGGTGGATAGGAAGGTTGTTCCAGGCCTTGGTGGCGAGGTAGGAGCAGGATCTACCGCCTGAGGTTGTTCGTTGGATGCGGGGGACTGCGGCGAGGGAGAGGCTGGCAGAGCGGAGCTGGCGGGTCAGGGTGTGGAAGCGGAGTCTGCTGTTCAGGTAGGCTGATCCGGCGTTGGAGTGCTTTGTGTGGGTGAGGAGTTTGAAGGTGATCCTCTTGTCGACGGGGAGCCAGTGTAGGTTTCTCAGGTAGGGGGTGATGAGGCTGCGGCGGGGTACGTTGATGATCAGTCGGGCGGAGGCATTTTGGATGCGCTGTAGTCGTCGTAGGTGTTTGGGTGGGATTCCGGCGTAGAGTGCGTTGCCGTAGTCCAGCCTCCTGCGGACGAGGGCCTGTGTCACCGTTCTTCTTGTTTCGGTCGGGATCCACTTGTAGATCCTGCGGAGCATGCGGATGTTTTTGCAGCAGCAGGAGGAGGAGATGGCGTTGACCTGTTTGGACATGGAGAGGGAGGAGCCGAGGATGAATCCAAGATTGCGAGCATGGTCGGTGGGTGTCGGTGCTGTCCCCAGAGTGGTTGGCCAGCAGGAATCATCTCAGGCTGAGGGGTTGGGTCTAAGGATGAGGACCTCCGTCTTGTCAGAGTTCAGTTTTAGACGGCTGCTCCTCATCCAGTCGGCAATGGCCTTCATTCCGTCGTGGATGTTGGTTTTGGCGGTGCGTGGGTCCTTGGTGAGGGAGAGGATGAGCTGAGTGTTGTCGGCGTAGGAGATTATGTTGAGGTTGTGGTGGCGGGTCACTTGTGAGAGGGGGGCCATGTAGATGTTGAACAGCGTCAGACTGAGGGAGGAGCCCTGGGGGACGCCGCAGAGGAGGTCGGTGGCTTCGGATCGGAAAGGTGCGAGGCGGACGCTCTGGTATCTGTCGGAGAGGAAGGATGTGGTCCAGTCGAGGGCCTTCTCCTGGATACCCGCTTTTTGGAGGCGTGTTTTTAGAATGCGATGGCAGACCGTGTCAAAGGCAGCTGAGAGGTCCAGGAGGATGAGGGCAGATGTTTCCCCGTTGTTTAATTGGCGCCTGATGTCGTCTGTGGCGGCGATGAGGGCTGCCTCGGTGCTGTGGTTTCGTCTGAAACCTGATTGGGACGGGTCCAGGATGTTGTTGTCTTCGAGGTGGCAGGTCAGTTGCATGTTGACGATTTTCTCGATGACCTTCTCCGGGAACGGGATCAGGTAGATGGGCCGGAAGTAATTGAGGTCCTCGGGGTCCACCTTGGGCTTTTTGAGGAGGGCGTTTATTTCGGCGTGCTTCCAGCTTTCCGGGAATGTCGCTGTTTCGAAGGAAATGTTGATGATCTTCTGTTGTTGGGGTGCGATGGCTGCGTCTGACTTGTTGAATATGTGGTGTGGGCACGGGTCTGTCGGTGATCCTGAGTGGATGGAGTTCATGACCTTGCATGTCTCGACGTCCCTGACGTTGGACCAGGAGGTCAGGCGGTTGGTGCTGTTGGTGTTCAGGAGAGGGGTGGAGTCTGGCGTGGTTGGGTCGGTCGTGGTGTTGAAGCTTCCGTGGATGTCGGCGATCTTGCGGTGGAAGAAGATGGCCAGTGAGTCGCACAGTTCCTGTGAGGGCGGGATGTCTGTGTTGGCGCTGGGGTTGGAGAGTTCTTTTACGATGCAGAAGAGCTCTTTGCTGCTGTGTGCGTTGTTATCCAGGCGGTCTTTGAAGGAGTATCTCTTGGCTGATCTGATCAGGTGGTGGTGTCTGCGGGTGGCATCCTTGAGGCCTGCGTGGTTGTGCGGTGTGCGTTCGTGGAGCCATTTCTTCTCTAGTTTCCGGCGTGCGCGCTTGGAGGCCAGGAGCTCGTCGGTGAACCAGGTGGCATTCTTGCTGGCGTGGTTGTTGGAGGGTTTCTTCAGTGGGGCAAGGGTGTTGGCACAGACGTTAATCCACTGTCTGAGGTTGCGCCTGCGGCGTCTGGGTTGGTGGGGTCAGTGGGTGGGTTCTGGGAGAGGGTGGTGATCAGCTGATCTTCGGTTACTTTGCTCCAGCAGCGGCGAGACATCTGTTGGGTGCGATGGTGCGTGGTTGGTTTTACGAAGGTGAAGTGAATGCAGCGGTGGTCGGTCCAGTGGGGTTCGGTGGTGTGGTCGAAGGTGACGTGGGTGCTTGTGGAGAAGATGGCGTCCAACGTGTGGCTGGCGGCGGGGTGGGTGCGGTGACTAGTTGTCTGAGGCCGAGGTTGGCGAGGTTCTCGATCAGCGTGGAGGAGTTGGGGTCGTTGTTCTCGAGGTGGAAGTTGAGGTCCCCAAGGAGGATGTAGTCCGTGGAGGCGAATGTGTGGGTGCTGGCGAGGTCGGCGATGGAGTTGCTGAAGCGGGCCCGGGGTCCGGGGGGTCTGTAGATGTGAGTTCCTCTGAGTGTGGTGTTGGGGTCGGTGTGGATCCGGAAGTGCAGGTGTTCAGCGGTGTTGAGGGAGTCGTCATCGTGGGTGGTGACCTTGAGGGTGGACTTGTGGATGATGGCTATTCCTCCTCCGATGCCGTTGGCGCGGTCCCTGCGGGTGATCTTGTATCCATCTGGTATGGCCACTGCGATGTCTGGTGCAGAGGAGTCGTTCCACCAGGTCTCGGTCAGGAAGGCTACGTCCGGGCCTGTGGTGTCGAGCAGGTCCCAGAGGTCGATGGTGTGTTTCCGTGCGGAGCGGGTGTTGAGGAGTATGCAGCGGAGGTGGTTGGGTCTGGTTCTTGGTGGTTTGATGGTTCTGTCGCAGGTGAATCTGCAGCTGCGGCAGGAGAAGGGTCCGTGGGTGTGTTTCGGGGAAGCCTGGTTGCAGCGTTGGTCTCGGACGGTGTTGAGAGAGTGGAGGGAGTCAGCGTCGTAGCGGAGTCTGGGTCGGGTGCGGTGGGGATGCAATCAAATATAGCATCCAGTGTTGGGGTAGCCCGGCAGAATATGTGTAGATGTAAATTGCCAATGACTGGAAATCATGTAGGGCCAGAGACAACCACGTCGGATAGAAATGGTGACAAGCTACTGAGAGAACAACCGGGAGGGGGACAGGGATGCACCTGAAAGGTGCTGTTCCACTCTTCTATCGTGTTCACTGAGTTACAGCGTGGGATCCATTTATATTCGTTTTTGTTCAGTAAGGACTGCATATTGCCCCTTCGAGGGGAAGCAGAGGTTGGTCAATGACTTGCCAGAGGATGTAGAGTTCACTGTGGGTTTTTTCAAGGTAGTTTGTCACCAGGGGGGCTGTCAGAACTTTGCAGTGTATCCTGCTCTTGTGTTGTATGATTTGTTGTTTAAGCATCTGGGTGGTTTGGCCAATGTATGTGAAATTGCATGGGCATTGGAAGGCATAGATTACGTTCTGAGAACGGCAGTTAGTGAAGGTTTTCAAGGCGTAGGATTTGTTGTTGTTGAATTCTTTGGTGTTACAGGTCAGTTCGCAGACGCTGCATGTTTGGCATCTGATCACCGGAGGTAGGCCCCTGGCGGCGGTGATCAAGTGAGGCTGGGTAGGTTTGGTTGGCCAAGTAATGCCGTGAACTAAATGGTTTGACATATTGTCCCCTCGTTGGAAGGAGAAGAGAGGTGGTCTTGAAAGAATTTGTTCGTTCTCAGTGTAGTCCAGTTGCGTTTAATGATTTTTTACACGTGGTTACTACAGGGGCTGAATTTGGTCACAAGAGGGATTCTGGAGTTCATCTTTTCGGTTGAGGTGCGAGGAGCAGGTCTCGATTACAATACCATGCTCTTTTGCAGGCTTGTGAGAAGTCTTGGTGGGTATCCCCTAGAGATCATTTTGTCACGGAGAACATCAGACTCCCTGAAGTAGTCTTTGCGCCATTTACAATTCCTACGAATGTGCAAAAATTGACCGTATGGTAGCCCATCTCTCAAACCGTGTGGGTGGTAACTAGAGTAATGCAGTCGGGTGTTTCGTTCTGTAGGTTTTCGGTACAGCGTGGTTCCAATTTTTCGTTCTTCTGCATGGGTGGTGAGGTCCAGGAATGGTAAGTCATTAGGTCTGGAGTCATGGGTGAACTTAAGATGAGGTTGAGATTGGTTCAGCCAAAGGACAAAGGTATTCAGTGTGTTAGGGGTGCCTTTTCACAGGAGAAGGACCTCATCTAGGACATCATCTATGTAGCATCGCCACAGGGAAATTTGTGTCCTGAATGGGTTAGTTGGGGCAAGTGTATGAGATTTTTCCAGGTGGTGCACAAACAGAATGGCGAAGTTAGGGGCAAAACACACCCATAGAGGCACCCTTGATTTTTAAGTAGAATGAGTCTTGTTAGAGAAAGTAACTGTTCTCGAGGGCAATGCGTAATAGGTCCATGATGAAATCAGTAGGGATCAGGGTGGGTCTTGGTCTGTCTTCGAGTAGTTCCTTGATTACTGTGAGGCCCTCGTCATGGGGAATGTTAGTATACAAGGACTCTATGTCCAGTCCAGCCATGAGTTCCGTATTGATGTCATAGGGTCTGTCTTCTATGGTTTTGATTAGATCCATACTGTCCCTTATGAAGGTATCAGTCAGTGGAACAAAATCTTTAATGACTGCATTAATATATTTTCCTAGTGGCTCCAGGATCAACCCGCAGCCAGAGACAATCTGTCATCTAGGTGGATTGTTGCAGCGTCTGCGAACTGACCTGTAAAACCAAAAAATTCAGCTACAACAAATCCTACGCCTTGAAAAACCTTCACTAACTGCCGTTCTCAGAACGTAATCTATGACATCCAATGCCCATGCAATCTCACATACATTGGCCAAACCACCCAGATAATTAAAAAAAGAATCATACAACTCAAGAGCAGGATACACTGCAACGTTCTGACAGCCCCCCTGGTGGCACACTACCCTGATAAAAACCACAGTAAACTCGATATCCTCTGGCAAGTCATTCACCAACCTCTGCTTCCCCTCAGAGGGGGCAATATGCAGACCTTACTGAACAAAAACGAATGTAAACGGATCACACACTGTAACTCAGTGACCCAGGGCCTGAACACGATTTATGAGTGTAACAGCACCATTCAATTGTGATCCCTGTCCCCCTCCCGGTTGTTCTCTCTGTACCTTGTCACCATTTCTATCCGACATGGTTGTCTCTGGCCCAGCATGATTTTCAGTCATTGGCAATTTACATCCACACACAGTCTGCTGGGCTACCTCCACTTGTTGTAATTTGACAGTGATTAGATTAAGCATTAGCAGAAGACATCTTAGTTCTAGCCGCTATCTTGACATTTAGCGGATTCCATTATGTATTTACGGTAGCCATCTTGTCTGCTACATGCTGCCTCGTGCCGACCATGTGCTTTGTCCTATCCTACTGTTCACGGCGCTTGAAATCTGCCCGGCAACAAGTTATATTTAGCATCCCTCACTTTCGCGCATGTCAAGCAGGGTCTACATCTGTTAGTGATTAGTTACAGATAGGAATGTGTTTGTCGACCCGCATAACTTAGCTCCTCCCACTGATCGATTGTGCCTCTCGATATTACCTTATATGTATATGAAATGCTTTCTTGGCTGGTGGTGCTACTTCTTGCAATACCGAAGGATACTGTTTGAACCGTAGCACCACCTCATGAGGTGTAATAAATGTTACTTTTTCTATTCCAGTTTCTGTGCCAACTTCTTCCTATTGGTCTGAGGACTTTGTGCAGAGAAGGGCGAACCCCTTACACTAGCGGGGCTAGCCGAGGCCTGCTTCAACAAACTAGCGCCCAACACGTGGGGCTCATCGGCGACTCGGATGCCCGAAGGACTGGTCGCGACGAAGGATAGGGATCTAGCTGCGGACGCGATCGCATGCCAGAGGAGACCAGAGTCTTGGCATCCAAGGCGTTTTTACCTTCTTTCCGATCTGACCATCCAGGTGGCGCCGGTCTTTGACTGAGATCTCTTCTGTCGATTCGCTGTGCAGTGGCCGTTTGGTCGAATTTAGTACTTGGCAGTTCCAACCTGGACACCCTATGATTGGTAAGGGCTGTTTTACGGCACGTACTATGGGTTTTGGATGCCCTTGTATGGTAAGGTAGTTTTAGGAACACTTAATGTGGCATATTTGGTAAAGACTAGTCTTATTTGTATGAGTATTTGTATGATTTGATATGAGTTATAACACATATAGGCAGGCAATGCGGAGATTTTTCTTCAGTGAGTAAAATTTGAACGGCGCAACGTACTAGAAGTACCTTAAGTGCCACTTGGTGCATAATACTGCATATTTTGCATTATTTTTGGCATGTTTGTTTTTTTCTGCGCACTTCGAAGGATGTGCTGCTTTTGTAATGGGGCCCGCATTACACTTGAAGACACGCAACCGGCTCCCCCATAGGGGACGCCTAATAGGGATATGTATATAAAATATGGTCTTTCTTCCATAATGTACAGCACATTATGGCATAGATATACCCACAAGGAGCCTGAGTTATGTTGGCCTATGCATGGGTCATTTGATATACGAAAAATTGAGTATGTGGAGCGATGTATGTTTCAGCGGAAGTCTAGACACGATATGGTTGAATGCGTGCTTATGTGGGAGAAAAGTGCGTGAACGAGAGAAGCGTGAGCAAGCCTTGATTGAGAAGGAGCAGCGAAAGAATGTGTATGAGAAAGCGCTGGAGTTGAGAAAGAAGTGAAAGAACTGAAAGAGAGAGAGGAGAAAGAACACAGATTGCAGGTATCTGGCCAATAGCCTGTCCGACAACCTCTCTACCCTGTCCTTAATAAACCACAAGATGATTTTTTGTTATTAGATCGATCTCCACCTCCGTATGCCGTTCCGTCCGCTCCGTCCGATGGTGGTGAGGATTCCGATTCAGAACAACGAAAGGCGCGGGACACCCGTTCTATGCTGTCCGCACAACGTGCAGCCGATATCAGACAAGCTGCTCGTAAAGCATTACGTAGCACTGATCCTGCTTCCGATCTCTTAGCTAGTATACAGGGGTGGCCGGAAAGGGAGAGGTGTATTTCACTGAGACGTTTGCTGCATAAGTCGTTGAATTATTTCGGAAATTCTCTCCAGATTTAGAACCTGATGATTTAGCAGCTGATTGTAAGAACATGCATGATGGTCTTTTTGTTTTCTCTCAGGTGGTTGACACGATTAGACGGTTGGTTAAATTACGAACTGAGGTGGCTCACTTGAAGGAGAAGAAAAAGCTTGCAGACGAAGCTGTGCAGAAATTTCAGCCCGGAGAGTCGCAGTGTTCTATCTTCGGAACAGATAAGCTAATGGCGGTGTATATGAAGCATATGCGGGAAGCCGCGCCCTTGTATGTTCCTCCTAAAGGAGCAGGTGACAATGATGATAAAAGTTCTGCGGATGCAAAAGGGTATTTTATTTATAATTGGGTTTATACTCCTTGAAATAGGGCAGATGTAATGGCGCTTAAAGCAGCATTACCCGATCCACGTAAAAATCCAGCTGCCTTCTATGAGGAAGTTGAAGGCGCTATAAATTCCTGTACTATGACTTTGTGTGACATTGATTTATTTTTCGGGTTGATATTACCACCGGATATGTGGAGGACCGTTCGTAGAATTAACGATCGTGCTCCCTTTGGCGCGGAATGGAAAGAATTAGAACAAATGGATGTGGAGAGGGAACCCGCTCAAAAGCCACATAAGTTAATATTAGATCTCCCTGCAGCTATATTAACTAAGCTTAAAACAGTTATTCCCCCATAAAAGATAGATTGGACTGTTTTAGCATTGTGCAAACAAAAAGGTAGATGAATCGGTTTCTGATTTCTTTACACGTTTTGAGGAAGCTTTTCACGATTTTAGCGGTCAGTTCTGGACAGAGGATACAGGCAGACATATTTTTGTCGATAAATATGTTACAAACTTGTTACCAGGGATAGCTAGCCGTTTAAAAGCCAGTGAAAGTTCATGGACTACATCTTCTCCGGCATCTGTTTTAACAATGGCTCAGTATTATGAGCGTCAAGAATTAGAAGCGAAAGGCAATGAAGATAAGAATTCTAAAGATCTGAAATCAAAGGATATGTTAGCCCAAGTTTATGGTCCGCTCTCTAGAGGTTATGATCGAGGCGGACGTAGATCTTTTAATCCCCCTATACTCGTTTGAATCTGTCTAATAATCAATGTGCGTATTGTAAGCAATTTAGCCACTGGATGGCCGATTGCCCTGTGTTGCGTGCTCAGCAGGGTTCGCGAGGTTGGGGACAAATGAGAAATAGGTATGTTATTCAGGGCCTAGAGGGAATGTGAATGATCGTGCTCGATTCAACACCAATGTACGAACACAGGATAGGTTTAACACTTTTGATAGACGAAATCAGTATCAAATGTCCGATTATGTGCAGCCTGACCTTTAAGATTCTGTTCATGCATAGGATTGCCTAGGATGGGGTAAGGAATCAGTTGAAGTTCCAGTAGATCAGTGGGGTCCTTATGTTACAGCACATGTTTTGGGTTCTACTGATCGGTTTCTGGTCGATACAGGAGCTACTCGTAGCGCTTTGTCTAAACAATTGGTTCCAAAGGCTTCCCTGTCTGGCGTAACTATTACTTCGATAGGTTTCGATGGAACACCTTCCCTTAGCCCATTGTCCCAACCACTTGCATTCCATGTCGATAAATTTAGTGCTCCATGTCTGTTTTTGCTTTCTCCAAATACACCAGACAATATTGTGGGTCTCGACATGCTCAAGTATTTCAGAACCACAATACCATGCTCTCCTGATGGAGTGTGTGTCATTTTGAATGACAATCACGCTGTGCCTGAGAGAGCTTGTCTTGTTAAAGAGGATATTGCATTAGCTTCACTCCCTGAACCTTTGTGGGCTACCTCAGACACTGATGTGGGCCAGATGGTTATCACACCGGTACACATTATTGTCAAGGAGGGAGCTGTGTCATCGCGTTTTCCTTAATACAGAATTTCACAGGAGGGTGAGGAGGCACTCACACAAATTGTACATGAGCTTATTCAAGTTGGGTTGTTGAGGAAGTTCCAATTAATGTTTGTAACAGCCGATTCTCCCGATTTTGAAAAAAGACACTGATACTAGAGTTTACAGGTTCATTATAGACCTTAGAGAGGTGAACAAGATCGTAGTACCACAATACCCTGTGGTTTCAGATATTACGACACTCCTTACCTTGGTTCCTCCAACAGCAACCACATTCTCTTATAGACTTGAAGGATGCCTTCTTTTTGATCCCTATTCATCCTGATAGCAGATATCTGTTCGGTTTCACTTCGAATAATCGATCGTACAGATTTTGTAGAGTTCCTCAAGGCTATACCGAGAGTCCGAGTATTTACAGTCTAGCATTGAAAAGAGAGCTTGATTCCTTTGATTTGCCTGAAGGTGCGGCTCTCATACAATATGTCGATGACATCTTTTTGGCAGCCGATGCTTTCCTTTCTTGCTTCACATCATCATAAAGTGTCACAAAAGAAATTGCAATATTGTAGACAAAAGGTAACCTACTTAGGTCACCTTTTGTCTAAGGAGGGACGTGCATTGACATCAGATCGCATACAAGCAATTTTAGATACACTAGTACCCTCGAAACAGAATGAAGTGCGTGCATTTCTTAGTCTTACTTCTTTTTGTAGACAATGGATTTTGGGGTTTTCCTACATTGTTAAACCTTTGCTAGCACTTTTGACAAAAGACACTCCAATACCCCTTCCATGGACAGATGAATGTGAAACTGCTTTTCGGCAGTTACGACAAGCCCTTTGTTCAGCACCAGTGTTAGGTACACAAAGCCTTTTCACTCTACGTGCAGGAGAAAGATAGATGCCCGTTGTCAGTTTTAGTTCAGTTACATGGTGATAAGCAATGTCCCTGTGCTTATTTTTTAGCAGTCCTTGATCCTGTTGCCCGAGCGTTGCCTGGGTGTTTTCGCTCAGTAGCAGCAATAGCTGTGTCAATACGACAGAGTGAAGGTATAGTTTTGTCACATAAGCAGTTAGTGTTGGTACCCCATGCTGTTGATGCCCTTTTGAATCAGACGAAGACGCAGCACTTAACTAGCGCTCGGTTGACAGGATATGTACTGACATTGCTAGCTCCTCTTATTACATTGAAGAGATGTGCAACTTTAAACCCAGCTACTTTGTTGCCATATCCGGTGACTCAGCCTCAGTCACAAGAAACACATGATTGTATATTTCTCACTGAGGAACAGACAAAGGGTCGCATTGATTTGCAAGATACGCTCCTTCCAGATGTAGATGGTGAATTGTGGGTTGATGGGTCCTGTTT
Source organism: Lissotriton vulgaris (assembly GCF_964263255.1). Lineage (NCBI taxonomy): Eukaryota > Metazoa > Chordata > Amphibia > Caudata > Salamandridae > Lissotriton > Lissotriton vulgaris. The sequence continues at coordinate 1,674,459,349 of NC_141695.1, read as the reverse complement.
GAAAGTAACAGATGGTACGACCTCAGCCGCTTATGCAATTACCACGCTTGAGACAATAGTGGAGACAGCTCGCATACCACAGAAATCGGCCCAAGCAGCTGAATTGATAGCTTTGACATGAGCATGTGAGCTTAGTACTGATCTATGTGTGAATATTTATACAGATAGCCGCTATGCTTTTGGAGTGGCGCATGATTTTGGCCTACTCTGGAAGGAAAGAGGCTTTCTTACATCTCACGGAATGCAGATAATGCACAGAGATTTAGTACATAATCTTTTGACTGCATTGACATACCCAAAGAAAATAGCCATAGTGAAGTGTAGTGCGCATAAGAAAGTGACAGATAAGATTGGACAAGGGAATGCCTTTGCAGATCACGTGGCACGTGAGACTGCGACGCAGAGAAGCACTACTTCTATGTATGTAGTGAAATAACAAGCTGGGGGCGTGGCTTGACCACCGGCGAGCATGGACGCGTGAGCTGAGAGCTCCGCGCTTGCCTCGTGACTTTTCCTGCCTCAACTGTTGCCCTGGTGGTGCCCGTGGCTCGGGGAGGCCCCTAGGGAAAGTGTGGATCCTCATGAGCTGTCTGGATCCAGTGGGTGCGGGCTACTGACTACACCGGCGCTGGGATTCCTGTTGGCTCCGTCGGAGGGCGCCGGCCATCTTGAAGAAGCCTGCTCCGGAGCTTGCATCCCCGGCCTCAAGTGATTGCGGAGCCGCCGAAGGAGGGGAGTAGGCCGGCCACAGCTGTGCCTAGAATCGGGACGCTGGAAAACCTACTACCGCTGTGCAGCGGAGGGGTCACAGCGGACCAGACTGCGCCGCGAGCTGTGGGAGCCGACCTGCAGGGGACTTTTGGCTGTGGAGGAGTGCTGCGACCAGGAGCTGGTGGAGCCGCGAAGTAGTCGGCGCGGTGGGCAGGGGCCGCTGTGGAGGTGCAGGCCCCTCGAGTGCTAGCGGGAGTGGCCGGATTGGAGTGCCACATCTACCCTCGGCGGAGGGACGTGGCCGCAGTAGCAGCGAAGACCCTCCCTGCCGTGTGACCTTGGCGGCCACTGGAGGACCGGAACTTGGGACCCCCCGCGGCTGGCTGAGTAGTTGACAGGGGAGCTGCGGCGGGCGAGCCGGGTAGTGGCGCATTGGCGGGGCGCCCCCCCCGCCCCTCGAGTGTACTCCGGTGCTTCCACCGGGGGACAACGGTTGGAGGCCTTTGCAGCTGGCGAGGACCGGTGGCAGGCGGAGCTGAACGGTGGGGCGTAGATGGAGCCCCCCCCCCCCCCAATCCTGAGTGGCACCAGCACCGGAGGGCGCCCTTGAGTGACGGCAGCTGAGGAGGGCGACGACACTGGAGCACCAGCGTGTGCTGTGGAGAGCACGGAACCGACCCCCGACACCTGTTGCCGGGAAGATGGAGAGACGGCGCGAGTGTCAGCCTGTACTGCCAGGGGCCGGTGTGGCGACAACATACTGTGTGGCTGAAGACGAGTCCCGACCAGAATTACCTGGCGGTGAGTGGCCCCCTGAACTGCCCGCTTGCGATTGTCCTGCGAGGAGTGCTCTGCGCCGTTGGTACCCGGCTGACGTACGGTGGTGCCAGCATATGGCCCGTGCCGACGCCCGAGCCCGAGGGGCTGCTGTTGTGAACCTAGACGGTCGCTGGGAACTGAACCATGGGAAAGCTGCGACCGAAGCCTGGGACAGCGTCCTCAGAACCCAGCGAGGGACTCCCGGAGAGTCAGAATCGAGATCCATCTGAGGCACCGGCGGCGGGGCGCAGCATCAGCAGCAGATGGACCAAATATTGCAGGCCATTTCGGACACGAGGGACGCGCTGCATAATGATGTAGCGCAGGTGTCGACAGGTTTGGGGCTGCTGCGGGCAGACCATGGAAAACTGGTGGATCGCGTCAAGACCACGGAACTCACCTTGGAGGTGCTGGAGCCGGCCCAGAAGGCGACTGATGCGACCATGGGAGACTTGTTGCGAAGACTGCAGCAGCTGGAAAAGAGAGCTTAGGATGCCGAAGGGCGCAATCGGCGCAACAACATACGGGTGGTGGGCCTACCCGAAAAAGTTGAAGGAGACCGTATGATCACCTATTTGGAAGCCTGGCTGCGCAATGTGGGAGCTCCTGATGGTTTGTTAAAGTTTTACAAGTTGGAGCGGGCACACCAGGTGCCGGCCCGCCAGCCGGCTCTTGGCCGACCCCCTCGCCCTGTGGTTGCGCGCTTATTGCACTTCCTTGACCGTGACGCCATCCTGCAGAAAGCACGAGCAGCGGGCCCTTATCGGGTGGACAATGCCTCTGTTTCCATTTATCCGGATTACTCCTATGAGGTTCAACTCAGTCATTCCTTCTTTCCTGACAAGTTATATTTAGCATCCCTCACTTTCGCGCATGTCAAGTAGGGTCTACATCTGTTAGTGATTAGTTACAGATAGGAATGGGTTTGTCGACCCCCAAAACAGTTAGCTCCTCCCACTGATCTGTGCCTCTCGATATTACCTTATATGTACATAAACTGTACTCTTGTGTTTGTACCGCCTTCTTTTGAGCCCCTGTGCGGGTATAAATAAACCATGCTTTCTTGACTCGTGGTGCTACTTCTTGCAATACCGAAGGGTACTGTTTGAATCGTAGCACCACCTCATGAGGAGTAATAAATGTTACTTTTTCTATTCCAATTTCTGTGCAAACTTCTTCCTATTGGTCTGAGGACTTTGTGCAGAGAAGGGCGAACCCCTTGCACTAGCGGGTCTAGCTGAGGCCTGCTACAACACACTGAATACTATATTGTATTGATGACACTGTTAGCCTCCATCACACGTGTGCTCATTTGTCATGAAAATGTCACCATTAATGGGAAATTGTTGTCCACCTGCCTACCAGTTGTGACACCTCCTTTGACTCCCAGTCTACCGATTGGTGTGATCACATTTATGTTTTGTCCATGTTATCACTTAAATGCCATCTGGTTTTTTAAATTGTTCCCCAGTCCGATTTGTGTACAAATCCCTTTTTATGACTGATTCAATCTGAATGGTAATTGTTACCTTTGTTGCAGTCACCCGGTCACCACCGGATTGACCATGTAATTAGCTCCTTACAACTAAGGAACACTCCATTCATTCTGCTTCACCTCCCTTGCTGCTGTACCCAATATTGATTACACAGACACTCATCTCCCTCCTTTTCTTGCCTGTAGCAACGTCTACAGTAGCTACATAGAGTATAGAGTCTAGAGTAGCTCTTCGCTTTCCTCCATTCCGTCGCCCTGACGACTGTCTAGCGTGCCCTACGACGTCCCGCCCACTCCTCTACGCAACCCATCCCGAGTCAGTAACGTATCTCCTGACACGATCACCTGAAATTGACTGACTGTTTAATAGACCCTAGCCTTCAAACACCTACGAGATACCGGTGGACACTGCACACGCTTGTGGCAGCCCGGTTATAATCGTATACGAATCACCTACTGGATTTATCCGTCCTCACTACTAGACTAACCTTAGTAAGTTGCGGCCCGTTTCATACACTGGCCCCCGGGTTGAGCTGCCTGCCGCCCACAATTACGCTACTTCCCTGTAACCCTTTCCCACCCTCCCTCTCCAGAAACCCACTTCTGGCTCTTTCCAGCAGTGAATCGGGGCTCCGACCCTGCAATTGACAGAGGATTCTTTTCAGGCAAACGGGTGAGTCTGCTTTGCCCAACGTCACTGCCCGACCCCCGCCCAGGCATATTCCCACCCTGGGCCTTTCTCTCATTCCAGTCTCCCCTCTCTCCACAGATCACACACCCGTGTGCCGCCATTTACAGCAGACGGTCTACAAACGTTGCCGCCTTTCCTAGTGACCCACTCCTACTCCTGAATGCTGATCACATTCACTACAGGTAGACAGGGTTGCTCACCCCGCTTCATTTCTCCATCTTGTCCCCCACTCCCAGCTGCCTGACCCTCTCTTTTATTTGCCCATACAGCACCCACAACTTTGGCTTCCCGTTCCTGATGATGATCCTAACTTACTAAGGATCGAAACGCCGTCGGCCATTCTTTTCCAGTGCAATATATGGGACACATCCTTCTCTGGTTCACAGAATTGTTCTGAAGAACAAATTACTTAGCTTCGGTAACTATTTATCTGTAACAGTAGTTCGTGTTAAATTCCTTACCTTATAATATCCCCAGGCGTCAGACTGGATCCGGAAAGTTTTCATCAGCAGTACCCCTGCGCTGCGCGTCGGTAGGTGTTGTCTGCGGCTCTGCGTCCGTCGGCGGCGGCGTGATCGCCGGGATGACGTCTTCAAAGTACTTAGACGCTGCCCGCGCGAGCCAATGTCAGTTCTGTACATAGCTTTCCGCACCAGGAACGCAGAGCCATGCAAGAAACCGACACTGGTGCTATGAAACTAGGGCTCTCAAAGGGAGATACCTTAACCCTAGATATTGGTTTGCAGAACGGGGAGGATGGGTGGGGCGGTAAGGAATCTAACACTAACTACTGTTTCTTATAGATATATTGTTACCGAAGGTAAGTAACTTGTGCATCTGAAAGAAACAAGTTAGATACCTTACCGTAGAATAGATACCCCAGCAATACCAACCCTGGTGGTGGGTCTGCGAACCAAGATCACACCAGAAAGTCATGGAGAACGGAACGTCCGAAAAAGCCATCTCTCCGGACTTGGCTGTCCAGGTAGAAGTTGCCTAGCATACTAGTGTACAGCGAGGCCACATTGCTGCCTGACAGATATCCTGCAAGGGGACTCCCCGACCCAAGGCAGTAGTAGCTGCCGTGGCCAGAGTGGAATGGGCGCGCAGCCCCACAGGAGGCTCCTTCACCAAGGAGTAGCAAACCTTGATGCACAAAACAACCCACCAAGAGATGGTCCGCTTGTGCACCTCTCATCCATTCCCAGCGCCCACATAACCAACAAAGTGTTGGTCGTCCACCCAGAACTGGTGTGGGCGGTCTAGATAGAAGGAGAGCGCACGTTTTGGGTCCAGACGGTGGAGCCTCTCTTCCTCCTTCGAGGGATTCGGAGGCGGAAAGAAGGTGGGCAAGGTGATGGACTGTCCCATATGAAAGGATGTAACCACCTTGGGCAGGAAAGAAGGACAAGTCCTCAGAACAACCTTGTCCGGATGGACAGAGAGGAAAGGAGGCTTAGCAGACAGAGCCTGGAGGTCACTCACTCTCCTGGCAGAGGTGATGGCAACCAGGAATGCAGTTTTAAGAGTCAGAAGACAAAGAGGATAGTTATGAAGAGGCTCAAAGGGAGCGCACATCAGATAAGTCAGTACAAGGTTCAAGTTCCACAGAGGCATCACGAAGGGAACAGGTGGGAACATGTGTGTGATGCCTTACAAGAATCTATTTAGAAAAGGGGACTTGAAAAGAGAAGGCTGATCATGAAGCCTTAAGAAGGCTGAAATGGCCGAGAAGTAGCCCTTGATAGTGCCCAGAGCAAAGCCCTGCTGGTCAAGAGCAAGAAGGAAGAGGAGAACCTCTGAAAGAGGGGCAGAAAGTGGATCCACAGCCTTTGCTGTGCACCATGCCACAAATTTGTTCCACCTGCGGGCGTATACTGTTTTTGTGGAGGGACGTCTGGCTGCCAGAATAACATCACAGACTTCAGGAGGCAAGTCAAATGGCCTCAACTGTTGCTGCTCAATCTCCACGCATGTAGGTGGAGAGTGGACAGGATCGGGAGGAGGACCGCTCCCTGCTGCTGCGACAGAAGGTCCTCCTGAAGAGGCAGACAAATCGGGGGATCGACTGACATGCTGAGTAGCTCGGGATACCAGTATCTTCATGCCCAGTTCAGAGCCACCAGGATGACTTGGGCCCGGTCTCGCCTGATCTTCTTCAGCACTCTGGGCAGAAGTGGTATCGGCGGAACAGCGTACAACAGACCGTAGCTCCACTCGCGACGCAAAGAGTCTCTGAGCGAGTGCACCTTGGAAATTCCAACTTGCAGAACTGATGACATTGTGCATTCTCATCGGTGGCGAATAGATCTAACCAAGGCTCTCCCCACTGCTGAAAGAGACCTTGCTCCACGTCCGAGTTCAGACGCCATTCGTGACCCATCATGCGCCGGCGGCGAAGTTCGTCCGCCCTGGCATTAAGGGAACCCACCAGGTGTTGAACCACCAGGGTGATGCCCTGGTGTTCCAGCCACATCCAAAGGCACAGAGCCTCCTGACAAAGGGTCCACGACCCCACCCTGCCCTGTTTGTTGCAGTACCACATGGCGGTGGTGTTGTCCATGAACACCTGCACTACACTTCCCCGGAGAGAGGGAAGGAATGCCTTCAGTGCAAGACAGATCGCCCGCAGCTCCAGAAGGTTGATATGGAGCGGGAGACCAGAGGCCTCTGATCTCCGCCTCTCCCATGTGGCCACCCCATCCCAGGAGGGACGCATCCATCACTACTACGTGCTCCGGTTGGGGTAGGAAGAGGGATCTGCCGCTGACCCAATCGAGGTTTGTGAGACACCACTGCAAATGACATGATCAGGACATGGTCAGACAGGTTGCCCTGATGCTGTGCCCACTGAAACTTCAGGTCCCATTGCAGAGCCGGCATCTGCCACCTGCGTGATGCACCAGAAGGATGCAGGAGGCCATCAGCCCCAGGAGCCACAGTGTCAACCTGACCGAAACTCAGGATAAAGGCTGAAAGATCTGAATCAGAGCCTGAATATCCCAAACCCGCTGCTCGGGAGGATTAACCCGAAACTGCCCAGAGTCCAGAACCGCTCCGATGAAAAGGAGCTTCTGAGAGGGGCACAGGTGCGACTTCGGCACATTGATGGAGAACCCCAGCGAGTGCAGGAGGTCGGCCCGTAGTCTGGAGGTGGGTGACAACTGTCTGGGGCGAGCCCGCCTTCAACAAGCAGTTGTCGAGATAGGGGAAGACTGAAACCCCTGATATGCACAGATGAGCTGCAACCACCGCCATCACTTTCGTGAACGCCCGAGGGGCACTGGTGAGGGCGAAGGGGAGCATGGTAAACTGAAAGTGCTCGTGGCCTACCGTGAACTGCTGGTGGGCGGGCAGGACGGGGATGTGGAAATATGCGTCCTGCAAGTCCAACGCTACCATCCAGTATCCAGGGTCTAGGGCAGCCAGGACCTGAGCTAAAGTCAGCATCTTGAACTTTTCCTTCCGGAGAAAGCCGTTGACGCTCCGGAGGTCTAAGATTGGGCGTAGGCCTTCTTTGCCCTTCTTGGGTACCAGAAAGTAGTGGGAGTAGCAACCATGTCCTACTTTGGGCCCAGGAAAGCGCTCGATGGCCCCCTTGGCCAAGAGGGCCATAACTTCCTCCTGCAGAAGTTGCAAGTGATCCCCCGACATGCAGCGGTACTGCGGTGGCATGGCTGGAGGGGTTGCCTCGAAGGGGAGGGAGTAGCCCCTTCGGACGATTTGCAGCACCCACCTGTCCGACATGATGGAGTACCAGTAGAGGAGGTGATGGTGGACCCTGCCCCCCACTGGGTCGAATGGGCCTGAAAGCTTGGACTAGGAGGGCTTTGTGGCAGATGCTGCGGGAGTGGATATGTACCGACCTTGCCGTTGACCCCCGGCACCGCCACGGCGGTTGCCACGTCCGCGTTAAGGTTAGTCCTGTGGCTGTAAGAACGTGTGGGGGCGCCCCTTCCTTGGCCACAAAAGGGGCGAAAAGGTCAAGCCTACTGGTGCAGGCCTGACAGGCCCAAGGACTTGTCTGTAGCCCTGGAGTCCTTGAAACGCTCAAGCGCACGGTCAGCTTTGTCGCTAAAAAGTCGACGACCTAAGGGCATGTCCATGAGCGTGGCCTGGATCTCCCCTGAAAAATTGGCGGACCTGAGCCAGGCTTGGAGACAGATTGCCACCGTTGTGGAAATCGCTCTGCCCAGCAAGTCGTTGGTATCAAGTCCACATCTGATGGAGTAGCGTGCTGCATCCTGCCCCTCGGCAAGTGCCTGTGTGAGCCGTGCCTGGGCCTCCTCCGGACACTGGGGCAGCACATCCGCAACCATGTACCACAAAGAGTGGGTATAACGGCCCAAAAGGCAAGCGGGTGTTGATAGACCGCAACCCCAAACTCAATGAGGAGAATAGTTTCTTCCCAAACTGATCAAACCTTTTGGATTCCCGTTCTGGAGGAGCAGTCGGGAATGCAGATTGGAATGTAGAGGCCTGGATCACCACGCTCTCAGGGGTGAAGTGAACAAACAAAAAGTGGGGGTCGCCCGGAGCCGGGTGGTGGCGTCGGGCCACGTTCCTATTCACAGGGGGCACTGTGGAGGGCTTGGACCAAGTGCCCATCAGAACGTATGTGAGGGCTTCATTAAACGGCAGCAGAGGCTACGAAGAGCTTACTGGCGGCTGAAGCCCCTCAGTGAGAATATTAGTCCTCACAGCCGCAGCAGGTAGCTCAAGAGCCAAGGCCTTGGCTGCCCTGCGCAACACCACACCATAAGTGGCATCCTCCCTCCGTAGCCACGGAGGGAGGAGAGATGAATCCAGCGTCAGGCGATGTGTCCAAACCACTGGCCTCCCCCAACTTATCTGCACAGTCCTGACTAAACAGGCACTGCTGTGCCAGAGGGCCCTCAGACCACTCCCAGTCCTCCCCTTAATCGGTTTCCTGCTAAACAGGCAGGAATGACAGAGCCAGGTCATATGTGAATTCTTCACCCATCGGCGCCGGAGACAGTGCCGAGCGGTGCCGTTCGGAAGCCGGACCCTGACTGAAACTGGATAGCGACACCATCGGGGTCAGCGCCAGCAGAGGAGACGTGCAGTCAATTGGCATCGACGGGGATCCAGGCCTGGATCCCTCGGGGACCTGCGGTGTCAGGTCCAAAGTCGATGGCGCTGGGGCCGAAGTTGCCGGCCCGCCAGGGCCCCTAGTCGGATCCGCATGGCCCAAAGGCGCACCAACAGGCCTCGACAGAGGGAAGTGAATCCTCATGGCCACAAGGTAATCACATATCTCCTCCAGCATCGCATGCAGCCCAGGGACCGGAGGGTATGAGGCCATGCTGGCAGTATAGCCCGAACCCTCAGCTGAGTCGCGCGAGCGGAGTCGGAAGAGCGATGCTGCTTCTTCGACTTCTTTTTAGAGTGCCTCGACTTACCGGAGGAGTTAGAGCACGACGAGGGGTGATGACTCGACATGCAATGACTACTGTGGCTCCACGACCGGTCCCTAGGCTTCCTCCTCGACCGGGACCTTGAGCGGCGTGGAGTCGACTGCCGGATCTCGAGAACCTTACGGGACCGCTCCCGCCTAGCTTTCGAGGTCAAGGCCCGGCAGTCGGGGCACGACTTGTCGTCGTGGTCGGCCCGAGGCAGTAGAGACACCGATGGTGGGGGTCGGTCACCGACATCAGGCGGTGACAGGCGTCGCACAGCTTGAAACCAGGCAACCCTACGGCACCAGGAGTCTAAGTCGAAGTCGACTCAAAAAGAGATTCAAAACAGATCAGAAAAGTTAGTATAAAAATTACTAGAAGTACTGCTCTTCCCGGATCTGTGCTTGCTGGCGTGGAAAAAAGAATAAGAACTGACGTCAGTGCGCGAGGGAGGCGTCAAAGTACTCAGACGACTGACGCGGAGCCGCAGACAACGCCTACTGACGCGCAGGGGTACTGCTGACGAAAAGTTTCCGGATCCAGTCTGACCCCTGGGGATATTCTAAGGTAAGGAATCTAACACTAACCTGTTTCTTTCAGATTCATGTTTAATTTATTTCAAGAAAATTATTGTTTAGAACCAATCATCCTGTACATATTTTACATCACTTTTTCACTTCGCACCTAGCTCTGTGTTCTTCACTTGCCATTAGTGTTGTCACCTCATGTCACGAGCACAAAGTGCACTAAGTCCTTTAGGGTTGCCTCTGCATTCTTGCGAGACAGTGCTGTTATAACTGTCTTGTTAACCTTTTTCCAAATAAATGATGCCATGAGCACATTCAACAAATAATTCAGTCTCTCCCTTTTGTTCTCTCATTGTAATGTCTTGTACATACATATATACCTACTTCTACTGAATCCAGTTGAGATATTACTGACACTTGCATTGAACTCACCCAGATCTCAACTTGGTCTATGGGTTACACTCCTGTGGCCTTTTACTAACCTAATATTAATGGCTTTCAATTAATGAACCATAAATACAAGTTTTAACAGCATTAACATATGGACAAAGTGACTATCCCTGATCCATATTGTGGTACTGCAAACTGGCAGTCAAAGGGTCTGTGCTGGAGGGGTAGGGCCTACTTGTCCCAAGGACAAAATGCACATGAAAACTTGTTGCCCTTGAACACAAACAATAAGTTGTGGGTGTTGGGCTACAGGAATTCGACACTCCCGCTCAGACAATGATGAAAAAGTGACAGCAGAATTATTTTGAGATAACCGGCATAACAATTTAGCATATGCCTCAGAACCATCTCACAGATGAAAACTTAGGTCTGCTAGAGTGTACCCTGACATCGGATGGTAGATGGGCCCTATGGAGAACATAGCTATGGGTGATGCAAGATTTTATCTATCAGGCAAACCTTGAACGCCACTCTGCTGGCATGAAAAGCTCACGGAAAAGTAGGTCTGAAACTGCGATGTGAACTCTCAGAAGCAGAAGTCTGTGCTAAACTGACTTAATTTTCCCTTCGAATAAACCTGAACCTGGTCTCATTGTTAACATATTAAAGTGGTAAGGTCTGCCTGGCTTTAGAATGAAGAGGGAATCACTTCCAGAAGGGTCTAAAAGCGAGCATATTAACGTGACACGCCTTATCCTTGATGAACCACTTCCCCAGCAAATTCAATTCATACATATAGGCTAACAATCTTCCAGTAAGGATTTCATTACTACTGATTGGGCAAGGAGTGACTTACGGATGGGAACTCTTTTATGCATGTTCCTCTTTGGGCATCATCAGAGCAGAGACAATTGCTATTCTATTTTCCCAGTTTACTGATGTCTGGCACCAGTGATCCTCCTCAGTCTTCGAGAGGTATCAAGTGAAGTCTTATTATGAAAATGTGTACAACTAAGGATCCAAGAAAACTTGATACCTTGCTGGAAGAGAGGTCGACTGGAATTGAAGACATACATGCTTTATAGAAGACAGCCTGTTCAACGTAGGAAATCATTTTCCAATCCTTATAGCCAAAAAATAATTGTTAGTATAGAGAAGTATGCTGACCTTTCTGAGATGACCTGTAGAACTAGATCAGGAATCTTTCTATTGCTTTTTTTGCTGATCTAGAATTACAGAAATCCCATGCATTTCTTATTCAAGTGCCTGTGAATCTATAGCACATTCATTCCCGCTGGGCAGATTTGATGTAGTACTAACAGCTTCAATTCCTCTGTTCATACATCTGTTCATACATCTGTTCATAATTGTAGATGCAGCATAGGTTTAAATTCTTATTTTAGCTCCTTCTTATCTAATAAGCAGATGCAGTTGTTCTACTGGCCTTTTGGGACACTCTTCGTCTCAATCTCTTAACTAAGACTGGAATCTTCAAGATTAGCCAGTCTAAAAGTAAAGGCCTAGATATCTTGAATGAACGTTGGGTGAAAAAGAAAAAAAGTTCGCTTTTAAGAGTAATTCTCAAGAGGTGGTATCTTTCATAGATATTCATAGACATGCTTGAATCATTCCCCGGCAAAGTGGAAATTACTCTAACTGTAAAATAGCAGTAAATGGCACTGCCTGCTTGGCAAGGCCCAAACAGTGCTTCTTCATTAACACATTCAACTCACTGCAAAAGGCCCAAACTACAGCCAAAGAGGCAAGAGTACTCCTTGCCTCCCTCCTTCCAGAGTTCATCGCCCCTCAGATTTCTTAGCTCAGGAGTGCAGTATAAAAACAAATAGAATGCTTGAGGTCTGCCTCTATTTGGGAAAGATGAGGGACATACGGGAATCTATGAAAGATATCACTGGAAAACAGTTACCGGAAAGTAACTTTTTTAGTCTCCAGCATTGGATCATCCATAGATTCACAAGCTTGAATCAGAATACCAAGAACTATAACCAGTTTAAATAGAAAACCAAGAAATGAGTGGGATAAAATACACCTGGTTTGAAAAGAAGTCATAGAAAGAAGCACTTGTCCCACACCCCTAAGTCCTTTTCTACTAACTCTTCCAATCAGTAGCACTTAGTGAAGGTGTGTTTTCTCTCCTTTTTGTTGCATTTTCTGACATCAAGAAAACATAAAACTCTTTGGAGAGTTAACCCCTTCGATGCTGATGACTAGCTCAGCTCGTCCTCACCCACGGGTGGCGTGTGCTGATGACGAGCTGAGCTCGTCATGTATCGCGGTAATTTAAAAATTGCCGCACAGCGCGAAATTCGCCGCAGCAGCGATGCGGTTAAAGAGCTTTGAAATAAATCTTTCAGGACAACAGGTCCATTTACAAAAAAATCTGTTGAGACTTTAGGTAGTAACTTTGAGCCAGATGTACAAAACGTTTTAGCATTTCTTAACAGACCAAATCGCAATTTGTCCGTTAAGAAATGCGAAATTGCTTTTCCGTATGTATAAAGCAGATAGGAAACCGCAAATAGGGATGTCCTATTTGTGATTTCCTAAGTACATGAACAAGGCATTTCATAAATGGGTATTTTCTATGCAATGCTATTACCATCTACTTTAAGTCCATGGTAAACATGTGTAATTTTAAAACAGCACTCTGAAATTATTTTTTAAGTTTCATAAAGCGCAGACATGCCCATACGGCATGCAAGTGCTTTACATGAGCACCACTTTTTATTAGGGGTGCATCAAGGGGGACCTTAGGTACTTAGGCACCCTTGATTTTGCATTTACTAATTTGCAAATTCCTATTAGGAAATCCCAAATTTGGAAATGCAAAACCATTTGTACCTATGGGCCTTAAGGCTTACAGGAACAAATGGTTTTGCATTTCCTGAAGAGCGATTTCCTAATAGCGAGTCCTACTACTAGGAATCGCTATTAGGAAATACCTATTTTTGTACATTCCATTTTGTATTTCCTAAATAGCGATTTCTTAGGATTCGCTATTTAGGAAATTCAAAAACTGAATTTCGTACATCTGGCCCTAAGTTCTGAGAGTGAGTCAGTCTTTGTAGAATTGCAAGTAATGCTCTGTAACTTCAATTTAGCTTACTCTTTTTGTCTATATGATGGCCAGTAGGGTTTCTGTTTTCCATGTGACATTTTATATGTGATCTTAGGTCGGATCAAAAGGATCTGAGTAACTGGGAAAAGCAATAGGGTAATTGGTAGCAGATACACTATAAATAAACTTTTAAGAAATTCTGGGAACCTGTAGGAAGGGAGATTGCCATTGAATTAGCTTTTATGGAAAAATGTTTTGGCATTGAATTAGCCAGTAGCCTTGCTTCAATAAATACAGTAAGATGTGGAATCTTAGGCCCGATGGTGTAATCCTTTAGAAGACTTCCAGATTTAAACTTTTTCATTCAGCACAATAGGTTTAATTTGTGGACAGGGCTCTTGCCTGCACTAAGATATTTCTACAATCTTCCTGAATGTCTATGTACAGAAATGTATTTTATTCAGCAGCCAATCCGTCGACCTTCGAGACCTTGGGTTGTGATTAATTATTTCACCCTGGCATCTCGATATTAGGTCTGAGCTCTTGCCTAGCAGAATTGATGGTGCTACTGTAATAATTAGAAGGTTGGTTAATCAATACAGTTTTGACTAGGTGGGCGCTTTGAGAATGAGCTTGCATGGTTCCCTCTTCAGTGGCATTTATTGCTACAGTGCCTGGTAAACCGATCTATTTTCGTTTTTCCACACGCACCAAATACTAGGTGCAGGATTTTGTTTTTCAGCTTCATTTCCTGACAATTTTGCAGGGTTCTGTTGAGGGAGCCCGCTTCCTCATTTGGTATCCCCGGTATTGATCTGCTCTTAATGTAATATGGTAGTGAAGTGCTCAGTGCTACAGTATTTACGCCTTCAACAACAAATATATTTGGGAAGAGTGTTTCTCCCAGCCCGTACATATAAAACATGGTAGTGGTGTGGTAGGTCACAAACATCATGGAATTTTGTACGCTTAGGAGAAAAAATAAATTGTAGGGATCTTGTTGCAGCACATAATTTGAAGTCTTAAGACAAGTGCAAGTTTCTTTCCTGCAAGGAACTCAGGCCCTTGCCTGAACGTTTTTGAAGGTGGGCACCCCTTCCAACCATTGATGAATCTGTTGTAATGAAGTCAGATTGATGTGAAGAAATGTGAGCACTGGTCCTATATTCCTTGGTGATTTCAATCAATGGATTGTTAGCCTTTGTCACGATTATATAGTCTTCAAAAGATTCAGACACCTGTCTAATTTGTCCAGAATTTTATCATGCAGTCATATAGATATGGATAGACCTGGCCTCCTAAACATCAGTGATAAGCTGGCACTGGGGCATGCACTTGATAAATATTCTAGAAGCAGACTGAAGGCCAAACAGTTGTACTTAAAACTGCTAGTGGCAACTTACTACCTCTAATCTTAGGAATTTGTTATGCTTACTGTGAATGGTATGTGGAAACATGAATCTTTGAGATCTAGCAATGCCATGTATTAGTTCTTCATGAGTAACTGTACAACCTCTTGAAACATTACCATTTCGGATGATTCTTCCTTAGGTTGAGTTGGGGTGGATCAAGAATAGGTCTCCACTCTTTTGAAGTCCTCTTTATTATAAGAATGTAACTGGACCAAAAACTGACATTTTTTACCTTGTTTCAGGACCGTCTATGGCTGCTTGGAGGTGTTGCAGGTGGACACTTAGTAAATTCTAGCATATGGCCATAGTGAACGACATGCTACACCCTTTTGTCTGTGGTGGTTTATGCCCACTTGTTAGAAAACAAAGTTGCTGCCCGCTACAGGGCTCAAAATCTTGCAGGGCCAAAAGTTTGTAGCCTGTGCCTGATAATTGTCAATGACATCTAGAGTCCTGACTCTTCTGTTGATCAAGCTAACCTTGGATAAAGATCTAGTGTAGAGTAGGGTGTGCGACTATTCAATTCAATTGCTTTTCAAATTAAATTTCATTTTCTACTTACAATAAACAGTTTACAATAGGCACACAGTCAGGAATTGAAGTACAGTTCACCATTAAAATATACAACTAGGATTAACAATCAATATTTGACGACAACTAGTGGCTAATTAAAACATAAGTAAAGAGAACCATGGTCACACACAGAGTGTACAGCATGAATCTCTACTCTAGATTTTTCCTATGCCTAATGCATAGCTTCAGAAATTGAGCAATGTTTTTTTCGAAGCACTCTGCATCCAGAAATTGTAAAGCAAGAAATGCTGGGCTACAATCTCAAGCCCAAAATTTTTAAGCTGGATATTATCCAACTTCTCCTCCACTCCTTATAAAATTTGGAGAACAACATCGCGTGGATTATCGATTGTGCGGATACATCGTCACAGGGGCAATATGGCAACATTTTGGCCCAATCATTCATTTTAGTGAAGGTTATCAGATGATGGAACATGTTCATCCTGAACCATATCAAGACAAACCTATCATATCCACTCAGATTCTACGTTAGATATGGTTGTATTGTTAGAGTGGTTTGAATCATTAGGTTGTGCTGAACTGAACATTTATTTACATCCATAAGTAGTCTGAGCCGCTCCAGATGGCCCATGCACTGTTTTTAAACAGTTTCCTAGGGATCTGTACCATCAGTGCTGGAATATAATAGTACTTTGAAAGACCCAAATCAAATAAAAACTTTCACATACGTGAGCCACCCAATCTTATGGACATTGTCAAGGCCGAGGCAATCCTTCAGAAGCTCCAGATTAAATACTGTTTTAGGGGATGACCAAATACGGTGCCATAGTAGGACTGGTTGTACTTTTATTATGTCAGTGATGTACAGTATTCCTAGTTCTACATGGCAATTGTACGTTGGAGTACCTTGTGGAACTGCCAAAAAATACCTCAAAAAAGCATTTTCCACTTTCTGTATAGCATCAACCTCTCCAGAACCCCAGATTCCAGCCCCGTATATTGCCATGCTAATGCATTTGGCGTGGTATATCTGGAGCATTTCCACCGGTGGCCTCTTGCCTAGCCTCTGTGCGAATGAACCAGTGACGTGGTGCTCCTCATAAAAAGCAGTTTCCTAGCATTTATTGTTTGTCTCCAGGAGCCCTATTGTCAATTAGAAAACCTAAGTAAGGGTGTGCGACTATCTATATGAGAGTTGTTGCTGATGTGGGACACAGTAATGCTGAAGCTATTGAAGATGGGTTGATGGGTATTGCTGATGAGACCCATGTTATGACTGCAATCTTCCTCTGCTGTGAAAGGTATGTAGACGTTGTGGATGCAGTTTCCTTAATGACTTAACCATTTCAGTATCAGCTTGGATATTTTGTGCATCACTGATAGATTGTAATTCTCCATCAAACAGCATGTCTGTGATTTTATTTTGGACAAGGCTTTTATCTATCTGTATTCTGAGTACCGCTGCTCCTACTATTTGTCAAAATCCAATATTTACCACGCTCATAGTGGATATAACTACCACTGCAGAAACCCATTCACCTCCTTGAATAACTTCTTCCCCTAGAGCGGAAAGTAGGGTGGGTCGCATGTGAATCTAAGAAAGATATCAATACTGGAGAACTACAGTTACGCAACTTATTTTCTTCTCCAGAATTGGATCTTTCATAGATTCACATGCCTGAATCAGAATAGTTAACAGAATAGTTAACAGTAAACATGAGTAGATATTGGCATGCAATAAACATAATAGTAGCAGATGGTGGGAAAAAGATATCTATAAAAGTAAAGCCTTACTGGAATAGATTGCGCAAAACAGCTTGTCCCACAGCTGCATCATATTGGTCTGCAGCTTTGTTTGACATACCTTTACCCAGCATTGTTGCTGGGTAAATGTATGTCTAGAGGACCATGTGGCCGATCTGCAGATTTGCTGAATTGGTACACCAGCAAACAAAGCTGTGGATGTAGAAACAGCTCTTGTTGAATGAGCCTTGAGTCGAGTAGATAAGGGTCGTCCTGCTGCATTATGGCAGAATTGAATGGCTGTTGCAATCCATCTTACAATAGTAGATTTAGAGACCGGAAGTTGCCATAGGCGATAAATAACTGAACAGATTTGCGGAACTGTGTTGTTCTGTTTAAATAAAACTTAATACATCTTCTAAAATCTGAGGTGTGCAGAGATCTCTCAGCAAGTTTGTGGGTTTGGAAAAAAGGTCTTTAGATGGAAATCCAAAGGTACTTTTGGAATTAATTCTGGGTTAGTCCTTAAAATTACCTTGTCTTTTTTGAATTGCATGAATGGTTGTTTATAGTGAATGCTCGCACTTCAACTCTTCTGGCTGATGATACTGCCAATAGTAAAGCCGTTTTCTAAGAAAGATTTCAAATTTGGCTCAAACGGGGCTCTCATTAATTGACTTAATACCACGTTGAGACGCCAAGAAGGAGGAGATTTCTTGACAGGTGAAAAAACTCTATAAAGAGTCCCTTGAGAAATTGTTTTTTCTTGCGGACCAGAGAGAGGATGAGTTCTCTGAACTTCTAAAGCGAGAAATCGCTGATAAGTATTCTTTTATGGATGAATCTGCAAGACTAGATTTGGCTAGCTGAAAAAGATATGGCAGGATCTGCATTGGTGTAGAAAGGAAAGGATGTAACTCTTTCTTGGCACCATACACATAAATGTTTCCACTTTAAATTATATGATTTGTTAATGGAATCTGCCCAAGCTTTAGAGAGGATTTCTCTGCAGACCCTGCAGATACCGAATACTTCAAGCTCATGGTAGTCAGTATCTAGGCTGACAAATGAAGAGAAGTTGGGTTAGGGTGACTTACGTGGCCTCTGTTCATGGCGAGTGAAGTTGGAGTATACGTCAGAGGAATGTGAAGTTGTTCAGAGAGAAGTAGTAGTTCTGTGCACCAGAATTACTAAGCCATTTTGGAGCAATGAGGATTAACCTGCATAGTTCTCTCCATTCCCCTGAGCCCTCTTTGTATCAGAGGAATTGGGGGAAGAGCGTAAGCAAATATTTATAACCATCCGAATAAAAAGGCATTTCCCCACATTTTCTTCTAGGGTTGTCAGCTTGAGCAGTATTGCCATTTTCTTGTTGTGCTTAGTTGCAAACAGATCGAGTGACCCTCCTGGTCGCTCCTCCTGCCGCACGGTCCCCGTGTGCCAGGGCCTCCCTCTGCCTGCCGCCTCCTGCCAGGTCCTCCCGCTGCCTACCTGCCTGGTCCCCCTGCTGCCTGCCTCCAGCCCCAGGCCAGCCTCGCACGTTCCGCGTGCTTGGCCCCCCTGCTGCTGGCTGCCTGACCTCCGACCCTGCCATTGCACGGTCCCCGGGGGCAAGGTCACCCTACTGCTGACCCGACCCCTGCCCCTGCCCCCTGCCTGCTAGGGTCAGCCCTCAGGCCTCCCCCCTCGCCGCTCCGCCGCTTTCCCGCCGTTTTTTTCCCACCGACCCTACCCCCACCCCTCCTCCCCCAGCCGCTCACTTGCCCCCCTTCCCCGCCGCTGCCCCCCTGCAGCCCGCCCCCTCTTCCCTCTGCTCGCCCCTGATTAGCCTCCCCGCTCCCGCCTCCCAGCGGCCCCTCCCTCGCTTCACCCCCCCACTACGCCTTTTATGGCGGAGTCCACGCGTATGCGCAGCGTGCACGAGCAGCGGGCGCGCCCTAAGCGCGCCGAAGGTGCGCCAAAGGTAAGCCAGTCTGCGCCCGTCCGCGCCTGGACCGCGCCCAGTGCCAGGACCCCTGGTCCCCGCAGACCCCAGCCCGCCCGCCGTACGTACGACGCCGCCACCCTCAACACCGGCCGAGTCCCGGGCTGCTACCGAGCCACCCCGAGTCGCACCCACGGACCCTTCTGCTGCAACTCCTGCAAGTTCACCTGCTTCCGGACCTGCACTACTCCAGCACCAACCAAAACCAAGACGAGCAACAGCAGCAGCCACCTGAAATGCATCCTGCTCAACACCCGCTCCGTCCACAGGCACGCCATCGAGATCTGGAACCTACTCGACACCACAGCCCCAGACGTCGCCTTCTTCACGGAAACCTGGATGAACGCCTCCTCAGCGCCCGACATCGCCATCCCAGACGGCTACAAGATCATCCGAAGGGACCGCATCAACCACACCGGAGGAGGCATCGCCATCATCCACAGGAACACCATCCGCATCACGACCCACACCGACGACACACTCGCAACCGCCGAGCACCTACACTTTCAGGTCCACATCAACCCCAAGACCATCCTCAGAGGCACCCTCATCTACAGACCCCCGGGACAACGCACACAATTCAGCGAAGACATCGCCGACTTCATCAGCTCGCACGCCCTCTGCTCTGCTGACTACATCCTCCTAGGGGACCTCAACTTCCACCTGGAGAACAACAACGACCGCAACACCACCACCCTGCTGGACAACCTCGCCAACCTCGGACTCATGCAACTGGTGACCACCCCCACCCACTACGCCGGACACACACTCGACCCCGTCTTCTCTTCCAGCAAGGACATCGCCTTCAGCCACGCCACCGGACTCCACTGGACGGACCACAGCTGCGTCCACTTCAGCTTCGGAAGGACCACGATCCATCACCACCAGCAACAGGTTGCACGCAGGAGCTGGAACAAGATCACAGCCGACCAGCTCGCGACCTCCCTGAGCATGAACCCTCCCACCAGCACAACGAACCCTAGCCAGGCGGCCACCAACCTCACGAAGTGGATCAGCGACTGCGCAGACTAGCTCGCCCCCCTGAGGACCCCGCCTAGCAGACCCAGTAGCAAGAAAGCCCCATGGTTCACCGACGAACTCAAGAGCTCCAAGAAGAACTGCCGAGCCCTCGAGAGAACTTGGCGCAGAGACCCAACACCGGACAACATGACTGCCCTCAAGCTCGCCACCCGAAAACACCACCAACTCATCCACGCCACCAAGAAAACTGCATTCAAGGAACGACTGGACAACAACGCACACAACAGCAAGGAACTCTTCAACATCGTCAAAGAGCTCTCCAACCCCAACGCCGGAAACGACATCACCCCTTCGCAAGACCTCTGCCACTCCCTCGCCTCCTACTGACACAACAAGATCGCGGACATACACAACAGCTTCAGCACTCAACCGATGAACGCCACGACCGATCCACCGCCCCCCACCACCACCCTCCGCGCCTGGACTCCGATCAGCACCGAAGACACAGTCCGCACGATGAACTCCATCCACTCCGGATCTCCGACCGACCGACCCTTGCCCCCACCACGTCTTCAACAAGGCCGACGCTGTCATTGCACCCCACCTGCGGGACATCAACAACAACTCCTTCGACACCGCTACCTTCCCGGAGAGCTGGAAGCACGCCGAACTCAGCGCCCTACTTAAGAAACGATCGGCCGGCCCCACCGACCTCAAGAACAACCGCCCCATCTCGCTGCTCCTGTTTCCTGCAAAAGTCATCAAGAAGACCGTCAACAAGCAGCTGGCCGCCTTCCTCGAGACGAACGGATCCCTCGACCCCTCACAATCTTGCTTCCGGGCCAACCACAGCACCGAGACCGCCCTGATCGCAGCCACCGATGACATCCGAGCGCTGCTCGACAACGGAGAAACAGCGGCCCTCATCCTCCTCGACCTCTCCGCGGCCTTCGAAACTGTCTGCCACCGTACCCTAGTACAACGCCTCAGCAACGTTGGAGTCCAGGAGAAGGCACTGGAGTGGATCATCTCCTTCCTCGCCGGAAGGACACAGAGAGTCCGCCTCCCTCCGCTCAGATCTGAAGCCACCAAAGTCATCTGCGGCGTTCCTCAAGGCTCCTCGCTCAGTCCAACCCTCTTCAACGTCTACATGAGCCCCCTCGCAGACATCGCACGCCAGCACAACCTCAACATCATCTCCTACGCCGACGACACCCAGCTGATCCTCTCCCTTACCAACGACCCCGCCACCGCCAGAGCCAACCTTCACGAAGGGATGAAAGAGGTAGCCGAATGGATGAAGAACAGCCGCCTGAAACTGAACTCGGACAAGACGGAAGTCCTCATCCTGGGATCCTCACCCGCCGCTTGGGACGACTCCTGGTGGCCCCCCGCCCTAGGCAGCGCACCCAAACCAACAGACCACGCACGCAACATGGGCTTCATCTTGGACTCCACCCTCTCCATGACCAGACAAGTCAACGCCGTCTCCTCGTCGTGCTTCAACATCCTGCGCATGGATCCCCACCGAGACCAGGAAGACGGTCACCCAGGCCCTCGTCACCAGCCGTCTGGACTACGGCAACTCCCTCTATGCCGGAACCACCGCCAAACTCCAGAAGAGATTCCAGCGGATCCAGAACGCCTCAGCACGACTCATCCTGGACATCCCCTGTC
The DNA here is from genome assembly GCF_964263255.1 of Lissotriton vulgaris. NCBI lineage: Eukaryota > Metazoa > Chordata > Amphibia > Caudata > Salamandridae > Lissotriton > Lissotriton vulgaris. The sequence goes on along the minus strand of NC_141695.1, from coordinate 1,674,437,886 downwards.
GCAGCCACATCTCCGGACACCTGAGAGACCTGCACTGGCTCCCGGTCAACAAGAGAATCACCTTCCGTCTCCTCACCCACGCACACAAAGCCCTACACAACCAAGGCCCAGGATACCTCAACAGCCGCCTAGACTTCTACGCTCCCAAACGCCAGCTTCGATCGACCAGCCACGCCCTCGCCACCGTCCCCCGCATCCGAAGAGCCACCACAGGGGGACGGTCCTTCTCCTACCTCGCCACCAAGACATGGAACTCCCTCCCCACCCACCTCCGCCTGACCCAGGACCACCTCGCCTTCAGGAAGCAACTCAAGACCTGGCTGTTCGAGCAGTAGCGGACCCCCCTCCCCCAGCGCAATGAGACCCTCTGGGTGAGTAGTGCGCTATATAAATGCGATGATTGATTGATTGATTGGTTGCGGTGTGCCCCATCAAAGGAAAATGTTCTGTGGAACCCAGGTATCGAGTTCCCACTTGTGACAACTGGTTGTCAGTCTGCTCAAAGAGGTCTGGCAGCTCATTGGATACTCCTGGGACATGTTTGCACTTAGCATTGTGTTGCAAGGCCCAATTCCAAATGGTTTGCGCCTGTTGTGATAGAGCAACTGACTTTGTCCCTCCCTGTTTGTTCAGGCAGTGCATGCTGGTGGTGGTATTTTACTGATGAGCCTGCAATTCTGGGGAGAAATGAGAACAGAGCCAAATCTATGACCTTCAGCACTAGTAGATTTATTTGCATCCTTTTTTTTGGCAGTGGTCCATTTGCAACTGACCGAGATCCTGAAGATGTGTGCCCCATCCCTCCAGGGATGCATCTGTGGTGATGACGAAATTGGTTTGAGAAAGTAAGGTCATTCCTTTTGAGACATTGTGTGCCACTGTCCACCATTGCATAGCCTTTATCGCTGCAGGAGTTATGAGGATTACATCGTCAAATTCCTCCTGAATTTGTAGCCACTGCTCATTGAGTTGTTCTTGTAGAGGACGCATATGAAGTCTACAGTTTGGTACCAGGGAAATGCAGGAGGAACACATTTCGACGAACAAATTATACAGTCTAACAGAAACGGACTTTCTTTTGTAAAGCAGTTTTGGCCAAGAGCATGATCTTGTTCAGTTGTTCTGGAGGGACAAAAGTTTTATCTGAATGGGTATTTAAGACTGCTTCTAGAAAAATTAAAGTTGTTCTGGGGTTGAGAGTTGATATTTGTAGATTTGGTGTGAGACACAGTTTTTTGGATAATGAAAGGCATAGTGCAGTGTCCGATGTGGCTTGAGGGTAAGTTGGATCTTTTATTAGCAAATAGTCTAAATACGGGAATACTTGAATTACGTTTAGTCTTAGAAAGGCTGCCACCGGGACCATGCACTTAATGAAAATTCATGGGGCTGATTGTAGTCCAGAGGGGAGCACTTTGAACTGATAGTGCTTGCCAGCTACCTGGAAACAGAGGTATCTCTGATGTTTGTGATGGATTTCGACGTGAAAGTATACGTCCTGAAGGTCTAGAGCTGTCATGTGCTCCCCATGGTTCAGAAGGTGTAAAATGTCTTGTAGGGTGACCATTCGAAATGAGTTTTTTCAGATATTTGTTCAGTTGTAGGAGATCCAAGATGGGGCGCCAGTCTCCTGACTTTCCTGATAAGGATGAAAAGGGAGTCAAAACCGATGCCCTGCTGGGAAATTGAGAACTTCTCTATCGCACCTTTTTGCAACATGATCGCTACATCCTGCAGCAGTTGCTTCATATGGGGGAGAAAACGACCTTTTTGGAGGTACATTTGGTGGTTGGTTGATAAATTCGAGGGCATACCCTCGAGTTATGATGTCCAGTACAAGCTTGTCTGATGTTATCATGGACCATTGATGGCTATAACAATAAAGACGTCCCCTTAGTTGGTCTTTGGAATTGAGAGGTGTAGCCGGCAGAAAAGAAATATCATTGCTTTCAATAGAGATCTCTTCCCTTGGTAGGCTGTTCACATCTTGCTGGTTCTTTGTAAGAGGCCGCAGGAGGTTGTCTATACTGCTGCGCATATTGTGGCTTGTATTGCCCTTTGTAAGACTGATATTGTTCCTAATTTTGGAATCTTCTGTAACAGTAGGAATGATTTCCTGCTGCCCCTCGAAAACGTTGCTTGCGAAATTGTAATGATCCCATGTACTTGGCAGTATCAGTATCCGCCTTAATAGCTTGCAGAGGCTCGTCAATATGTTTTCTGAACAATGCTTCTCCATCATAGGGCATATCCAAAATCTTTAGTATGGACTTCTTGTCTGAAAGTTGTCACTTTTAGCCAGCCCTGTCCACGAAGAACTGCTGTCCCATCAAGTTGCCAGGAACCGGTTGAAGATATATTGACGGCATAGTCAATTATCTCTGAAGAAGCTTGTTCGCCTTCTAGGAGAATCTTCTTGGCTTCGAGTTTAACATTCTCTGGCAGTAGATCAAAATGTTGCGCCATAGCCGACCACATTTGTCTGTCAAGCCTACCTAGAACTGCTAGAGAATTTGCTGCTCTAACCGTTATTGCCGCAATGCTGAAAAAGCATTTATCAATCATGTAAAGGCGACGTCCTTTCCGGTCTGGTGATGGTGTGATAGGGGTGGAGGGAGTCCGGGAGCATTTCTGGGACACTTGACTGATGAGGGAGTCTGGTCTTAGATGTCTGATCAGGCATGCAGGACATCAGCCAGCGATTTATATCTTTTATCCAATCTGGGCATAACCGCAGTCACCATGGCTGGGATCTTCATGATATATACTCCTTGTCTTATAAAATCCATCATGGGAATCGATTTTATTGACTTTTTAGTTAGCTCTTTAAGATCGTGAAGAGAACAGTCTGCCTGTTTGGCAATGAAAGGTAACTAGAAACGTTTCACTGCTCTTCCCATGACGTTATGGAAACTACCTATATAGTCAGGCGGTGAATCCACCAAGGGGTGCAACCAGAAGAGATGGTGTAGTTATCAGATAGTCATCCCACTCATTGATAGTGGATGCGTAATCTCTGATCTCTCCCTCTTCTTCTTCATCACATTCTGTAGGGTCAGGGTCAAGATCAGGCGGATCCGCTAGCGGTTACAATGACAGAGGAGTACCCGCAATTTGCAATGTGTACGGCCGAGGAGGTGGCGTTTGTTGTAAAGACTGCATAGGTGGTTGAAGCCGAGCGGTAGGCGTAGAAGAAACAGGTTCTAGGAATCATTAAAAATAATCTTGTAACATGCCTTCGAGGTTGTTTACTAAGTCCAGAGGCATTTGGATAGAACAATCCGGCTGATCTTGAGGCATATATGCAGGATACTGTTGATAATCTTCATAATATTGATCATCCTCGTCATCATAGTCCTGACATTTCACCTGTAACTTACGGATTACGAGCCACTCTAGAAGGACTGTCATCTTCAGATTCTTACTCTAGTAAGAGAGTCGGCAGAAAAGATAAGACTTTGCTTCGAGATGTGTGAATTGGAAGAATCACATCAGCACTAGGTTTGTCAGAATATGAAAGACTGGATACTGGCACCAGACGTGTTGAAAGGTGCTGAGGTTGCCAAGTTAACTTCAGTCAACAATAAGTCAATCTCAGCAAGGGTTTTTGTGTTTTCCAGGCAGAACAGGCTTTTCTAATTGAAAGATCCAATGCAGGAGAATATTGTTGACTGGCTGATTCTCGATCAATTTGTGGTTACCATTTTATCGTTTGATGGGTTCGTTGACTGATGAGACTTTTATGGTGTAGTAGACAGGCTTATCAGAGTGGTCTCTTGTTGTGGGGCTCGATACCAGCGGTTGGTTCTACCCTTTGGCTCAGAGCATCAACGAATAGTAGATGACAGAAGTCATATGCAGACTACCTTTTTCTGCAGACAAGAGGTAAATGGAAATATGGATGTAGGAGAGCTCTTTTTTGTGTGAGTGCTCAAGTGAAGTTGGTCTATCAACCTTTTTCAGCATCTTTTTATGGCTCTTTTTATGTGGTTCACCAGAGGCTAATTCTGTAAGCGCCATTTTGTTGTTAAAACCAGAGGCGTCTGTATTTTTTGCTGCTTTATTTCCTCCATAGACTTATGGGAGATGTCTTAGACCCATCCCCTAAGGAGAGGAGTGCACAGACTATTGGTTGTCTGAAACCACCTTCACCCACCACCGTACCAAGCAGGTCCTGGCCCAATAAAACCTCACCTCTACAGCAGGCGATTGCCCGATGCACCAGGCACACCTACAAAGCCAGATCTTCACAGGCTCTACTGCCCATAGAAAAACCATCCCCCAGCACACAGCTACTACCACACATACTACCTGCAAACATCTTGAGTCCTCAAAGATCTACTCTCGGCAGCCCCAGCATAACATGGTATCTAGTAGGCCAGTTCTCCCAAAAACATTATCTCCAGGATTTAGCTCCCCACTGCACATATTAAGGGGCATATGTAGGTAATTCACATTTTGCGATTCTCAAATAGCGATTTTTAAGAAATCGGTATTTGAGAATTGCAAAATGGAATGTAGGTAAAAAAAATGCAATTTTGTTGCGAATCTCTAAAATTCCTTAATTGCGATTAGCAAATTGCGAATCGCAATTAAGGAATGAGTGTCCCATTCGTTCCTATAGGCCAAGAGGCCCATAGGAATGAAACGGGATACATTCTCAAATTGTGATTTTCTATGAGAAAATCGCAATTTTAGAATCGCAATTCCAAGGGTGCCAGGTTGTCCAAAGGACCCCTGTTGCACCCCTGGAATGTGCCTGTAAGTACATGTGGCGCACATGCATGCCCTAAGGGCATGTCTGTGCGCCACATGCCACTTTGAATTGAAAAAAAAAACATTTTGAAAGGAAATCGCAAAATACCATCTACTTGGAGTAAGTGGTATTTTGCGATTCCTTAAGACATATTCGCAATGTCAAAGGCACTCCTACCTAGCATTTAAGGAATCGCAAAATTACGATTCCTCAAATGCTTTAGCAAAATAAGGAATGACAATTTTTGCGAGTCCTTATTTTGATATGTGGTACCTACATACCAAAAGGCAGTTTGCGATTCGCAAACGCCTACCTACATATGCCCCAAAGTGAAAAGCCCAATACCGTGCCCATCTGCCAAATCACCTCGAATCTACTGGACAACCAACGCACTCTTTAGCATGAATAAACCAACGCACTCTTTAGCATGAATAAAGATTGGGCCCCATGGCACTAAAGAAACAGGGTGATGTCCATACTTAGACCGCAAGAGCCCCCAAGCGGCTTGGAAGGGGCAGACTCCAAACATTAAGAATGCTCCAGACCTTCATAACATAAGCTAAATCAAGACCATAGGGCAGCTGCTAACAGAAAGAGGACCCCGATGCCTGCTCTGTGATGGTCCTGGGGTGCACATGACGCATCAAGGCTCAATCAAAAGCAAGAAAGAGCACTAACTCAAACATGCTTACTTGGTCCCCTGCCCCTACTTCCAAAGAGGGCTCAGCACCCCAATCAATGCTTCACACAGCCAAGGACTCATCAAAAGTAGCAGCATCACTAGAGCATTCATGGAGTCCCTTTTTCAATTCCCTATGTGCAGATCTACAAGCGGTGAATAGGGGGCTCACTTATGAACTGGAGGTGGTATAACAAGATCTAGGAGCTAGGAGACAGTGTTTCCACCCTGGAAGAAAACAAAACAGAGTGAGGCAAGGAACTTTAATTCCTCTGATAAGAGATTCTCTGCCTGAAGGAGTGACAAATAAGACTTACAAGCGCACACAGAGGACCAAGAGAACCACTCATGCAGATCTAATATCAGAATTAAAGGATTCTCAATGGGAACGAGCGTTCCGACATAGCAGGATACGTGTCTGCTTATTTCATCACATTTTGGTCTGGGAGGAACTGCTGAGTAGTCAGTTGGACAGATTACACCGGGTGGGTCATACCTGAAGTAACAGAAGACCACCAGACATATTAGCCTATGTTTAAGACTTCTAGCTGAAAGAGGAAATACTCAGAAAAGCCAGAGACACGCACCTGCTCTCCTTCTGAGGCCACAAGTCGGACTTGTTCCAGGACCTCTCTCTCTAATCACTACAGCAGGGCAGGAACTTCAAACCGATAACTGACTTTTTGGGGAGAAAGGAAGTCACCTACGGTTGGGTCCATTCATTTTGGACCATCTTTCGATGGGAATGCCAATTGCATCAAATGAAATAACTTTCTAACCTGACTCCTGAACATCCAGGAGGGGGGGCCCACACGGAGCTCCACAGATGGCCGACTGGACCTCAAATAGATGCACTCCCCAATGGCAAAGAGTGACCAAAACAAACAAGCATTGGCATAGCCAACATGTCTTGCCTTTGGGACCTTATAAATATTTAGCCAGGGGTATTGACTTGGCTAATGTGCTTAAGTTATGTTGTACATTAGTGTGGCTTGCGTCCAGCATGTTCCAAAGTTATTAAAATATTAGTATTTATGTTATCTCATCTATTATTAAGATGATATTACCTATAGGTGAACAACCTTATTAAAAAAAGAATATGAAAGCGGTTACGTGATTTTTTAGGAAATGTTGGCAACTTTTTCCTGCCTGTTCTAATGGTAGTTTGTTCTGAGGTTTTTTTGTTTTTGTTTTGGGCGAAAGGGAGATATAAACAGGAGGGTAGAGGTTGGGGTATAGTACGTCAATTATAATGCAAGTAGCAGATGGATATAGGGGCGAATTAAGAGAAGCCAGATGTTTAGGGTACTATGGAGCAATGGCAATGGCTGATGTATGGAACAGATAAATACTATAACACTTATGTCCCTTGTCTCCTCCCTGGTGCTTTTAAAAGGGTCAATGGGTTATCTAAGCACTATCCTACCAATATGCGAAAACAATATCAGTATAAAACAAGAGGCAGTAGTTACTAGCGCTACAAGGCCATACCAGTCACAGAAATGCGTTTTATAAAAACTGAGTAACATAGCAAGCAGTGCACTTTCACCCTGCTCAGCTTCCTTGGTGCAATTAGCATTCTAAGTGCTACACAAACAACATGACAATGACAAAGTCAGGATAAAATGTGAGGCCACCCCAGTGGCTGAAGTCCGCTATGCAAAGACCAAATAATTTAACAAGCAGTATAGTTTTATCCCTTCTCTACGCCCTCAGCACCTCAAATTGGACTATGGGCATTCTATGCACTACAATAGTCTGCCATCACAAGGCAGGTGTGTGCTATACAGGCAGCAGGTAGCACCACACAAGAAGACCAGTGAACGGCGGACTCACCAGCAATGCTCAGCAGCACTGCCAGAAGCAGGACGAAGGTTGTTACCGCTAAAAGGAGATATTTTCTGCGAGCGTACAACAAATGCCCAGTACGTCTTTGAGTTAAAGGGCATGTGGGCTTGTAAGTGCTTGAGCAGAAGCAGCCACAGAAAGGGAGAGGTCAGGATGTAGGGGGTAGAGAGGGTTAATGGAGAAGGGGCCCTGTCCTAGATGACCAGACATGGGGAGAAGAAGACAAGCACCACAGATATACATACTCCAAAATCACACTTGTGCACATACAAACACCCGTGATATACAGACATCACACTTGTGCACAAACCAACACAAGCACCACAGATCCATACACTCTTAAATCACACGCATGCACACACAATCACAAGCACCATAGATCTACATATTCTCAAATCACACGCGTGCACATACAAACTTAAGGACCACAGATATACGCAGTCTGAAATCACACATGTGCACATACAAACACAAGCACCACAGATCCACTCAAATTACACGTGCGATCACAAACACCAAATGCACACAAAGCAAGGAACTGCATATCTAGAAGCAATTGTGCAAAGAAGAAACTAACAGCGGACCTATATGCACATACCTATTAAACAAGGGCAAGATGGGATCAGGCAGTGAGCAGACACAGAGCAAGGAGAGAGGTAACAGTGGGCAGACAAGGACAGGAGGAACACAGAGCATGAAAGGCTGTGGCTCTCTGAGAGACGGAAGACAAAGATTCAGACATTGTGGGATTGTGGAGAGAAGTGCTGGTAATGTTTAGGGTAAAGAGATGTATTTAAAGGAGACAGAGAGCAAGAGGTAAAGCTGGGAGGGACAGGAAGCATGGCCTTGTGTTTGCTGCTTGATAATTGGTCAGTGAAGACGAATCACTGTATCATTAACCGAAGAGATGGTAACTGGCGGCCCCCTTGGAAAGTTAAATGGAATGCTTTTAACCCATGCTGCTGGTTCACCTGAAAGAAGTCGGAAAGATGCAATCAAAAATCAGGGTTATATGTTGAGTGCAGAGAGGAAGGTCCTCTCCCTGCATAACTCAATGTGACCCCAGTACTGCTATGTAGGGTGTGCGAGGGTCGAACGAGCCTGTGTTACTTTGTCGCTTGCTGCTGCTCCTAGGCCCCAGCCGCTTCCTTAGTGATCTTGCTCGGTGGCACCAGTAACAACATGGTTTTAACAACTACGCCAATCGCGAGTTTGAATGGGTAATCAGAGTGCAGCTGGGAGGAGGGTACTAGACTGTAAAGCCAATAGCCGGGTCAGCTGTGAGGAGCAGGCAAAGACCAGTGTCCCAGGCTCTACGGTGGCAGTATAACTCGCCTTCTCCGTCCCCCTGGCTCCGCTGGAGCCTAATGCCTGATTGGGAGAGGGAGGAAGGAGCTTGGAAATAGACCACAAAGAAAGTGAAACCAGCCACAGCATCGCTTTGGTTGATGTTTGGGATGTGGGATGGGTGTTCTGTGCAGGAAGGCATTACGGCGCTCTAGTAAATAAATACATAAAGCCACTGTGATTGCTGCTTGATGCTGTTTAGGACATGGTAGAGGAGCAACGGTGAATAAAGAAAGTGAAACCAGCCACAGCATCGCTTTGGTTGATGTTTGGGATGTGGGATGGGTGTTCTGTGCAGGAAGGCATTACGGCGCTCTAGTAAATAAATACATAAAGCCACTGTGATTGCTGCTTGATGCTGTTTAGGACATGGTAGAGGAGCAACGGTGAATAAAGAAAGTGAAACCAGCCACAGCATCGCTCTGGTTGATGTTTGAGATGTGGAAGGGGTGATCAGTGCATTACCGCGCTCTAGTAAATAAACAAGACCGTGTGTGGTGTGCGCGCACTTCAAGGAATGTAAGGTATGCAGCTGGCACGCACCCGCGTTGCTGCTCGCTCAGAGACCCCTAGGCCATGGGAGTCAACTTTTACAGGGAAGGCGGTCATGCACCCACCTCGGGCCAATTGCATACTTTAAATTTTCCAAAACCACACGAAAAAGTCCAATGGAATGTGTGGGAGGACGACCCACACAAAGAAGTCTCTTGGAAGCTGGAGTGATTTCAAGAGGCCCTCTCCTAGAGCATCGAATGCGCCCTGCACTAGGCGAGACCTAAAAAAGGGGACACAACCAGATCCCAAGGAGATTGCGCAGCAGAGGCAAACAGTCTTGAAGGAGCTGTGACAAAACTGGCCTGCACGACACCAGTCCTAACAGGTGAGTGCATCACATTTCAGCCATGGCAGATGGGACGACGTTCTGGCCCCAAGTAAGATGAGGTAGGGGAGGGACGGACATTGATGGGCTAGTTAAAGGTTTTTGGGTGAAGGTTTGTGTTCTAGTTTTGGTAAGGGGATGCACTCACACACTTTAACAAGCCCACACCCATGAGTCCAATAACAGCACCATGCCTACCCCAAGGCACCGCAGGCCTGCACTCCGATATACTGATAGAACCTCAATAGAGACAGCAACCATATCTAATCCACACATACTACTGTTAAAGTAGCCAGGCTCAATGTCAGGGGCTTAAATCACCGAACCAAGAGATCAGTAGTACTTTTTCTCCTAAAATCACAATCTGGGAGAAATATACCTACTACAAAAAACACACTTTCTGCCAAGCAATGAACATATTGGAGTTGCGTTGGTTCCCTCACCAGCACTTCTCATTTGGGGTAGCAAGAAGGAAAGAGGTGTCCCTACTGTGCTCTCAACTTCTGTGGAAAGATCCTGGGCAAAATAGCCAGAATCAAATTAAGGCTACTGGCCTACAGAGTTAAACTGGGGCCACAACATCTCACCATTGCACCAATGAGAACTCCAAATACCCACCAGGAGTGCTGAGCCTTGAGAAAGTCAGGTGTCTTCAACACACACACAAAACAGGCATTACACCTTTTCTCTGCTTCCTACAAAACCTATGCATGAATAAACCACTTACTAGGCACACCAGTGACACAGACATTCTTACAGAGCATAGATATAGCTCACATGTCCCTGTCCAATCATTCTTGATCTCTGCAGGGCTTAGAATGCCAGTAGACAGGAAAGTGCCTGGGAATTGGAATCTCTATGACAGAATCGTACAACTGTGGTGAGGTCAATAAAGCGATTTCTCCAGCTCTCGATAACGACTTTCAGGCCAATACAGAATCTCAGAACGAAACATGTCGGCTTTGGCTTAAATAGAAAGAAAAATAAAAGCACTTAAGAAAAAATCACATTAATCTCTTCAATATGGACTCAATATGAAACGATTTGACTGCGTATATTTGGAAAGCGGTGCAGCTTCAATATAAGAGATATAGAAGATTGACCCTGATGTTAAGGGTGGTGTCCTGGGACAGTGGGCACATTTTAAGCAGGCACACAATCCTTTTTTTGTGTATAGATAATCATTGGTTCACTTTCTGAGGTTTTTGCTGACCCTAGACAAATTGGTCCACTGTCCAGTTTGTGTATGTGTACATACTTCACATTGTTGAAAGATTTGCGAGTTCCCAGAGAGAGGCACTCCTATTTGCTATTGAGGCTAAAAAGAGGTTTCATAGGGCACATTGGTCATAGTTGTCTCACACTCAACACTTTGGGTTCAGGAATTGGTTTTGCAGCTGAATTTAGTGTCGCAATAGTTTGCCCAGAGCATCAGTAAGAGTGAATGGGGAGTCCTTAGGCTCCGGTTTACTATATAAGGAACCATTAGCTCAACAAATCCAGACTAACTCTAATATAAGGATATGGTTCTGGGCAACACTCACACTATTAGTTTATACACAGACAGAGCGACTCACCTCACTACCTGCCCTATTGCAGAAACTGCAGTTTTTCAGGGATGTCTCCAGGTTTAAAGTCAATATTCAGAAGTTACAGATTCTTAACTTAGCGGTCCCTTGAGCCCACCAAGGACAACTCAGGGCTCAATGCCAAGTGACATACCCAGAGACATCTATCCCCTATCTGGGGGTCCAGGTCATTTCCACAGTGGAGATCAATTACCACCTAGAAAACACAGGCAATTGAGTGTATACCCCTCCCAGAGAGATACACTGGAGGCTGAGATACGGTGGCAGAGAGGAAGGGGCTCACATCTTTCCCATCGAATATGGGCCCTATCTTTGCCATTCACAACTTCACCCGCGACGTACAGGATGACCAATTCCAGCAGTGGCAAGTAATAGGTTGCTAAATGGGTTGGCTACTTGTTTGCTGTAGAGGCAATCCTCCACTTTGACAATGTACAAAGCGAATACAGGCTGCCTGGATCAGAAAGCATTCGCCACCTGTAGATTAGCCACTCGGTGATGCAGCAGTATTGAATCTTTCATGGATTCACATGCTTGAATCAGAATAGTAAGCAGTACAGAACCCTACAGGAAAGCGTTTGAAGGCATAGACACGTATTCCTACGGCTGAAACTTTTATCAACCCGTATTATAGAAAATAGGGTCTGCATGTCAATATGTAAAAAAGATATAGCAAACACATTCAGAAAGTGCTCATATGATTTTATATTATATATATATTTCTTTTTTTAGAAATTGACGAAGCTTACTTCCGAAACGCGTCTGTCGAGGGTGAGGAAAATAAATAGACTTTGAAACATCTTGACATCGGAGTGTTTGCTGTTTTTCTCGACCGAATTGGTTGGATTGTGTAGATATATATATATATATATATATGTCAAACAAAGCTTCCCTGGTTCGAGGAGCACACTAAAACCCAGTGTTGGCTTGAATCAGCAACCATTTATTCACAAACAGTTCATTAACCTTTTAGCCTTACGCGTTTCAAAGCAACCTTCTTGTTCACAGGCATTGATGAGGCTTTGCGGATTTCAAAGGCGTCTTCCCAGCATGCTTTTATTCATTTGAAAGGTGAGTCTCATGTTCCATGCATTCTGGGATGTGTAGTACAATGTTTTTCGAATGCCTTTCTGCGCTGCCACATTTCCAAATTTACTCATTATTTCCGACCCTCAGTGGCTGGAGAATAAAGGATTGCCAAAATATTTTCACCGGTCTGTTTTTCCAACAGGACTCAAAGTAGTTCTGTGTCCTTGGCCTCTTAAACTTGCGAGTGGTGCCTCCTCACGGCTGAAGAACCGTAGATTAATTGTCCAACAAAGCTTCCCTGGTTCGAGGAAGACACTAAAACGGACCCAGTGTTGGCTTGAATCAGCAACCATTTATTCACAAACAGTTCATTAACCTTTTAGCCTTACCAGTTTCGAAGCAACCTTCTTGTTCACAGGCATTGATGAGGCTTTGCAGATTTCAAAGGCGTCTTCCCAGCATGCTTTTATTCATATGAAAGGTGAGTCTCATGTTCCATGCATGCTGGGATGTGTAGTACAATGTTTTTCGAATGCCTTTCTGCGCTGCCACATTTCCAAATTTACTCATTATTTCCGACCCTCAGTGGCTGGAGAATAAAGGATTGCCAAAATATTTTTGCCGGTCTGAAAAGGAAATCCTTAAAATGAAATGGATGCAAAAAAATGCAAGCTGCCTCAGTTTGTAGACCGGATGGTAGGAGCTGCATCGTGTGACCTCTGCAAAGCTCAGGGCATTCGAGAGGAAATATATATATATATATATATATATATATATATTCATTCATTCCATGTCCTCGGTCCCATCAGGACCACGAAAGATTGCAGTGCATACCAAGGGCTTGAATTTGATCTTTTTATTGCCAAAATGCTAGAAATACTGGACAGACTCATTTTGGCACGATCACCTTTTTCAATGTCTGTGTGGCTCTAGTCAATTGAACATTTTAAAGAACAAGGAAAGGGGGCAGTTCATTGGTTCAATCATGCAGTGAAACCGCCAAAGATCAAATCATTAGATAATGGTGGCCCCCCGGGACGATGGAATTATCCAATGCCCCCACACCATCAACATATGGCACAATTTCAACCATCTCCAGCACACATTACAATTCCTCTTTTTTACAGAAAGGTTGAGGACGATCCAGAGGCAGAAGACAACAATACCATGCAACAGGGTGTCATATTGACACCCTTGCAACCCTGAAATTGCATTCTCAATTTGCGATGCCCCAAAAAAAACAAAAATCGCAATTTGAAAATCGCACAACAAAATTACCTACATATGGCCCTTAGATTAGGCCTGGGCGGTAAATTGCGTTCCGCTCGCGGAATTTGGGTAATAATTTAGCGTTCCGCGGAGAACGCGGAATTGCGAAATATTTTGCTTGTTCGCGTTTGCGAACAGTAAAAAAGCATTGCGAACAAGCAATTCCGCGTGTTCACGGAATTTCTGCGTGTTCGCAGAGATTTTTTACCGTTTCACAGAGATTTGCGTAACGGGATTATGCAAATTCCGCCCACCCCTACCCTAGATACCATAACACCGGTCTCATTCATTATGCAATGTGCCACCATTACGATGAAAGAACATTTCTTTTGTTTTGAGGATACCCTGTATGCACAGATCTCAGGGACTTTTATGGGCTGCACCTTTGCCCCAAGTCTGGTGAAATTGTACGTGCATTCGGAAGAGACCAAAAGGAATGCGTTTCTTACCTGTAACTGCAGTTATCCAGTATTGGCATCTTTCATAGATTCAAATGCCTGAATCCGTCTCAGTCGCCGGGATGGGAGTCCCCGGTACATAAATAAAATAATGTCTCATTAGAGTAATGAGCCAAGGGCCTCACCTTAGCAACATATACTTGTCCTTTTGCAAAAAGGACCAAACCTTGGAGTAGATCCATTTGGCTATCACCACCCTCTGGAACCCTCCTGGAAGGAGCTCTAGTCCCTCAGATTTTCGTAAGCACAGTGCTAAGTAAGTTGTATCACTGAGAGACTCAGGAGAGCCCTTCCAGGGGAGGTGGGTGGGATGAAAGTGAATCTATGAAAGATACCAATACTGGATAACTGCAGTTACAGATAACGCATTCCTTATCCAGTATTAGGGTATCTTTCATAGATTCACATGCCTGAATCAGAGTAGTAAGCAATGATAAGCACATTTCAAATGGTACAGTATATAAGAATTCACCAGATATCAATGTGAAAATAGAAAGTACCAAAATGCAATTAAATAGAATAGTAAGAAACACAATAGAGAAATGTGCGTATAGAAGAAAGGATGGTAGGATGAAGGGAAGGGCTCACCTCTAATGAAATAGACGGAGCACCGCTTGTCCCACTGTAGCATCTTTCATGAGTTCCGTATCCAGGCAGTAATGCTTGGTAAATGTATGTGGCCTCTTCCATGTTGCCGCTCTGCAAATGTCAGTAATGGGCACACCTGCGAAAAGTGCCATTGAGGTAGAAATTGCCCACCTGGAATGAGCTCGAACTTTGGAATGCAGGTGTTGCCCCGCCTCCAGGTGACAAAGTAATAGCTGCAGAGATCCACCGAGAGATACTTTGTTTAGAGAGTGGAAGACCTTTCCTAGGTCGACTGTAAGCCACAAAGAGTTGGTTGGATTTGTTTTGTCAATGTAGAATTTTAGGCAGCGTTTAAGATCCAGAGAATGTAGGGTTCTTTCTGCCACCATCTGAGGATTTGGAAAAAAGGATCGTAAGACTATAGGCTCATTGATATGGAATTCTGACGGGACCTTAGGCACAAATTTTGGATTTGTGCGTAGTATAACCCTGTTGTGTTTGAATTGAAGGAAAGGGTCTTGAATTGAAAAAGCACAAAGTTCACTCACTCGCCTTGCCGAGGTAAGGGCCAGAAGGAGCGCTGTTTTCCAGGAGAGATATTTAAGATCAGCTCTGTGTATCGGGTCAAAGGGGTGTTTCATAAGTTGAGCAAGAACTGTGTTGAGTTGCCAAGTAGGAGGTAAAGTCTTTACAGGAGGTAAAGTCTTTACAGGAGGGAACGTCCTAAATAGGCCTTTAAGAAATTGTTTAATTAACCTATTAGATCACAGAGAAGGGCCTGCAAAGGATCTCCTGAAACGGGATATTGCTGCCAGATGGGCTTTAATGGAAGCATGGGCGAGACCAGAATTCGCCAGATGGAGAAGATAGGCAGTATTTGCTCTGGAGAAGGTGAAAGAGGGTGTATTTTCTTTGACTTGCACCAGATGCAGAACCTCTTCCATTTTAAGAAATAGGTTTTGTTAGTACTGTCTGCTCGAACCCGAGCCAGAACTGCTCTACAGTCCGGAGGTATGTCTAGGCCATGGAATTCTCTGAACTCAGGAGCCAAGCAGATAATCTGAAAGATGCTGGATCCGGATATTGGACAAGTTGGTAGTTTACTGTGAGAAGAGTGGGAAACGGTTTACACAGGATCGGCGGTTCCAGGGAGAGAAGGTGAAGCTCTGTGAACAAATGTTGGTGTGGCCAAGCTGGAGCCATCAGAATGAGTGTGCAAGGTTCCGCTTTCAATTTTCTGAGGATCACGGTAATCAGGGGAATCGGTGGAAAAGCATATGCAAAGACGTTGCAAAATGTATTCCCTAGAGGTCCCTTCTGGGGATGCCAGCTTGCGAAATGTTGGGATTTGGCGTTCTGCTTGGTTGCGAATAGGTCCTGGAGAGGGGTCCTACACTGAGAGAATATGCGGTTGAGAGTCTGCTGATTCAATTCCCATTCGTGACACGCTGTCTGTTGTCTGTCTGTTGTCTGCTTAAAGAGTCGGCCAGAGTGTTGTCTGTTCCTGGGACGTACTCTGTCCGAAGAAAAATGTTGTGTGGATTCAGCCAGTTCCAGATTTTTTGTGACTCGTGAGAGAGGGTCAGAGAACGAGTCCCCCCCTGCTAGTTTAGATAGTGCATTGTCGTGGTATTATAGTCCGTACGCACAATCACTAGAGAATTCTTGATCCTCTGGAGGAGTGCCAGTAGAGCGACTGACAGCTCGCAACTCGAGGAGATTTATGTGAAGTTTCAGTTCGGAAAGGGACCACTTTCTGCTGTTCTGGAGCTCTTGGAGGAAAGCTCCCCAACCTTCCAGGGGCGCATCTGATGTGATGGTAAGTGGAGAAACTGGAAGCAAGAAAGGCAAGCCTTGAGAAACGTTCTGAGGGCGAATCCACCACCTCAGAGCCTTGACCATCTGAGGGGTCACCTGGATGACATTGTCGAACGATCCTGTACATTGGACCTATTATGCCGATAGTGCCTCTTGAAGAGGGCGTATGTGAAGGAGACAGTGTGGAACCAGTAGAATGCAGGAAGACATCATCCCGAGTAGGGATTTGAAAAGGTGCACTGAAAAGGCATTTTGGATTTTATAAGATTTGCCAAGGAAAGAAGCTTGTCTCGTCGCAATTTTGAGGGAAACATTTTCTTCTGGGTTGTGTCGAGAGCAGCACCCAGGAATGTTATACGCTGGGAAGGCTGGAGGACGGACTTGCCCTGATTCAGTGAGCCTCAAGCGATTGAAAAGCTGTAGACAGGTGTTGGAAGACCTGGTTGTGCCTTCTTGAGAGGGTGCCTTGAGGAGCCAGTCATCCAGATATGGAAAGACCTTATGGTGGTGTTGTCCGAGATATGCTGTTACCGGAGAAAGGCATTTTGTAAAAATGTGTGGAGCCAATGTGAGTCCGAACAGCAGGACACAGAATTGGTAATGTCTGCCCGCTACTGCGAAGCTCAGAAATTTCTTGTGATTCCGGTGGATAGGGATGTGGAAATAGGTATCCTGAAGATCCAAAGACACCATGTAGTCGCCTGCTATGAGAAGTTGCAGTACTTCTTGGATGGTAACCATACGAAACGACTGCTTTTTAAAGAATTTGTTGAGACTTCTAAAGTCTAAGATTGGTCTCCACGTCTTCTCCTTTTTGCGCACCAGGAAAAAACATGAGTAAAACCCCTTCCCCCGCTGACGAAGAGGAACTTTTTCTATAGCTCCCTTCTGGAGCATAAATGAAATTTCCAGGAGTAGAACATGTAGATTTTTGTGAAGCATAGGTCGGGGAGGGGTTTGGGGAGAAATTTGAATGAACTCTAGTGAATGTCCGATTTGAACTAGTTGCAGAACCCAACGGTCCGTTGTTATTTATTTCCAACTGTGCAGGAAATGGGAAATTCTTCTTCGAACTCTGGAGTGTGGAGAGGAAGTGGAGACCGGCAGTAGTGGAGAGTCATTGTCGCCGAGCAGCGTCCTTCTGTCGACCTCCTTTGCCATGAAAGGAGGGCTTATTGTAAGAGGACTGTTGCTGTTGACGTTGCTGGTATTGTGGCGGATACTGCTGATTGGAAGAATAGGAGGATCGGTGTTGATAATCCCCTCTGGAAGAAGACTGTCCTCTTCCTCTTCAGCCACGAAAAGGCGGGTTCTTGAATTGAAGGGTACCCAAAGCTCTAGCCGTGTCTGTATCCTTTTTATACCCTAAAGAGCTTTGTCAATATGTGTTCCGAAAAGAAGCTGACCATCGTAGGGCATATCCAGAATTTTTGTTTGCACTTTTGGTCTGAATGAAGTAGCCTTCAGCCAACCTTGGACCCATAGTACAGCTGCGCCAGCCAGTTGGCGAAATCCAGTAGAGGCGATATCCATTGCACAATGTATTATTTCGGATGCAGAACGTTCGCCCTCCAGCAAGATCTTTTTTGCTTCTTCCTTTGAATCGTCCGGCAAGGCCCCAAGATATGGAACAATGTCTGCCCACATCTGCCTGTTATAGCGTCCTAACAGTGCCAAGGAATTGGATGCACACACGGTTAAAGCTGACAAGAAACGTTTTCAAATATTATCAAGCAGTCTACCATCTTTGTCTGGCGGAAAGGCCAGTGGAGCGGAAGTATTCTTTGATTTCCGCTGAGCAGCTTGTGTGATGACTGAGTCTGGTTTGGGATGTCTGGTTAGGCAAGCTGGAGCAGTATCCGGAGCTCTATTTTTTATCCAGACGAGGCAATACGGGGGGTACTGAGGAAGGGTTATTCATTATTTTAACACCCTGATCCCATATATAATAGGAATAGATCGGACAGATTTTTTTAAAAGCTCTTTGAAAATATAGATGAAGCAATCCTGTTGGTGTGAAGGCATAGGTATCTGGAAATGTTGCGCAGCTCTTTCCACTAGGTTGTGAAATCCCCCAATGTCTTCAGGAGGCGAGTCCGCTTGAGCAGGCCTGGGGATGCTGGACAGGGGATTACAAAATCATCCCACTCATCATGAGTAGATTGGGAATCATGAAGTTCCCCTTCCTCAAATGGATCCTCCTCCTCATCGTCTGTGGAAGGCGGAGGTGGTGAAATGACGGGCACAGGCTGTAAATTTAGAGGTGGACGCTGCGGTCTTGGCGGTGGAGACACAGCTGGAGGCAGAGACCTTGCAGAAGTTGGAAATCTCTGCTTATAGTCAGTAATGAGGAATTGCAGATCGGAAACCATAGATGCAGGTAGACAAACCATGGGAGGTTGAGGTGGATGACACTTCAGGATAAACTGCCTGATCCTCTGGATCTTGGTCCTCCTAGTCCGAACTGTCCTGATACTTCACGTTAAGCTCAGATGGGCTTGTCGCCATCCTAAACATACTGCCATCATCAGAATCTTCCTCCAAAAGGTGAGCTGGAGGCAATGGTTGGACCCTACTAGGGGAAGTCAGGGCCGGCGTCAACGTACGTTTTGTGATTTTAAGGTGGAGGTACGTACTTTGTAGATTGGAATCAGTTGTCGTAGACGGTGTAGTCGACGGGCACCATGGTAGATAACATTGACGGAGAACCCATTAACAGAGCAGTCGTCGCCGATTAAGTTTTCGTCGACAGTGTAGTCATCGCCTGAGCCCTCGTTGACGATGGAGTAGATGTCGACGGTACAGTCTTCTCGACTGTGTCGTCGTCAGCTCGGTCGTTGGCGATCATAGCGTCGACGGTTGCTTGGACGTCGACGATAAACAATATTTACTTGCCTGTAATCTGTGGTTCTCCAGTATTGGTGTCTTTCATAGATTCACATGCCTGAATCATTCCCCGTCGTCGGAGTGGGAGTCCCACTGTACATAAAAAAGCAATAATATGCCTATAGAAAAACCAAAACCTTGGTAATAACAAACCAGTAAGTAAAGTAGCCCTAAGCTACAGTGTACAGAACTTCCACACTCATGACTATCCTAGTCATTTTGTTAGTCTAAACTACAGCCAATCAGGCGACAGCACCCACCAGAATGTTCTCCTCAGAGACTCAGGCTCTCAGATTTTCTCGCACAGGAGTGGAACCCAGTAATTGCCTGAGGAAGCCTCTGAGGGGAGGTGGGCGGGTGCATGTGAATCTATGAAAGACACCAATACTGGAGAACCACAGATTACAGGTAAGTAACTATTGTTCTTCTCCAGTATTGGGGTGTCTTTCATAGATTCACATGCCTGAATCAGAGTAGATAGCAGTACAAGAAAAGACCAACATGCTCGTAAGACGCTTACAGTATACAGCAGATATGCATGCAAGGTAATAACCAATAACATGTTAGAAGCGTCTAAACAAGAGCATAGAGGAGGAGGGAGAACAGAGGCTCACCTTACTTGAAAAGATTGCGAAGAACTGCTCTTCCCACCGAAGCATCTGCATCACTTGCTGAGTCCAGACAGTAGTGCCTTGTAGAAGTGTGCCTGCTGGACCACGTTGCAGCCCTGCAGATTTGCAGAAGAGGCACACCAGCGAATAGAGCCGTGGAAGAGGAAACCACCCTTGTAGAATGCGCTCTCGGTAAGAACTGCAAGGGTCTTCCTGCCTGTTGATGACAGAGTCCAATTTCTGAAGAGACCCATCTGGCTGTAGTCTGCTTGGATACCGCCCAGCCTTGGCGCAGTCTTCCATCGGCCACAAACAGTTGGTCTGTCTAGTGAAAAGTTGCCGTTCTTTGAAGATAGAACCTGAGACATCTCCTGATGTCTAAACAGTGTAAAGCTCTTTCAGCCGGTGATTGTGGATTTGGAAAAAATTTGAGGATCACCGGCTCATTTAGGTGAAAATCCGATGGAACCTTGGGCATGTACCTAGGATTGGTACGTAGCACCACAGAATCTGAGGTAAATTATGGATAGGTTCAAAGGGGTGACGCATAAGCTGGGCTAGCACCACATTCAAATGCCAAGATGGAGGTGGTCGTCGAATCGGAGGAAACATACGAAATAGACCTTTAAAAAATTGCTAGATTATTCTTGAAGAAAACAGAGTTTGATCTGTCCTGACTGAATCTGGAAATGGCTGCCAGAAATACTTTTAGGGTTGAATATGCCAAACCCGATCTAGCCTAATGCAGAAAGAAAGGCAAAATTTGTTCTGGTCTAGCATGAATGGGATGCAGATCAACAGCTTGACACCAGGCACAGAAACACTTCCATTTGAGTTTGTAGGTCTTAATCGTTGATGGCGCTCTAGCTTTAGCGAGAACTTCTTGACAATCTTGAGGAATGTCTAAGTGGGCGAATTCATTGTGTTGAGGAGCCAAGCTGAGAATTTCAAAGAAACTGGGTCCGGATGGTACACTTGGCCTTCTTGGAGTGGAGACCGATACAGCTGCCACGAATACCAAATCTCCTAACAATCCGAGAGGAGGAGCTGCTCGGTGAACAAATTTTGTCGGGCCACCTTGGAGTAATCAGGATTACACTACATGGTTGTCTCCTCATCTTCCTGATGACCTTGGGGATTTAAAGGAATCTGCGGAAAAGCGTATGCAAATATCTGACACCAGTTCATCGAAAGGGCATTCCCGCATGAGATCCTGTGGGGAATCCAGCTTGCAAAGCGTGGGCATTTCCGGTTCTGATTCGTCGCAAACAAATCCAGGTCGAGGTGACCCCACTCTTGGAATATTTGATCCAGGGTTGGTTGATGTAGCTCCCATTCGTGATTGCATGCAGCAGACCTGCTGAGGGAGTCAGCTAGTACATTGGCAACCCCTGGGACATGGACCGCCGACAGATTGATGTTGTGATCCAGGGCCCAATTCCAAATCTCCTGTTCTTGATGGGATAATCAGGCCGACTTTGTGCCTCCCTGTTTCTTCAGGTAATGCATGCTGGTTGTGTTGTCTGTTCGAATTAGAACCGTAGAACCCACTAAAATTGCTTGAAAGGATTTCAGGGCGAGAAAAATAGCTTGTAACTCTAGCAGGTTTATGTGCCACTTTTTCTGCTGTATGTTCCATTTGCCACTGATTGTCATTCCTTGGAGGTGGGCGCCCCAGCCCTCCAGAGAAGCATCTGTGGTCACAATTAATCTGGGCATCTCTGTCAGGAATGCACATCCCACCTGTAGGTTGTACTTTTGCATCCACCATTGAATGGAGTTCCTCATCCGAGGGTTTATGTTCATAACGTCTTCGAATGATCCTACTACCTGTACCCACTGAAGACTGAGTTCCTCTTGCAAGGGCCTCATCCTTAGGCGGCAGTTGGAGATGAGAGGAATACAAGACGAGATCATCCCTATGAAAGACTTGAACTTGCGAACAGAAACGCACTTTGTTAGTAATGTAGAAGCCATCTTGTGAATCTTTAACTGGCTTTCTCTTGAAACGAAAACTTGGGCGAGCTTTGTGTCCAGCGTCGCTCCCAAGAAAGACTTTCTCTGGGATGGAGTCAGATGAGACTTTTCGAAATTCACCGAGAAACCCAGGCTCTGAAGTAGTGACAGACATCTTTGAACGTGAGTTCTTGCTGTGACGAAAGAACTGGCCTTGATAAGGCAGTCGTCCAAATATGGATACATTTGAACTCCTTCCAATCGCAGGTGGGCTGCCACCGGAGCTGATATCTTTGTAAAAGCTCTGGGGGCTGAAGGTAGTCCAAAGGGGAGAACTTTGAACTGAAAGTCTCTGCCACCCACTCTGAACCGTAAGAACATCCGGTGTCTGGGAAAAATGGGCACATAGAAGTATGCGTCCTGAAGGTCGAGTGTTGCCATGTGATCCCCTTCTGAAAGCAACTGGAGGATTTCATGAAGCATCAACATCCTGAAGGATAATTTCTTGAGGTATTTGTTGAGGGCACGCAGGTCGAGGATGGGGCGCCATTCCCCGACTTCTTGCGAATCAGGAAAAATCTTGAATAAAATCCTTTTCCTCTTTGATGTTGATGTACCCTTTCGATTGCTCCTTTCCGAATCATGGAATATATTTGGGAGAACAGCTCCTTGAGATGAGCTGGTGGTGGTCATTTTGGGGGAGAATTTGGAGGGGTTTTGACGAATTCTAGAATGTGACTCCTGGATATCACGTCCAGGACCCATCTGTCCGTAGTAATGTTGGACCAATTTGAGTAGTATAGGGATATTCTTCCTCCAATTTGCTTAGGTTGGATAAAAGTGGTGGAAGGATGTTTGTCTCACTTGCTCTTGTTGTTGTCTCTTCCTCGTTAAGAGGTTTTTCCTCTTGACTGGGAGTAATTGTTTCTCTTTTGACCATACGTTTGTTGTCGGTATGGTTGGTATCTTTGGTTACCATGCGAGTTGTTGTAGGAACGCTGTTGTGAATAACCTCCTCTGTTACCTCCTCTGTTAGAGAAATTGCCTCTTCCTTTTGCTCCACGAAAGGAAGATTTACGAAATTGAAGAGATCCCAGTGACCGTGCAGTCTCCGTGTCTTTCTTTATGGCTTGTAAAGCCTCATCCATATGTTGCACAAAAAGGAACTCTCCATCATAGGCCATGTCCATGATCTTAGACTGGACCTCCAGGCGAAAGGATGCAGATTTTAACCATCCCTGTCTTCTCAGAACAGCTGCACCCACCAGCTGTCTGAAACCTGTGGCTGCCACGTCCACTGCAGCATCAATAATTTCAGATGAAACACATTCTCCCTCTTGTGAAATCTTTCTGGCTTCAGATCTATCGGGCTCTGAAAGCTTTTCAATGTAAGGCGATATGTCCGACCACATCTGCCCGTCATATCTCCCAATTATTGCAAGGACGTTCGCGGCACGGACAGCAGTTGCAATAGTTGAGACCTTCTTTCCTATTGATTTGAGGCGTCTTCCCTCTCTATCCGGGGGAGCAGTGACCTGCGTAGATGGATTTTTGGCTCTCCTCTGAGCCACCTGGGTACCACTGAATCAGTTTTAGCCTGGCCAATAAGGCATGCCGGTGACGTGTTAGGCGCCTTATACTTCTTATCTACCCGAGGTAGAGAGTTTGGCGTAGCCATTACCTTCAGACCTTCCTTACAGATAAAATAAATTATTGGGATGGACCTGACCTGTTTTTGCAGTAAATCTTTAAAATCATATAGGAAGCACTCATCCTGCTTAGCCTCCATTGTGATGAGGAACCTTTTTGATGCCCTGTCCATGATTTGGTGGAAGGTTGCAATGTCTACCAGCGGAGAATCCGCCGTAGGTGGGCCAGCTGGAGAAGGAGTTTGTGCTTGATACTCGTCCCACTCCGACGATACTGACTTGTCGTCCACTTCGCCTTCTTCTCGTTCCTCCGCCGAAGTATTATCACTCTGCGTATGATGAGATGGCACTGGCGAAGGAGGTATTGCAGGTTGTGTCTCCATAGTTGGCAACGAAGAAGCTGGTCTTGGCGGTCTTAGTGTTGCCGTAGATGTTCTTGGCACAGGTGTAGATAAATGAGAATCACCTGATTCTGATGGAGGAAATCGGCGATAATAATCACTTAACATATATTGGAGATTATGCAACAGGTCCAGCGGCATTTGTGGGGTAGGCGCAGACACAGGAGTCCGACCAGAAGGCTCAAGGAATTGTTCCTTCTCTTCCTGCTCCTCATCCTGAAATTTTATAAGCAGCTCAGATGGGCTCCTGGCTGCACGGAAAGTGTTATCTTCATAGGATTCCTCTTCCTCAGAATCTAGTAATTTTGTGGCAATTTTAATGGAGATAGAGTTGTTAAGGATGAACCACGCCTTTCTAAAATTGAAGCTGTGGTAGACGGTGAAGGCAGAGGTATTGTGGATGGCTTGGCTGACCATACTTGCATTTCCATACAGGTTGACAGTGGGGGCGTCGACGGTGCCACCGTTGATGGTGAAAAACCTGTATCCAACTGTGGAGCAAGAACCTTCGTCGACGGTGTGTCCGTCGACGGTCACATTGTCGTCGACGATGATTTCGTTGACGGGGCTGTCTTCTTCGTCAACGATGACGTAGATGGAAGCGCATTCGTCGACGAGGTAGTCGACGGGAGTGTTTTCTTCGTCGACAAGGAGGTAGTCGACGGTAAAGTAATCTTAGTCGACGAGGATGCCGTCGACGATAGGACTATCTTAGTCAACGGCATTTAAATAGTTGGATACTAACAATCTCAGGGCGCTCCTCACTATATATCGGGGATAATGTATGTTCTATACTATATCTAAATGTGGTGCATCTAGAGGAAGGACGTGTACCCAACACCCCAAATTTTCTGTCACAAACAGAAATGAACAGTTTGATATACCTCTGAGCACTCAACTATATATTAAATCAAGTATACCGAAAAGCTATTCATATGCTTCAAATTACTCAGCAGTCCACAAAATACAGTAGTTGCAAATCAAATTTGACAAAGTGAATGTTTCTTGGTCCTCTTCAAAGATTTATTCAAAGTTCCTTGTAAATTCCAAATTTCAGATTTCAGATTGTAAATCTTCAATACATCAGTTCCAGAGAGGATAATATTGTTGCCAACACGTGTTTCGTCGTGTGTATATATCACACCCAGACTTCCTCAGGGCTGTAACAAGAATATATATTGCCCCACATTAGATTACTTTAAGTTATAAAGTTTTTAGGAGAGAAAAGTATAGTCCCCTCCACCTCAAGGAATCATTATTATGTGCAAACTGTCATGTAGGTATTATATGTGAGAAATTCAGAGAGCAAAGATATCCCACAAATAACCTCAATCAATAGAGGAATGTGAAGTTCTGTGACTACCTTATAACCCGGTAACATCACAACAGGAGGTAGTTGCTAATATTCACCTGAAAAATAGTAATCCTCTCCTGTACGTTCAACCTCCTCACTATGTTAACTTGGCAAAAGTCTAAATAAAAACCAGACATTATAATTACCACTCCCAGTCATATAATCAACAACTCCTTCAGATCGCATCAGAAGCCTTTTCAAAGTAACAATCCTTCTTGTCAAGTTATACATATATTAATTACTAGAGCCATCGTCTATAGTGTTCACCAAAAACTATGTATCAAACTAAGGATAAACCAATCTAGTACGCATGCTGGTTACGTTACTCAGGTTTAAATATGAAGGACTCACTCACCTAAATAGAACATGAATATAAATGTATCTTCATGTATGGTGTGCCACTCTCTAAATCAGAAACGTCCTGAAGAAACAATTTACCACATTATTGTAAGGCATCGCTAAAAATTAAGTCCACTTAACAATATGATAAGATCATCAAGGTTTCCCATAATATATGTTATGGCAGATATTATTCATAATGCGGTAATTATAAATCATAGGTTCAAAATTATATATTAGGCGACATAAAATTCGTATGTACACCTAAAAACGAAAAAGTGACAAGAACCTCAACTCACCCACAACATCCATATATCTCATTGTTAAGGGGCGCTGTAAAATATGAAATTATATTGCTCACTGTACTATCCTTAAGTCTCATATTTACATTGATTGTAATGATTCCTATTAGTTCTTACCAATGTCTCATATCAATGTTTCAGTGTCCCCTTACGTTCGGTTCCGACTACACACCTCCTCTATTTCGAACTGTGGTCGATATATTGTCTGAATACCTATATAACCGAACAAGTTATAAATAAATGAGACCCAATAAGCGATAGTCGTACTCTACATAATTAACTGAACACTCCCCGGTCCAATCTTACCGTGGGGTTACTCGAATTCAGTATGTCCCACCACGTAATGTTAACTCTGTTGATATGACATGCATAATGCTATGGAATGTAAAAATGTAAAAATGATATTTTTTGTAAAAAATTGTTGGTTTTTCTTATGCTTGATAATGATACTGTTGTGGTGTATGATTGTTATTATAATACTTTATTCAGATGAAATGAACTGATCCCAACAGGTGAAAATTAGCTGCTGATGAGATTGGATGCTATCTCCTAAGTATAGCCTTTTATATGAATAGATACAGATATATGCCCTAATGGACTATTGTAGTTCAATGTTATTGTATGTATTATTAGGACTATGGCTTTGTTTTGGTGAGTGATCTGCTAATTCACCTTTCTTTTCCTCTATTACACTTTTTTTAACTTCTAACACCATAATACACTGGGATAAGTTACTATTTTATTTCGTGTATAAGGTTGGACCTTGAGCCACGTGTGTGCATCTATATATATGCAGAGACGACTATTTTGTATCTTTGCATTGGCTCTTATATATACGCTTTAATGCATATGATCGTAGGAGGTTGGCGCCTCTCTTACTACCAACGCGTCTAGCAAGGATTTGAATGTAGCGAGATTGGAGGCATTGAGCGATAGTCCTTGATGGATATCAGTGCGGGTCAATTAATTTACTAATACGAAACGAATATTGGTTTTATTCTCATCGAATATACAAGTACGTTTTGAACTACCATTCAAACGTTTAGAATATTTAACAGCGCCGTAACGTTATCTCGTAGACATTTGCACACTACAACATGGCGACTGTTAATCCAATAGATAAATGGTTCTTTCAAGATGGCGCTTACGCATAACGCCGACGGACAGCGAGGACACTTGCCGCTGCTATACGGGTACGTGAGTCGCTGCGATTTAGAACATTATTTCGACCTGAATTATATACCTAATATATCTATTTATAATAGATTTCTCCGTTTGTAGGAGGAACATTACGTGGTGGGACATACTGAATTCGAGTAACCCCACGGTAAGATTGGACCGGGGAGTGTTCAGTTAATTATGTAGAGTACGACTATCGCTTATTGGGTCTCATTTATTTATAACTTGTTTGGTTATATAGGTATTCAGACAATATATCGACCACAGTTCGAAATAGAGGAGGTGTGTAGTCGGAACCGAACGTAAGGGGACACTGAAACATTGATATGAGACATTGGTAAGAACTAATAGGAATCATTACAAGCAATGTAAATATGAGACTTAAGGATAGTACAGTGAGCAATATAATTTCTTATTTTACAGCGCCCCTTAACAATGAGATATATGGATGTTGTGGGTGAGTTGAGGTTCTTGTCACTTTTTCGTTTTTAGGTGTACATACGAATTTTATGTCGCCTAATATATAATTTTGAACCTATGATTTATAATTACCGCATTATGAATAATAGCTGCCATAACATATATTATGGGAAACCTTGATGATCTTATCATATTGTTAAGTGGACTTAATTTTTAGCGATGCCTTACAATAATGTGGTAAATTGTTTCTTCAGGACGTTTCTGATTTAGAGAGTGGCACACCATACATGAAGATACATTTATATTCATGTTCTATTTAGGTGAGTGAGTCCTTCATATTTAAACCTGAGTAACGTAACCAGCATACGTACTCGATTGGTTTAACCTTAGTTTGATACATAGTTTTTGGTGAACACTATAGACGATGGCTCTAGTAATTAATATATGTATAACTTGACAAGAAGGATTGTTACTTTGAAAAGGCTTCTGATGCGATCTGAAGGAGTTGTTGATTATATGACTGGGAGTGGTAATTATAATGTCTGGTTTTTATTTAGACTTTTGCCAAGTTAACATAGTGAGGAGGTTGAACGTACAGGAGAGGATTACTATTTTTCAGGTGAATATTAGCAACTACCTCCTGTTGTGATGTTACCGGGTTATAAGGTAGTCACAGAACTTCACATTCCTCTATTGATTGAGGTTATTTGTGGGATATCTTTGCTCTCTGAATTTCTCACATATAATACCTACATGACAGTTTGCACATAATAATGATTCCTTGAGGTGGAGGGGACTATACTTTTCTCTCCTAAAAACTTTATAACTTAAAGTAATCTAATGTGGGGCAATATATATTCTTGTTACAGCCCTGAGGAAGTCTGGGTGTGATATATACACACGACGAAACACGTGTTGGCAACAATATTATCCTCACTGGAACTGATGTATTGAAGATTTACAATCTGAAATTTGGAATTTACAAGGAACTTTGAATAAATCTTTGAAGAGGACCAAGAAACATTCACTTTGTCAAATTTGATTTGCAACTACTGTATTTTGTGGACTGCTGAGTAATTTGAAGCATATGAATAGCTTTCGGTATACTTGATTTAATATATAGTTGAGTGCTCAGAGGTATATCAAACTGTTCATTTCTGTTTGTGACAGAAAATTTGGGGTGCTGGGTACACGCCCTTCCTCTAGATGCACCACATTTAGATATAGTATAGAACATACATTATCCCCGATATATAGTGAGGAGCACCCTGAGATTGTTAGTATCCAACTATTTAAGTCTTTGAGTCAATTCAGGTACAGACCCTTTGGGATATAACATTATGAACAGAGACCAGGAAGCACAGGATCTTTTCAGTAACTTTCAGACGGGTAGAACCAGCAAGCCCACAAATGTGCAACAACCTACCAAGAATGTAGGATTGAAGGAGAAATTTAAGAGACTAGAGTACTTAAAGAAACAAGAATTGAACAAATGGTGGGACGCAGCAACCCTTAAACAGTATCTGACCCTCAACAGAATACCTAGGGGTCTCAGATCACAGATAATGCCTACCTATGAGGACTTGGAATCGGACCTATTAGATAAATGGGAGAAGGAGTTAACAGCTTCCTCCAGAAACTTGATGAATATACTTATTGAAAATGCAGACCGTAAAATCAGGAAATTACTGGAGGAAATACAGAAAATTGAGGAAGAAATAAAAGAGCTCAACATGCCTGAGGCCACCATTAAGAATTATACTATTCTAGATAACTATCTGAATGACCTTCAGGCTGATATTAAACGTAGGAAGGCAAGGAAATTACAACGGGATGAAAGGGATTATAAATCTGGCCGTGTCTTCACGTTTGCTAAACGTTTTGATTATTTAATCCAACAATCCCGAGGTTCTAAACAGAAGTCAACTGCTACACCAAGTATTAGTGCGAGTGAAACTGAAGCGTCCTCGCTAGCAAGCAGTGAGAATGAGGAGGTGGATGGTATACCACAAGCCGAGGCAAATGCAGAAGATAGTAGTAATTTTTTAGAGGAAGTGAAACGAGTCAGGATAGGGAATCGGGACAGTACCTTCAAGGGCAGAGGTGGAGGACTGTCAAGACAAGGAGAGGATCCAGGGGCAAGGGGTCAACAGGCACCAAGAAGGGGAATGAGACTCAGATCCTGGAAAGAGTAACTGATAGTTCTATCAGATCAGATTGGGAATTGGAGATTATCAACTTATCACATATGGTTCTCACTGAAGATATGATTTCTCTGTTAAAGAAGGGTCTTGGTTTTTGCCCAAATGTATTGCCAGATTGGTATCACACGAAGATTGATGTATACAGATTTGTCAGACTTCTGAAAATTAAGAAGCATTTTGTACATGTATCAATTAAAGACAAAAAGTGAAGATTATTTACGGACTATTAGTGACTTGAGTATAGAGGGGGCGAATGCAACCAAGCTGCTACTATCACTCACTGAAAATGAACAGGATCCTATTACAATGGCTAAATTATTAGATGACCTTGAAATTAACAGATATCTGAGTGTGAGCAGTGGCTTAAAGCTCAAATCTAAGTGGACACAACAACTGGGAACTGGTAACACTATTGACACATTTCACAAAATGGTGGAACTGGATATTGATAAAGTTATAGACAAGGGCTCTAGAAAGGGATATCACAGAAAGCCAGATAATTTGACTGCTTCAGAAAGAATAGCACTTAAGACTTTGAGAAACAATGACAATATTACCATCCGCATGGCGGACAAAGGTGGTAATATTGTTGTCATGGACACGACTAAGTATAATGCAGAGATTTATTCTCAGCTGAATGACTCTAGATACTATGAGATGTTAAGCAGTAATCCACTTGATACTTTGAAAACCAAGATTAACAAGAAACTCAGGGATTGGTATGACTTAACACTATTAGACATTGATGAATACAACTACCTGACTGTTTCAACACCCAGGGCACCTTGTCTATATACATTACCGAAAGTTCATAAGAATAGAGACAATCCACCAGGGAGACCAATAATTTCCGGTATAGGTGGTCCCACAGAGAGGATATCACAGTATATTGATATATTTCTAAGACCTTATGTTCAGTCATTGCCCTCATATATCCAAGACACTAAACATGTACTGAACATTATGTCTGATGTTATCTGGGAGGAAGGAATGTATTTGGTGACATTAGATGTTGTTTCTCTTTATCCTAATATCGAACACTCCCTAGGAATAACATCAGTGGAGACCTTTCTAAATAAGAGATCAGTGGAGTTTTTCGAACACACAAGGATGTTGTTAGATATGACTGAAATGGTATTGAAGAATAATGTGTTTATTTTTGACCAGAAATGGTACAGACAACGCCTTGGTACCGCGATGGGTTCCAGATTCGCTCCGTCTTTTGCTAACCTCTTTATGGGGTGGTTTGAGGCGGAGTGGATCTGGGGCCACCGTGGACAGAGATGGATTGACAATATCCAATATTGGGGCAGATTTATTGACGATTGTCTGATGATCTGGACTGGTTCGCTTGATGACCTACACAGCTTCTTTGATTACTTGAATGACAACGATGTTAATTTACGCTTTACTACGAAATATGACACAAAGAAATTTGAGTTCTTAGATGTAGAATTGTATGTAAAGGACATGAAACTCTGCTCTAAAATGTTTAGGAAAGATACCAGCTGCAATGCAGTTTTGAATGCAATGAGTTGTCATCCTAATTGTCAAAAGAGATCTATTCCCTACTCTGAAATGGTTAGAGCAAGGAGAAATTGCTCTGAAGATGTAGATTTTGGGTACAACCTATCAGATATGGCCAATAGATTTTTAGCCAGAGGCTACAATAGTGATGTGATTATGAAGGCTAGAAGGAGAGCAGAAAATCTACAGAGGCAGCATACCTTAGCAGAGAAGAAGAAAACTGATGGACGCATTGATAAAGTACGATTGATTACCCAATATAACACTGAGTCTAAGGTATTGTATTCCATTGTCAGGAAGCATTGGCATCTGTTAAAGGCAGATAATGATCTGCTACCATATATTACAGAAAGACCATCTATTACGTACAGGAAAGGCAGAACACTAGCCAATGATTTGAGCCCAAGTTATCCTATTAGAACTAGGAAGGAAATTTGGTTAAAGGATGTAAGGAAGGGCTTCCATAAATGTGGACGCTGTAACTCATGTAGATGGGCAAAGAAGAAGGTGCTGCAATTTAGTTATAATGGTTCGGATACATTTGACATTGATACATTTATCAATTGCGACACGACTTATGTTATTTATGTTATATCTTGCTCATGTGGCCAGATATATGTGGGTAGCACCATTAGGAGACTGAGAGACAGGATGATGGAGCACTTCCGAGCCTGGAAGAATGGTGACACGAGATACCCTATTGCTGCCCACAGTGTCCAAAACTATGGCAATCAGGAACAACATCAGTTCAGCTATCATGGTATTGACCATATTACACCTGACCCCAGGGGGGTAAACAGACAGTTGAAGTTAAGAAGAAGAGAAGTGATCTGGATCATGAAGCTGAGGGCAGCAGAAAGAGGACTGAATATTGACAATGAGTACCAATATTATCTGGGGCAAGATTAACTCTGTTGATATGACATGCATAATGCTATGGAATGTAAAAATGTAAAAATGATATTTTTTGTAAAAAATTGTTGGTTTTTCTTATGCTTGATAATGATACTGTTGTGGTGTATGATTGTTATTATAATACTTTATTCAGATGAAATGAACTGATCCCAACAGGTGAAAATTAGCTGCTGATGAGATTGGATGCTATCTCCTAAGTATAGCCTTTTATATGAATAGATACAGATATATGCCCTAATGGACTATTGTAGTTCAATGTTATTGTACGTATTATTAGGACGATGGCTTTGTTTTGGTGAGTGATCTGCTAATTCACCTTTCTTTTCCTCTATTACACTTTTTTTAACTTCTAACACCATAATACACTGGGATAAGTTACTATTTTATTTCGTGTATAAGGTTGGACCTTGAGCCACGTGTGTGCATCTATATATATGCAGAGACGACTATTTTGTATCTTTGCATTGGCTCTTATATATACGCTTTAATGCATATGATCGTAGGAGGTTGGCGCCTCTCTTACTACCAACGCGTCTAGCAAGGATTTGAATGTAGCGAGATTGGAGGCATTGAGCGATAGTCATTGATGGATATCAGTGCGGGTCAATTAATTTACTAATACGAAACGAATATTGGTTTTATTCTCATCGAATATACAAGTACGTTTTGAACTACCATTCAAACGTTTAGAATATTTAACAGCGCCGTAACGTTATCTCGTAGACATTTGCACACTACAACATGGCGACTTAATCCAATAGATAAATGGTTCTTTCAAGATGGCGCTTACGCATAACGCCGACGGACAGCGAGGACACTTGCCGCTGCTATACGTGTACGTGAGTCGCTGCGATTTAGAACATTATTTCGACCTGAATTATATACCTAATATATCTATTTATAATAGATTTCTCCGTTTGTAGGAGGAACATTACGTGGTGGGACATACTGAATTCGAGTAACCCCACGGTAAGATTGGACCGGGGAGTGTTCAGTTAATTATGTAGAGTACGACTATCGCTTATTGGGTCTCATTTATTTATAACTTGTTTGGTTATATAGGTATTCAGACAATATATCGACCACAGTTCGAAATAGAGGAGGTGTGTAGTCGGAACCGAACGTAAGGGGACACTGAAACATTGATATGAGACATTGGTAAGAACTAATAGGAATCATTACAAGCAATGTAAATATGAGACTTAAGGATAGTACAGTGAGCAATATAATTTCTTATTTTACAGCGCCCCTTAACAATGAGATATATGGATGTTGTGGGTGAGTTGAGGTTCTTGTCACTTTTTCGTTTTTAGATGTACATACGAATTTTATGTCGCCTAATATATAATTTTGAACCTATGATTTATAATTACCGCATTATGAATAATAGCTGCCATAACATATATTATGGGAAACCTTGATGATCTTATCATATTGTTAAGTGGACTTAATTTTTAGCGATGCCTTACAATAATGTGGTAAATTGTTTCTTCAGGACGTTTCTGATTTAGAGAGTGGCACACCATACATGAAGATACATTTATATTCATGTTCTATTTAGGTGAGTGAGTCCTTCATATTTAAACCTGAGTAACGTAACCAGCATGCGTACTCGATTGGTTTAACCTTAGTTTGATACATAGTTTTTGGTGAACACTATAGACGATGGCTCTAGTAATTAATATATGTATAACTTGACAAGAAGGATTGTTACTTTGAAAAGGCTTCTGATGCGATCTGAAGGAGTTGTTGATTATATGACTGGGAGTGGTAATTATAATGTCTGGTTTTTATTTAGACTTTTGCCAAGTTAACATAGTGAGGAGGTTGAACGTACAGGAGAGGATTACTATTTTTCAGGTGAATATTAGCAACTACCTCCTGTTGTGATGTTACCGGGTTATAAGGTAGTCACAGAACTTCACATTCCTCTATTGATTGAGGTTATTTGTGGGATATCATTGCTCTCTGAATTTCTCACATATAATACCTACATGACAGTTTGCACATAATAATGATTCCTTGAGGTGGAGGGGACTATACTTTTCTCTCCTAAAAACTTTATAACTTAAAGTAATCTAATGTGGGGCAATATATATTCTTGTTACAGCCCTGAGGAAGTCTGGGTGCGATATATACACACGACGAAACATGTGTTGGCAACAATATTATCCTCACTGGAACTGATGTATTGAAGATTTACAATCTGAAATTTGGAATTTACAAGGAACTTTGAATAAATCTTTGAAGAGGGCCAAGAAACATTCACTTTGTCAAATTTGATTTGCAACTACTGTATTTTGTGGACTGCTGAGTAATTTGAAGCATATGAATAGCTTTTCGGTATACTTGATTTAATATATAGTTGAGTGCTCAGATGTATATCAAATTAGTCAACGGCATGATGTTCATCGACGCTTGAGTCGACGACGGAGTACTCGTCAACGGTACCTTCAGGATCCTCGTCGACGATTGATGATGCCATCTTCGTGGACCTGAACCAACGTAGACGGTGAGGAGGCTGTAGACATCACCATAGCTGGTTCTGGTGAGGAGAAAGTCACCGTAGACGTTGAAGAGGTGACACCATGAAGAGATGGCGACGGTGAAGCTGTATTTGTCGCTGAAGTTGTCAAAGGTGTAGTTTGAGGTAAAATTTTATGAGAAGCTGTTTTGGAAGATGTAGATTTTCCAGTTTTCCTTGAGGGCGTACCAGGACTAGATTTAACAGGTGGAGAAGCCTTTTTTTAAGTAGAAGGTGTAGGAGAGTAGGGTCTGCAATCCTATGATCACCCAGATTTTTTGCTTTTGTTTCACTGGTTTACGACTTTCTCTGGCTGTGGGCCTGCCAATCAGACCCACAGCCTAGCTGTTCTCTCACTAAATTACAATGTGTACCTTAGGTGCATTTACCAATTGGTACTGGGACACCTTATCAGACCCTGTAACTAAGGGCATAGGTGTACCCAGGGCCTACCAGGGGCTGAAGCATGTATTATGCCACCCCTGGATGGCCATCTAAATCTGACACAACTGGCTGCACGACAGCTGGGGCAAGGTGGTGTAATCACCCTTTGCTTTAGATATAGTATACCTATATCTAACCCTAAAAATGGACACACAGATTCCTATCAGTCACTCCTATGGCAGGCCTTGACAATCCTGAAGGCAGAGTGTTTGGAATCGTGTGAGATGGTGCTCTGGCATGAGCTGAGCCCGTTTGCAGCTTGCGGAACCAAGTCCTTATAGCTGTTCCATGAGAACGCATACCATATACTCTTAAGTGCATTATAATCCTCGCGGTTAAATGCTATCTTTGGTATTGCTTTATCAAAACATGTCGAGTAAGGTGTCATACGCATTGGAATACTAACCCCTCACCAATTCTGGCGACGGGGTTAGCATTCCACCCTTCTAGAGGGACACGACATGTATGTAACTGTGAACCCCGGTTAAAGTTAACTCAAGCCTCAGCATCACAAAATGGATGCTGCCACCACAGACACGAGTCTGACCCCCTGCAGCTGGGAGTCCTTCCAGCGAGGGGAGCTTGGACAAAGGGTTTCCTGTCAGGGGCGGTGCTAGCACCATCCCAGACAGGGTTTTGTGTATCCTGGGTAGGCAGGGCTTTACAGGAAGGTGACTGCAAGTGGCACCCCGGTGCTCACTACGCATCTGCCGGCTAGAACCAGTTCCAGCCCCTGGCCTGGGGAAAGTCCGGCATGGGAGAGGGGTGTAACCACCCCCCTTCCTGGTCCCACCCCTAGGGCAGGACCTAGTCGCGTACCCACCCCTTTCTTTAGGATAAAGGCAGGAGCTGGGACCCTTCCAAATTAGATCATCTTTGAATCAAGAAACTACTTTCTACGAAAGGAACACTCGACTTCTTCTCAAGATTTCTCCCTTGTGGCTAAGGAGTAGTCACCCTGCATCCGCAGGCACCATCTAAGAACTCCGCGGTTTGCTGCACGTCCTTCCTCCGGAATCCGACTGACCAGCTCGACGAGACCCGGCTTCCCTGGCACCTCTGACCTCTACCTACCTCTACAGCTAAGCTGAGAACCGTAGGTGCGACGAGACCTCGAGGGACCGGCCATCATCAGAACTGCACGACTTCTATCCAGCACAACCGCTGAGGGATCCTCTGGTGAGTGCTTTGGGGTCCGAGAAGCCCCGACCCCGAGCAGCTCCAGCACCGAAGTCCAGCCCCCCAGCATCCACGAGATCTGCGTGGGGCCCTTCTGCTTTTTGGCTGCTCACCGCGTTGTCTGGCTACTAGCCCGCTGGCTTGTGGCCTTCCCGACGACGATCAACGGCGACAACACTGCTGGTCTGGTTGCTCCAGACTGGCCCTTGCTCTCTTCCAAAAGAGGAGCACCCCGGACCCTCCTGGTCCACTCCAACCGCCATTTTAGGTCCACCGCGTGGGCTTGAATTTGCCAAGACTTGTTGCCCCAATCCTGGGTCCAGCGACGTCGACAGCATCAACCATTGTGGGACAGCTCGCACCTCCATCCTGGTCGCCGACAACGCCTCCTGGTCCGTGAGACTGCAGAGCCCAGCGTCGCCCACTCACCTGGTCGAGGTGACTTCGCCCGGTGCCATCCTGGTGCCCACACAATCACTGGCTAGCGATTAAGAACTTGGTCCCCTCTGCTTTCAGGTGTCATCCATCTTAGATCCAGTCTTGGATCCATCGAACAATCTTCACTGGTTGCCTGCCAGCAACTTCTTTCTTCAGGCTCCTGGTTCGTCAACGAGGATTCCTGACGTCTTTTCAGACCTATGCAGCTGCAGCCCCTGGGCTAGGTAACTTTGGCATTTCGGTGCCCCAGCATAGCCTCACTATCCAAGGGTCCAGATCCACTGTCGTTTTCGACCTACCTAGTCGGGTTCTCCCGAGAACACTAACTTTGCTTTTACTAGCCTCCATAGACTTTGTCCCGCATCCCGCGTGAGAGTGCACACTCTGCACCCGAGTTCCCATGGCCTCCTACTAGTAATCTGAAGGTTCAGTAACGTAGTCCTAGCGATTCCAAAGCCTATTAGTACAGTACTTACCTGCTAGTAATTTCGCATTCCACTGTCATAGTATATGGTTTTTCGTGCCCCTCGGGCATTTGTGTAACTTAAAGTATTTTCGTAAGAGTTTTGTTGTGTGCTTAGTACCCTGTCCTCATAAAGAGTACAGGGCTGTTGTGATCTAAATAAATACACTGTTTATTTTCATAACACTTGTGTGGTGTCCTTTCACTTGGTGTTCAAGGGGTATATGTGATGGTATAACAGCTGGCTTAACACGCCCTCTAGAGTTTAGCCCGAAGACTGCTCGTATCCATGCTACTAGGATAGCTGGTCTATAAGGTTGACTTACAACCAATCATCAATAAGGGTTGTTTGGACTGATACAAAGTGCTCACTAGAATAGTGAACACTATATATCAGGCCAACTTCTCACATTGGTGAGCAGCGGTTGGGATTTGAGCTTGCTGTTGTTTTACCACACGTATCCTAAGAATATCTTGTGAAAGATCACATAAGTACTCCAGGTACATATAACTTAGCTTAGAATACTCTGAGTTCTACTGAACCAGCTGTTGTAGTTCAACAAGGCTTAGCACACCTTGACTACAACTCTTAGCAAGGGATCAGTAGGCAAACAAATAGTGTAGGTAGGTGCATCACTTACACCACACTAGAAGCATGTCTAACCACGGAGAGTCTTCAGACACCCCTCTTGTGGTTGTGGACCCTCCACAGGTCCCTTCCAGATATGCTGCTCTTAGCTTCCAGGAGATGAGACAAGTGTGTACCTCCAGGAAACTAAAACAGGGTTCAAACCCTACCATTCCTTTTCTGATTGGTCTCTTAGAGACTTATGATGCTAGGAGGGCTGCTAACACAGATCCTTCTCATCCAGATGGGAATATGCCCCCCTTACAGGGTCCCTTTGATA
The DNA here is from genome assembly GCF_964263255.1 of Lissotriton vulgaris. Taxonomy (NCBI): domain Eukaryota; kingdom Metazoa; phylum Chordata; class Amphibia; order Caudata; family Salamandridae; genus Lissotriton; species Lissotriton vulgaris. Next base: position 1,674,399,926 of record NC_141695.1, on the reverse strand, counting down.
ACCATGACCATCCCCTCCAGGAGGCAGATGATGCTGAGGATGAGGATGAGTTGTCAGGGGAGGAGGCAGACAAAGGTCAGGTAGAAGTCAGTAGACTCACTAGGACCAACTTAAGTAGGCATGAGAATGGACTGGGGGACCCCCAGAGCCACTCTCAGGCAGACTTAACATTGGGAGTGGACGAGTTAGGTCTCTATCCAGAGGCTCTAACAGATCCATTCAAACCAATGGCTCTCAGACCTCTTCTCGTAGAGGGATGTCATCCCCTAAGAGAAGGGAGCATGAAGCTAAGATGAGGGAAGCCACTCTGAGGATTGAAAGGGAAGAACTTGCCCTAGCCAAAGAGAGGCTTGCCTTTGCTAGAGAGCAAAAGTTAAGTGGACTAGATTCCACTGGTGGCAGCATTCTCCCAAGAGAAAACAGGAGTTTAGATACTAGACACCTGAGTAAGATAGTGCCCCCCTTTAAACAAGGGTATGATATCCACAAATGGACAACTGCTTTGGAGAGGGCTTGCACTGTACAGTGTGTCCCCCAGAGTCAGTGGGCAGCTATCTTGTGGCTCTCCTTTGAAGGTAAAGGTAGAGACAAGCTCCTCACTACTAGAGCTGAGGATGCTAATGATTACCAAGTCCTGAAAAATACACTGATAGATGGGTTTGGCCTAACCACTGAGCAGTACAGGTTGCTGTTCAGGGATACCCAGAAAACTCAGTCTCAGGATTGGTCTGACTTTGTGGATTTTGCCACTAAGGCTTTGGAGGGCTGGTTGCTGGGCAGTAAGGTTACTGATTACACAGGATTGTATAATCTGATCATGAGGGAACAGATTTTAAACAATTGTCAGAACCAGTTGTTGCATCAGCACCTTGTTGACTCAGATCTGACCTCTCCCCAAGATTTGGGAAAGAAGGCAGACAGATGGGTCAGAACAAGGGTTAAGCAGAACCAGGGCCAGAACCAGGGTGGTCAGAAGAAAGCAGACCAGAAGGGTAAGGATACTAAAGGTGAACAAAATGACCAGAAGTCTTCAACAGGTCCCCAACAACCCAAAGAGGGTGGGGGTCAGGCTTCCCAGAAAAAGAAAAATCAAGAAGGCCAATCTAAAAGGTGGTGCCAATACTGTAAAAGTAAAACTCACTGGTTTAGTGAATGCACCAAGAAAGGAGGGCAAACTCCTGCCACTGCAGCCCCTAAGGCAACTGCACCCCCTAGTACAGCCAGCAGTGGTAGTGCACCTCCCAAGGGATTAGTTGGGTTAACCTTGGGTTCTGAGGGGTATGACAACTTAGTTGGCACACTCACTCAGGCTGTCCTTGTCTGTACAGGGGATATGGATATATCCCCTGATGTCAGTCCCAATACTCTGGGCAAATACAGGCAGACACCTTTGATAAATGGCAAAATGGCTCAGGCCTATAGGGACACTTGTGCCAGTGTCACCATGGTGACACCTAACTTTGTGGACCCTGGATAGATCATGCCAGGTACAGATTTCCTGGTGACCAATGCCAGCAACGTCACTACCAGTCATTTTTTTTTTTAATCTGTTTATTAGCATAGTAAGGAGAGCAGTTACACACATAATGGAGCGCAGTTGCAAGCAGGATGTTACATGTATGTGCTTGCTCAAAACATAGAAGTACATAGTAACATTTATTTTTCATTATGTCGTCCGGAACCAAACAAACTGACCAATCCCACGCTGTACCCGTACCCTCCCCCCACCCTCTAGAGCCCCTCCCGACACTCTCTCGTGATGCGTATAATCGTAATATTTACATCCGGGTCACCCGCGACAATGGACATATGGTCTCGTATTTACACACAGGTAGGTTGGGGTGAAAAAGTCGATGGTTCGGGATTTCCCGTACCCCATCACAGTGCACCGTGGTCCGTGGCGGTGTGCAAAGGGACTAGATCTGAACACGTTCACCCCATATGTGGTGGGTCTTGTGTATCCCCATCATCCTCGTCATCCCCCACCTCGAACGTTCCCACTATGGCAAACCAGTCTAGTGAAATTAGGGTTTTCCGGAGACCTCTGCGTTCTTCTCGCTGTAGTGCCTCGCCTTCCGCTTTACCCCACCGCACCACCTCTGCTTTCCATAGTTCAGGGTTTGGCGGCTTGGACGACTTCCACCTCATCGTAATTGCTCGTTTCGCTAGCAATAGGGCCATGTCTGTAAAACGTGTCGCCATGGTTCTAGTGCGTGTTGGTGGTCCTAGTCCTAATAGTGTACGTTCTGGTGTGGGTGACTGGGACAGGGCACCGGCCTTCTCAAGCGAGTCATGGACTGTGGTCCAGTAATAGCCCAGTTTGGGGCATTGCCATAGCATGTGTAGTAGCGATGCATCGTCAACGTCACATCGGGGGCAAGCGCTACTCGCGTCAGGGAACATCACATGTATGCGGTGTGGGGTCAGGTACGCTCTATGTAGTAACATCAATTGAATGAACCTGAACTTGGGGTTTCTAGCGACTTTCTTGGGAAACTGAAGGATACGCTCCCACTCTATCTCTCAGAGGCCTGCCAATTTCACCTTCCCATGCCGCCCGGAGCGGTGACAGCGTGATTGCCCTCCCCATTTTTATGCTAGAAGTGAGCCATCTGGTCAGATGGCCGCCCGTGCCCATGAGGTAGTGCATCGTTATTAGGGGGTTTGTGACAGGCTCCCGCCCCTCGGGTGACCACTTATGTGTCACATAATGGCAAAGGCCTGCGTGTAAGAGGAATGAGCCCCGGGGAACGTTATGTGTAGCCCTAAAGTCTGCAAAGGACAATAGGCGCCCCCCTTGGACAGGTCACCCACATGAGACACTCCTGCGTCGTGCCAAGGGATCAGTGTGTTCGTCGTGAGTGTTCCCGAGCCCAGCGGGATACCGAAGAGTGGGATCGTGGGGGCATAAGACGTCTCGGGGGACGTGTACCTTAATGCCTTCCGCCAGTACTTCACTGCAAGCCTGAGGAGTGGTGGGGTATCCCTCGGTAGATCTGCTCCGGGTAGGAGCAACGTGTGTATCCTCCCTTTGGCGTGCTCATCTTCTGACATATTGATTTCTTGAAGATTGCGACCTGCCACCCAGTAAGCCAGCCACTGTAGTTGGCACGCATAGTTATAAGCCCTAAAGTCCGGTAGGCCCATACCACCGGAGTCAGAGGGGAGTTGTAGTTTAGCGAGGCCTATGCGTCTGCGCCCATGTCCCCATACAAGTTCCGTGAGTAGTGTGTCTAGAGTATGAAACGTCGTTGCTGGGATCAGGAACGGCAGATTGGTGAAGTGGTAAATGAGTCGGGGGAGCATCACCATCTTAGAGATTGCCACCCTGCCGGCTATTGAGAGGGGCAGTGTTAGCCAGAATTACATCTGTGACTTTAGTGCTCTAATGGCCCTCCCGAGATTGCCGTCTATCATCATGTCAGCCTCCCTGTAAATGTGCATCCCAAGGTATCGGAAGGTGGTATCCGCCATTTGAAATTCGTGAGGGGCGAATGGTAGGGGGGCAGCCGGGCCCGTGGACACAAAGGCGAATCCATAGGACTTAGATTCGCTGATGGTGAGGCCAGAGATTGCCCTGAAGTCTTCAAATATTCGGGGTATAGGGCTCAAGTCGCCCCGCAAGTCCCGGAGATACAGAATGATATCGTCTGCATAAGCTGACACAATGTGCGCTGTCCCGTGCCTCTGTACACCGCAGCGGGGGGCCTCCGCCCTGAGCTTGCAGAGCAGAGGTTCGAGGGTGAGAATAAACAGGAGAGGGGAGAGTGGGCAGCCCTGTCCGGTGCCCCTCGCTATAGCTATGGGTCCCGAGATGTGGTTGGAGGTACGCACTCTGGCTGTGGGGAGGGTATAAAGTAATCTGACCCAGGCAATGAATTCAGGTGGTATCCTGAATTTTGACAGTGTGGTGAACATATAGTCCCCTCTAAGGGAATCGAACGCCTGCTTCAGATCTAGAGATATGCAGCCTTCCGAGCTCGCGTCCACTTGGTTGCCGAGCATCAGCTGGGCCAAACGCCTGAGATTCATGGCCGTGTTGCGGCCCGGTACAAAACCACATTGGTCAGGGTGGATCAGCTGTGGTATGAATTGTACGAGTCTCGACGCCAGCACCTTGCTTAGGATCTTGGAGTCAGTGTTGAGGAGGGATAGGGGTCGGTAATCGGCCAGCTGTAGCCCGTCCTTGCCAGGCTTTAAGAGGGAAGTGATCAACGCCTGCATGGATGATTGTGGCAAGGAGGCCGTCCGTAGAGCTTCCGTATAAACAGAGTGTAACCGTGGGGCCAGGAGATCAAGGAATGTAGCATAAAATTCGGACGGTAGCCCATCTGTTCTGGGGGCCTTGCTCCTCGGGAGAGCTCGTATTGCTTGCCTGACTTCCGCTACTGAGATGTTGCGTTTCAGGTCTTTGCATTGCCTGTCAGTGAGTTGGGGGAGGTCTAGGTCTCCCAGGAAGGCCTCGAACGCAGCCGCTGGTAGGAGTTGGGGGGGACTGTACAGTGTAGTATAATAGTCTTTGAACGCCGTGTTAATCCCTACTTGTGTGGAGGTCGGGCTGCCTGTCTGGTCTAGAATTTTCAGGATTGGATGGCAAACTGGGGAATCACGCAGGAGGCGGGCTAGCAGGGGACCGGCCCTATCGGCTTGGGTATGCTGTCTATTTGTGTATTCTCTGTAGTCCAGAAGTCTCAGGTCTTCCAGCAGCTCAGCATGTCTGATATGAGCCTCTTGCAATGGCGTGAAAGGTGCATTTGAGCCCGCTGCCTCGTTCTCCAGGGACGCCAGCGAACCCTCCACTTCCTTCAATTGACTGATCACCTCCCGTTTCCTGCCCATCCGGGTGGTCATTGCCGCCCCCTGAGACAGACTTTGAAAGCGTCCCACTCTATCTGGCGTGTGGTGGCTGTGTTCGCATTTGCGGAGAAGTAGGTGTCTATAGCGTCGGACAGGGACGACCGGAAGACCGAGTCTTCGAGGAGATCTGGAGACAGTCTCCAGGTCGGGATAGGGGCCAGCCGCCTGCCCCACTGCCAAGTGAGCTCCACAGGGTTGTGGTCGGATAGAGTTTTCCCCATGTGTTGGGTCTGGACTATGGAGTCCGTAAGGGAGCGGGAGCAGAAGACATGGTCGATCCTGGTGTGGAGCTGGTGGGGTGGGGAGAAAAAGGTGTATTCCCTCTCCTGTGTGTGTGTGCTTCGCCATGTGTCCGCTAAATCCCAGCCCTCGGCCCACCTTGCTAGATCGTCCGCCTGCCTCCTGCTTTCAGTGGCCTGCAAAGGGGGGTGTGACCTATCCAGTGTAACATCGAGCACAGCATTGAAATCCCCCCCAATTATCCAGCGATGGTCAGCCCAATCTGCAAGTATCCCATTTACAGTTAACAGAAACTCTGATTGACTAGTGTTCGGTGAGTACACACATCCAAACACAACAGCATCCCCATCCATCAAGCCCCGCACAAATACATATCATCCTTCCTGATCTATCCTTTGCTCCAGCATCTTAAAAGGGACAGAGTTGCGTAGCCAGATCGCCGCCCCCCTGGAGAACGCTGAATAGGAGGTTGCGAAGAGCTGCCCTCTCCATTTCTTGCGAAGCTTCACATTCTCAGCATTGTTCAAGTGTGTCTCTTGGAGACAAGCAATCTGCGTCCCCCTGCGGTTGAGTTGAGCCAGGATTCTATGGCGCTTGTGAACAGAGCCTATGCGCCGTACATTCCAGGTGCACAAGTGGTAGACATTAAGTGACCCCATGACCATCTGTGCGATGCGATAGGATGGAACATCCGGGTGACCGTGTCAGAACTGTTTTGCTACAAGGTGAGAGTGTCTTATTAACATGTAACCCCTTAACAAGAAGGTCCCCAAGCCAACGGGCCCGGGAGCCAAACCAAGGTGCCCAACGTGAGCACAAGTCAGTTAGGTTTGTGTGCATACTGGGGGTAGTAGGCCTCTGATGACTGTCACTTAACTGCCTACATGGGCAAGATAGCCCTCAAAAGGGTGGGTCCTTATGCAACCCACCATATTTGAAGAAGAGAGTCAGTTATACGTTACCACCCGGAGGGGATCAATCGTGCTGCCACTCAGAACTCTGCCGCCATCTGGGCCGTGATTTTTGGGAACAGTTGCAGGCTGTACACTGATCCAGATACCTCAGTGTGGGTGTCAGTGAAAACGGTGATTCCGTCTCCGGTTGCTCCCGCGTCGTGCGCGGCAAGTGCCTCCTCCGTCAGTCGCGTCCGCAATGACGGATGACCTGCCTCTTGACCTCCAGAGGGTTGCGTTGTCGTCGGCAAATCCTGTGAAGGGTGGTGTCCGGGGCTGGAAGTGTCTTTCCGTTGGTCCGGCGGGCTCCCGTGGCCACCGCTGTGATGATACGCGAATGGGTCTTGAGAGGTCGGTGGGGTCAGCGTAACTTCCATCCATTCTTCCGCCTCCTCCGGCGAGTTGAAGAATTGAGATTTGTTGTCATGCAGTATCTTGAGCCGTGCGGGGAATAGAAGCGCATACTTCACGTTCCTGTCTCTCAGTTTGCGCTTCACACCCAGGAAGGTGGACCTGGCGCGTTGCACCGTGGGCGTGAAATCAGGGTATACTGAAATGTTCTTGTCCTCGAAGCGTATCGGTGCCTTCTCTCTAGCCGCTCTTAAAACAGTGTCCCGATCCCTATAGTGGAGAAGGCGTGCAATCAAGGGGCGAGGAGGAGCCCCCGGCTGCGGAGGTCGCAACGGCATCCTGTGTGCCCGTTCCACGCTGTATAGGGACGTGAGATCTTCCTGGCCCACCAGTTTCCGTAGCCAATCTTCCACAAACTGGGTGGGATTCCTCCCCTCGCTTCTCTCCGGAATGCCCAGGATGCGGACGTTGTTGCAGCGGGCACGTCCTTCCGCGTCATCCACCCTATCCCATAGTTGTTTGAGCTGTTTCTCCACGTTCTCTAGTTTCGCGGAATGTTCTGTCTGCTGCGGTATGAGGTCACTCAGCGCTATCTTCTGTTCGGAGACCCGCTCCGCCAGTTTGTTATGGTCAGCTCGCAGTAGGGATAGGCCAGTCGCCATATTGTCTATGCGAGATTCTAGGGCGTCGCGCGAATTTCGTTCAGGATAAGGTCCAATTTGGCGTCTTGCGACCCCTTTCCGGTTGGCGGTATAATGTCTGCGTTCGAAGAGGCTAGCGGGTCCTCAGAGTCCGTGGACTGCATGTCCGTCGGGGCACCCTGCTCCTGTGTCCTGCCCCTGTGTTTGCCCATTGATCTTGTGAGCAGGGTGGCGTTGTGGTAGCTGCAGCCGGCTGCTGCAACCTCCTTAAGTGTCCACGCAGGGTGCCAGGCAGTGGCTGTGGCGGGTCTGTGCTGCGCCGGCGGAAGGCAGTGGCAGTGCTGTGGTACAGACCCCAATGGCAACAGGGGTAGTGTTGGCAAGCTTTAGTAGCGTCGCTGCAGGGTAGGACGGCGTCCTGTTGGGACCTTGCAGGCAGGTGTGTCCACGGCTTCGCTAGGTGGGCAGGGGAAGTTCGCAATTTCAGGAGACAAGGTGGGGTCCTCCTGGTGCTGGGAGCGCAAAGAGGCCAGGTGTTTGGTGCCACGGCAGAGCGCTACAGCGTGTGACGCACTCCCACGCCGCAGGTCGGCACTATCCGCCAGGTACTCGGGGCTTATATCTCACCGGCAGGTGTGTAGGCCCTGATGCGTGCCACTGCGCTCTGAATCCCCGCACCCCGCCCGTCGCCGAGTTATTCAGGGGTAGGCGAGGCGGCACGATTAGGGTCCTGGGGCCCTGTCACGGCCCCGGCGTGGGGACAAAATGGCGCTGGCAGGGTAGCCTCGGTGTCGGGTCGTCCCCCCGCTCGCAGCGTGTGGCACAGCCAGGGAGAAGCGGGGCTCACAGTGATGGCGGCTGGCCGCACGCTCCACCCGTCCCCCTCTCCTCACCCGTGCAGTCGATGGTGCCGGTAGCGCCGGTGGTACAGGCGTGTCGCGGGCTGGTCCAGTGCGGCCCGCGTCCCGGGCGGGCTCACGGCCGGGCAGGCCGGCTGGTGACTGAAGCAGCTAGGAGGGAGGCAGCGGGGACACAGGCAGTGAAGGGACCTCTCTCCGCAATCCGTCACAGGAGCCGCGGCTCACTTCCGGTCTGGGGTCCCGGTCGAAGCGCGGCAGTGGCCAGGAGCAGGTCAGGCAGGCCACTCAATTGAGGCCGAGGCTACACGATGCGCTGCAGGCCGCGATGGGCACCACTGCCGCGTTGCCGTTCCGGTGTGGTTCAGGAGGAACAGCACCTCACCGCAGCACGCCGCCCGCACCCGGAGGCTCCACGGACAGGATTCAGGTGGGTTGCAGGCTGGGATGATAGGATAGATTGCTAGTGTGTAGGGCTAGGGACGGAGCTCAGGGACTACACGTCCGCCATGTTCGACGCTTGGCCACTCCCCCCGTCACTACCAGTCATAGTATGGCGATTGTGGCTTTCTCCTGGGGAGGGGTAAATGGCCAAAAGAAGGTTGTAGTTAGTTCAGACCTCCCAGTGGATTGTTTGTTGGGCAATGACTTGAAGTCATCACAATGGTCAGAAGTGGAGCATAGGACTCACATGGAGATGTTAGGCTTGCCAGCACATGTGCTTGCTGTGACTAGGTCAAGGCCAGAAGATGCCCCACTGAACAGGTGCTGGATCCTGGAACAATGGACCAGACACCTTCCAAGAAGAAGAGCAGTAGGGTTAAGGCATTGCCTTCCCGCTTGCCCCAGGTTGAGGATCAAGTCTCAGAGGAGGCTGACCTACAGGAACTGAGGGAAACTGAGCCTAAAGAATTTGAACTTGATCAAGTTGAATTCCTTGCTCAGGGGGACCCTCAAGAGAAGACCTGGGGAAGGAACAATTAGACTGCCCTTCCCTTGAACCCCTCAGACAGCAGGCTGCTGCTGAGGCTGCTGGGAACGCCACAGGTACCCACAAGGTATACTGGGATGATGGACTCCTGTACACTGAGGCAAGAGACCCCAAACCTGGCATGGCCAGGAGGCTGGTTATCCCCTTGTCTCAGAGAGGTTTCCTTCTTACCTTGGCCCATGCGATTCCCTTAGCAGGACACTTAGGCCAGACAAAGACTTGGGACAGACTTGTCTCACACTTTCACTGGCCTCACATGAATGAAGATACCAAGGAGTTTTGTCGCTCCTGTGTCACTTGCCAAGCCAGTGGTAAGTCAGGTGGCACAACAAAGGCCCCCCTTATACCAATGCCTGTGGTGGGGGTGCCCTTTGAAAGAGTGGGGATTGACATTGTTGGCCCAATGGAACCCCAGACAGCATCAGGGCACAAGTTTATACTGGTGGTGGTGGGCCATGCCACCAGGTATCCTGAAGCTATTCCCCTTAGGACCACTACAGCACCTGTTGTGGCAAGAGCCCTAGTTGGAGTGTTCTCCAGAGTGGGCTTCCCTAAGGAGGTTGTCTCTGACAGAGGTGCAAACTTCATGTCAAGCTACTTAACTGCTATGTGGAAGGAATGTGGTGTCAACTACAAGTTCACTACACCCTATCATCCACAATGCAATGGGCTTGTTGAAAGGTTCAACAGGACCCTAAAAGGGATGATTCATGGACTACCTGAAAAGCTCAGGCGTAGATGGGATGTCCTGATTACCTGCCTTTTGTTTGCTTACAGAGAGGTCCCACAGAAGGGGGTTGGCTTCAGCCCATTTGAACTTCTGTATGGGCATCCTGTGAGAGGACCCCTGTGTTTGGTGAAGGAAGGATGGGAGAGACCTCTCAAAAACCCTGCAACCAGCATAGTGGACTATGTACTTGGTCTCCGCTCCAGGATGGCTGAGTACATGGAAAAGGCATCTGAAAACCTTAAGGCCAGCCAAGAACTCCAAAAAGCTTGGCATGACCAAAAGGCTGTCCTGACTGTGTATCAGCCTGGACACAAGGTGTGGGTGTTGGAGCCAGTGGCCCCAGCAGCACTCAAAGACAAATGGTCTGGGCCCCACACAATCCTTGAGCAAAAGGGAGAGGTCACCTACCTGGTGGACCTTGGAACTCCCAGGAGCCCCCACAGGGTGCTCCATGTAAACAGGCTCAAAGCATATGTCGACAGGAAGGACATGAGCTTGCTCATGGCCATAGATGAGGGACAGGAGGAAGAGAGTGACCCTCTCCCAGACCTGCTCACTCAGTATCCTGATGATGGATCAGTAGATGGTGTTGTCTTTTGTGGCAGCCTCTCTGAACATCAACAGAAGGATTGCAAACAAGTTCTTCAATCCTTCAGGCATATGTTCTCTCTAACACCCAGTCAAACCAATTGGTGTACCCATGAGGTTGACACTGGTGACAGCTTGCCAGTTAAGAGTAAAATCTACAGGCAGCCTGATCATGTTAGAGACTGCATCAAAACAGAAGTGCAGAAAATGTTGGAGTTGGGAGTCATTGAACCCTCAGATAGCCCTTGGGCTAGCCCAGTATTTCTAGTGCCAAAGCCTCACACCCAGGGTGGTAAGAAATAGATGAGGTTTTGCGTAGACTACAGAGGTCTCAATGCAGTCACTAAGACTGATGCCCACCCAATACCAAGGGCAGATGAACTTATAGATCGATTGGCTTCTGCCAACTACTTAAGTACATTTGACCTGACAGCTGGGTATTGGCAAATCAGGTTAGCTGAGGATGCCAAGCCCAAGACAGCATTTTCAACCCCTGGTGGGCATTATCAATTTGTGGTGATGCCCTTTGGTCTGAAAAATGCACCTGCCACCTTCCAAAGGCTGGTGAATCATGTTCTCACTGGGATGGATGACTTCTGTGCAGCATATCTTGATATAGCTGTCTTTAGCTCCACCTGGGAGGATCACCTGGTCCACCTGAGGAAAGTGTAAGAGGCACTGCAAGCAGCAGGTCTCACTATCAAGGCCACAAAGTGCCAGATAGGGCAGACACAGGTTGTATACTTGGGCCACCTTGTAGGTGGAGGCCAAGTTCAACCACTGGAGAGCAAAATACAGTCAATCAGGGACTGGGCTCCTCCAACCACCCAGACTCAGGTTCGAGCTTTCTTGGGCCTGACTGGTTACTACAGAAAGTTTGTCAGGAATTATGGATCAATTGTGACTCCACTTAATGAACTGACAAGTAAAAAGATGCCAAAGAAAGTTCAGTGGACAGCAGGCTATCAAAAAGCATTCGATGACCTAATGCAGGCCATGTGCACAGCACCTATCCTCAAGAGTCCAGACTACTCCAAACCATTCATTGTACAAACAGATGCTTCTGAGTTGGGTGTGGGAGCTGTTCTATCTCAACTGTTCAGTTCAGTAAACTTTATTCGGTTAAAAACAAATAACCATAAAAGTAGCAGACATAAAAACAAATTACAATGATTACAATAATTACAATAATTACAGCTCGTAATTGTGAGTTCAGTGAGGGAGATCAATAGGAAATTTAAACCATTTCAGTTACCATTTGTTTCCTTAGTTTAAAAACACTTTTTAAATAATTTAAGACCACAGTAACAGTTAAAACCGTATCCATTTTCTGGACTTCTAAAAAGGCTGGGCGACATCTGGTTAAATTCATTTCTTTTAAAAAAGGGACAATAATTTTTCTACGGGAGGCACTATAAAATCTGCAGAAGAAAAGGATATGGATATCTGATTGTTGTGACATACCATCACACAAACAAGTGGGTAATATATGATTCCATGAGTTTATGCTAGGAAAAGACACTAATCTAAAAAATATACAGAATCTAAAACGAGTTAAAAGAAAGCGATCGTAGTTTGTCATGGGCAGGGATAAATATGGCTGTACAGAGTTAGTCTCACAGAGAGTAGGGAGGTGGGAATGTACTGAATGTTTCAACTCTCTTCCTCTTATCCACAAGATGGTCCAGGCAAAGGGTTTTTAGTGTACTCCTAGAAATGCTATCCATTGAAGATGGATCCGAATAATAGGAATAGCATCCAATCTCGGTCAGGAAACACTTTACATATCCCAGCCATTCTGCTCTGTCCACGTGATCCAAACTGAGGGTGTCCTGTAACAGGGCCCGATTCATAACGCATTCATTTGTAGTCCATACCCTATGCCACAGTAGGATAGGTTGAATTTTGATAATGTCTGTTATGTAAGGTTGGCCAAGTTCAGCGTGACAGTTAAATGTGGCAGCACACTGTGGAACTGCAAGGACTCCCCTCAAAAATGTATTCTCCACCACCTGGATTTGATCAACATTTGCGTACCCCCACAAACCTGAGCCATACATAGCCACAGACAAGCATGTTGCTTTATATATAGTTAGCATTTCTTTTATCGGCTTCCTGCCCAGTTTCTGACAAAATTCTTTAGGGCCATGATCGTTTTCATAAATAAAAGGGTTCTAGCCTTAATTGCGCTTGTCCAAGAACCTGACTCATGGAATAAAATACCCAAGTAGGAAAAGGTTGGGGTGTTATCCAGTGGCACATTGTTTAAAAACATCCGTTTCATCGGTTTACCTGATTTTGGACCACAGTTCATTGTGAAAGTCTTACTGCAGTTTACTAGTAAATCTAGGTTCAGCATGAATTTCTCAAAACTAACTACTAGTTTTTGCAGAGCCCGAGGAGTGCGTGCCATAAGCACGGCATCATCCGCATACATGAGCGCAGGGATTGCCCTCCTCCCCACCCTGGGCATATCCATGCACTCCTGCAGCAGGTGATGCTCAAGCCCATTGATGTAAAGGAGAAATAAAAAAGGGGCCAATACGCAACCTTGCCGCACTCCATGGCCCACACTGAATTGTCTGGAGCATTCGCCCCCCCTACCGTAGCGAACAGAAGCTGTGGCTCCACTATAGAGTTCCCTCAGGAAACAGATGATGGTATTGTCCACTCCCAAACCTTTCATTATTGCCCACAATTTGGAGTGTGATACGCAGTCGAACGCTGATGAAAGGTCCACAAAAGTAAAATACAAGCGTTCCGATTTTATCCTTATATATTTGTGCTGCAGTAGCATTAAATTTAGGCCTTGCTCGATTGTGCCAATCCCTTTTTGAAAACCAAATTGCAAATCACTCATGATTTCATTTTCCTCAGCCCAGCTTTGGAGTCTTGCCAACACAATACGTCCCAGAATGTTTATTGATGAGTCAAGAAGGGAGATTGGTCTGTAACAGGCACAACTGTTTCTGTCCCCCTTCTTGTAAATCGGGACGATGACAGAGGTAAACCAGGATTCTTTCAGGCCCCTTGATAGAGCCGCATTAAAAAGTTGTACCAACATTGGTCCCCAGATTTCAGGATTGACTTTAAATAGGTCTGCAGGAATCCCACCGGGCCCAGCTGCCTTACCGCCTTTGGTGAACTGAATTTTGATGGTAATGGCCATCCCATTGCTTTTATAAGCAGAAGGCTGACCCCCAGAGAGAAGAATTGGTCAGCTATTGAGAGGGAGGCCTTTGCTGTGGTTTGGGCCCTGAAGAAACTGAGGCCATACTTGTTTGGCACTCATTTCAAGATTCAGACCGACCATAAGCCCCTCTTGTGACTAAATCAGATGAAGGGTGAAAATCCCAAACTGCTTAGGTCGTCCATTTCCCTACAGGGGATGGATTTTACAGTGGAGCATAGACCTGGCACTGATCATGGCAATGCAGATGGGCTCTCCAGGTATTTCCACTTAGAGCAAGAAGACTCACCTGGTCAAGGTTAGTTTATTGTCCCAAAGTTTGGGGGGGGGGGGGGGGGTCATGTAGGAGAGTAGGGTCTGCAATCCTATGATCACCCAGATTTTTTGCTTTTGTTTCACTTGTTTACGACTTTCTCTGGCTGTGGGCCTGCCAATCAGACCCACAGCCTAGCTGTTCTCTCACTAAATTACAACGTGTACCTTAGGTGCATTTACCAATTGGTACTGGGCCAACTTATCAGACCCTGTAACTCAGGGCATAGGTGTACCCAGGGCCTACCAGGGGCTGAAGCATGTATTATGCCACCCCTGGATGGCCATCTAAATCTGACACAACTGGCTGCACGACAGCTGGGGCAAGGTGGTGTAATCACCCTTTGCTTTAGATATAGTATACCTATATCTAACCCTAAAAATGGACACACAGATTCCTATCAGTCACTCCTATGGCAGGCCTTGACAATCCTGAAGGCAGAGTGCTTGGAATCGTGTGAGATGGTGCTCTGGCATGAGCTGAGCCCGTTTGCAGCTTGCGGAACCAAGTCCTAATAGCTGTTCCATGATAACGCATACCATATACTCTTAAGTGCATTATAAACCTCGCGGTTAAATGCTATCTTTGGTATTGCTTTATCAAAACATGTCGAGTAAGGTGTCATACGAATTGGAATACTAACCCCTCGCCAATTCTGGCGACGGGGTTAGCATTCCACCCTTCTAGAGGGACACGACATGTATGTAACTGTGAACCCCGGTTAAAGTTAGCTCAAGCCTCAGCATCACAAAATGGATGCTGCCAACACAGACACGAGTCTGACCCCCTGCAGCTGGGAGTCCTTCCAGCGAGGGGAGCTTGGACAAAGGGTTTCCTGTCAGGGGCGGTGCTAGCACCATCCCAGACAGGGTTTTGTGTATCCTGGGTAGGCAGGGCTTTACAGGAAGGTGACTGCAAGTGGCACCCCGGTGCTCACTACGCATCTGCCGGCTAGAACCAGTTCCAGGGGCACACCAGCCCCTGGCCCGGGGAAAGTCCGGCATGGGAGAGGGGTGTAACCACCCCCCTTCCTGGTCCCACCCCTAGGGCAGGACGTAGTCGCGTACCCACCCCTTTCTTTAGGATAAAGGCAGGAGCTGGGACCCTTCCAAATTAGATCATCTTTGAATCAAGAAACTACTTTCTACAAAAGGAACTCTCGACTTCTTCTCAAGATTTCTCCCTTGTGGCTAAGGAGTAGTCACCCTGCATCCGCAGGCACCATCTAAGAACTCTGCGGTTTGCTGCACGTCCTTCCTCCGGAATCCGACTGACCAGCTCGACGAGACCCGGCTTCCCTGGCACCTCTGACCTCTACCTACCTCTACAGCTAAGCTGAGAACCGTAGGTGCGACGAGACCTCGAGGGACCGGCCATCATCAGAACTGCACGACTTCTATCCAGCACGACCGCCGAGGGATCCTCTGGTGAGTGCTTTGGGGTCCGAGAAGCCCCGACCCTGAGCAGCTCCAGCACCGAAGTCCAGCCCCCCAGCATCCACAAGATCTGCGTGGGGCCCTTCTGCTTTTTGGCTGCTCACCCTGTTGTCTGGCTACTAGCCCGCTGGCTTGTGGCCTTCCCGACGACGATCAACGACGACAACACTGCTGGTCTGGTTGCTCCAGACTGGCCCTTGCTCCCTTCCAAAAGAGGAGCACCCCGGACCCTCCTGGTCCACTCCAGACGCCATTTTAGGTCCACCGCGTGGGCTTGAATTTGCCAAGACTTGTTGCCCCAATCCTGGGTCCAGCGACGTCGACAGCATCAACCATCGTGAGACAGCTCACACCTCCATCCTGGTCGCTGACAACGCCTCCTGGTCCGTGAGACTGCAGAGCTCAGCGTCGCCCACTCACCTGGTCGAGGTGACTTCGCCCGGTGCCATCCTGGTGCCCACACAATCACTGGCTAGTGATTAAGAACTTGGTCCCCTCTGCTTTCAGGTGTCATCCATCTTAGATCCAGGCTTGGATCCATCGAACAATCTTCACTGGTCGCCTGCCAGCAACTTCTTTCTTCAGGCTCCTGGTTCGTCAACGAGGATTCCCGACGTCTTTTCAGACCTATGCAGCTGCAGCCCCTGGGCTAGGTAACTTCGGCATTTCGGTGCCCCAGCACAGCCTCACTATCCAAGGGTCCAGATCCACTGTCGTTTTCGACCTACCTAGTCGGGTTCGCCCGAGAACACTAACTTTGCTTTTACTAGCCTCCATAGACTTTGTCCCGCATCCCGCGTGAGAGTGCACACTCGGCACCCGAGTCCCCTAGGCCTCCTACTAGTAATCTGAAGGTTCAGTAACGTAGTCCTAGCGATTCCAAAGCCTATTAGTACAGTACTTACCTGCTAGTAATTTCGCATTCCACTGTCATAGTATATGGTTTTTCGGGCCCCTCGGGCATTTGTGTAACTTAAAGTATTTTCGTAAGAGTTTTGTTGTGTGCTTAGTACCCTGTCCTCATAAAGAGTACAGGGCTGTTGTGATCTAAATAAATACACTATTTATTTTCATAACACTTGTGTGGTGTCCTTTCACTTGGTGTGCAAGGGGTATATGTGATGGTATAACAGCTGGGTTAACACGCCCTCTAGAGTTTAGCACGAAGACTGCTCGTATCCATGCTACTAGGATAGCTGGTCTATAAGGTTGACTTGCAACCAATCATCAATAAGGGTTGTTTGGACTGATACAAAGTGCTCACTAGAATAGTGAACATTATATATCAGGCCAACTTCTCACAGAAGGCACGCCAGAATCCTGAGAGGATTGGGTTTTCTTCAACACCTTCGCCCCAGAAGAAGCTAACTCAACCTCAGCTTTCCTCTTCCTAGAGGATATAGAAGACCCAGAGGCTATGCTCCCTACCTCAGAAACAGGGTTATCCTGGTCCTTTATCTTCTGGAGCCACAGGAGAAGACAACCCTCAATGTCCCTGAGGGTTTTCTGAGGAAAGGTTCTGCAGATTTTACACTCCTTCACCTCATGATCTGGATACAGACAATATATGCATTTCTTGTGAGGATCCTCCTTAAACAGCCTTAGCTTTCCACAAGAATCACAAACCCTAAAAAGGGATTTAGAAGTAGACATCTTTAGAAGGTAAAAAACCAACCAAAGAAGAAACTGAGCAGAGCTCATGGAGACTCCCTTCACACGACGTGCGGTAGAAAATCTGAGAGCCTGAGTCTCTGAGGAGAACATTCTGGTGGGTGCGGTCGCCTGATTAGCTGCAGTTTGGACTAACAAAATGACAATGACTAGGATAGTCATGAGTGTGGAAGTTCTGTACACTGTAGCTTAGGGCTACTTTACTTCCTGGTTTGTTATTACCAAGGTTTTGTTTTTTCTATAGGCATATTATTGCTTTTTTTAATGTACCGTGGGACTCCCAGTCCGACGGGGAATGATTCAGGCATGTGAATCTATGAAAGACAACCCAATACTGGAGAAGATTTCTTTATCTTCATCGTCGATGAGACAGACTTACCAGCCGTCGACGATGAAGTAGTAGTCGTCGACGTGGACAATGATGAAGACGTAACAGAAGTTGAAACGGTCGTAGTCGACGTCACACACAAGGTTGTAGACGGAGATTTCCTAGTCGTCGAGGCCGTCGACGAGGCAGTCGTCGACGGGGTGGAAGAAGGCTTTTTAAAGGTGTGAAGAACCTACTGAGGAGAAACCTTTGCTGATAGAGCCTTGGGATGTACCTCTGAAGACTTTTTGTGTGTCTTCTTTTGAGGTGGCTGCGCCAAATGGCCTGGAGAAGCCACTCTTGGTCTTTTCTTAGAGGACTGAAAATATGGAAGAGCCCTCACTCTCCTCAGAAGACAAGGTCTGGTCTTTGTCTTTAAGCCTCTACAGCCAAATTAAGAGGTGTCCCTCCCGATCTTTGAGGGTCTTTGAAGAAAAGGTTCAACATACCTTACAGTCCTTTGAGGAGTGATCCGGGTAAAGGCAGTAGAGACAATCCTTGTGTTGGTCATCCACAAGAAGTCTCTTTTTACCACAGGAAGCACAGGTCTTAAAAAGGCCTTTCTTAGGAATATCTGCCATGAAGAACTTGGAAACTTCACTCAGAAGACAGACATTTGAAGAAAGAAACACTAGAAATCCAGAAATGAGGAACAATTAGCAGAGCTCTGAGGAGACTTCCCTTAGCACGACGTGCGGTAGAAAATCTGAGGGCGTAGACCTCCTTCCAAGAGCGTTCCAGAGGGTGGTGATAGCAGATTGGCTCTACTCTGCATGTGAATCTATGAAAGATACCCTAATATTGAATAAATTCACATACTGCCAACCAGTGTTCCCAGAAAGGTGAGTGTGCCCACGAGCGCACAATGTCCTGAGTTAGGCGCGCACTTATCCTGGGAGAAAGTTTGAGCCGCCGCTTTTAAATCGCGAGTGCCGTGAAAAACTGTAATTTTCAGCTCGAGGGGATGCGGTCCATAGCAAGTGTCTCCTGCACTTGCTAAATTTCTTTTCAATGGGCCACAGCGGGGGGCTGATTGTGGGCCATTGTGAAAATATTCCGGTTAATTGCAGCGCTTGAGGGTGGTGCAATTAACAGGAATGTTATTAGGAAAAGACATGCATCAAGTTCAAAAGCATGATGTGTAAAGCACACAACATACCTTTGGGCTTGCTGCATTTCTTCTCTTAATGGAGCGCGCTGAGGGCTGATCCAGTGCTGCACTAGTTACTAACAGACTTGCAGACTGTAAATACTGTTGACCTCTTCGGGTGGTGCAGGGCATCCATGGTCTGTACAATGTATTCTGAGCCTGCCATGCCTGACGACAAGAGTGGTGGTCGGAGGGAGCGTAATTAGAAAGGTCGAACAAAACTTTACATTCATTTAAAGTGGACCACCTGTATCTGAAGCCAGCACCAGCCACGTGTCTGCAGACAGTGTGGCTTATATTACATAAAATAAAAGGCAGACTTTGACAAAAGTGTTAGTGAAACAGTGCCACTGAGTATTAATCTACACAAATGTGCTTTTTAGTTTGTAGCATACAATCTGCTGCCTGCTGCTCGGTTTTAGTAACTTAGACTCACTGGCATTGGACATGACATCGAGGATGGAAAATTTTCTATTGTAATTTACTAAATTCTGTGCGAGGCACTGGCAATTACCGCCGTCTGGATCAAGAAAACATCTGCCCATTTGTGAGGATGCAAGGAGGCCAAGACACAGTGACTGGACTCCGCTCTGCCAGTAGTCTGACTCCTCTTCCTCTGCCCAGAGGCCCTCTGGCTGAAGCAGCTCATCAGCAACATTGACTGAGGCCAGTAAGCTGCGAACTGGACTGATGCGTGATTTATGAAGACTTAGAACTGTCCTGAGCTCCAAGACCCTGAGAGACCGCCTCCGAGAGTGCCCTTGCCTACGGCACGGACAACGCCTAAGCAGCACAGTAAACAAATGGTAAGTAGGGTTGCCAACTTTTATAAAGAAATACTTGCCATTTGTTCACCTCGTTTTAAAATTTGGAAAGGGTCAAACAAGACATACAATGTTACAAAAGTTTTTATAAAGTATATTCATTTTTATAGATCGCCTTACTGTCTATTTACTTTAATTAGCAGTCATTGATAATTCGGCAGCTCCATAACACTGCAAAGTGTTTTCTTCTTGTTGTGTTTGCCGTTTAAAGTATGTACTACTGAGGGAAAAATACAGGCTTCAGGTGCCTTTCAAAACTTTTGCGAAAGCAATAGAACATTCCTCATACCAATAAAAAGACAACCAGATCTAACTCTACTGGTAAGTGGCTAGTTCAGGAGGACATATCTGAACTGCTGCAGGTAATAAAGGCAATAATCCACCAAGGCCAGCCAAGCCCTGGTCAGGCACAAGTGCTTATTACTGGGAGGAGTGCCAATGTTTAGACTGAGGAGAATGTACTGCCTGGTTGTCACTTCTTATTAAGGCCCTATACTTGTGTCAGAAGGTGGCTTTGAGGGTCACATGGTACAGGAGTTTGTGCCGGTTCGTGCTGGGGCTTCTCAGCACAGTTTGATCAGTCCTTGCAGAGGGAGGATGAGGCATGTGATTGTCCTATTTTTGTGGGCAGTGGGCTGGATGGGCTTTGTGGAACATGAGCCTCATTTGCAGGAAGAACAATAGTTCCTTACCTGTAATCTGTGGTTCTCCAGTATTGGTGTCTTTCATAGATTCTTATTTAAACAAATGGAGCCACACCTATATGTGTGCACATCAACATAAAAGACCAACAAGAAAAGGGACCCCTTCTCGTTAGTGTCCCCAGGGATTTGTCAATAACATAAGTCCTTTGGTCAGGATGTGTATAGGTACTAAAAATCACACAGGACCACAATTACTTCATCCACAAGAAAAGTGTGAAAGATAGAGAGAGTACCTCACAGTAGCACCACCCGAGGGGGTTCCCGGTTAGTAATTACCGGTATACCCACTTCTCATCATTGGCCACTCTCTCTATATGAAAAGACAAAAGTGCACTAAAAGGCTAAAAGGAGATAATAGTGCAAACGTGAGAAATAGTGATGTGAAAAACACAAATAGTGACAAACGTCTCACCACTAACACACACTTTGTAGTGTACAGAGAAAAGATATAAAGACCCCTAACCAAACACACAAACAATATATAAATGTGTGGTAGGGTTATGCTTGCTTTACCGTTTTATTCTGATGCAGCAGAACCCCACTTCTTAAAAATGGTAAAATTGTACCATAACACTTTCTGTTCTCAAGCCGACATGTTTCATCGCTGCTTTTTTAGCGATTTCATCAGGGCAATGAGGGGTAAGAAATTCTCAGTCTTTTCATGCAATTATGGACCTGTGTGAAAGATATAAAAAAAGGAAAGACGCTGAAAGCGCCGTTCAGACTTCTACAGTTGGGGCATCACTGAAGCAGCTTAGAATTGACACACAATTTAAGGTAATTTTACCTTGAGGGTGCTACGTTAGCACATACCAGCACCACTCATGGGGGCACCGTGTCAAGCGTCCACGTGTCCCAGCATGTGACCAACAATAATCACAGCCACCTATGCGTATAGGGAGACAGAGATCATGCAATTGCAAGTTAGTATCTCCATAGATGCAGGTAGCGATTGCGATATCACCAGTATAATCTTATCCAGTGAATTCTCGATCAACCAGCCCCCTTGATTCGCTGCCCATTACCGGAGTTTCGGGGCGATACATACATATGCAAGTGAGCCGGGGAAAGAAGGGAAGTAATGCTTAAAGGTATCCCCCGCATAACACACTCTCCGTCATAATATTAAACATATTCTGCTCATAATTAAAAATTCGATAGTGCGTCCAGAGCCGCCACATCTATTGCAGAATGCGGGTATAATCTCATCGGAGCAGTAATATCCCCATTCACATTCACACCCGCGGTCAGCCACCCAGCCTCCTTACTGTCGCCGAGTCCTCCGGCGCTTCCGACGATCCACGCATTCACTCACTGCCGGGATGCGGAAGTAGCCGGGGGGGAAGACGCGACTCCGCCCACCACGTAGACGTGAGGCGCGGCCATCTTAGAATGGGTTCGTAACAGACCCATACTAGAAATGGTTTTGTAGTTCAAGGCGATATTGGTGACCCCTGACTACCTCGGAAGTGTAAAGCAGGAATGAGAACCTTATAAAGTACATCTATTGGATAAATAAGGCCCCTCATTAAGTGATATCAAAACGGACCGCGGGCCTAATAGAAGTACTGGATTATTCCGAATTAGTTATGTGCGGGGCTGCTAGGCTATATGATGACCAGATACTGTATCAGTGCCCAGTGTATACACTAAGTCACCCCTGGTGATGTTTGGTCAGTTGATAAGCCATCAGAGGGCAGGCAAGTGTGTGTTCAAGCGCACAGTCCCTAATATTTCAATGGTTATGCCTGATCGTTATGCATATGTGAATGGGCAAAGGCGGGGGCAATTACACTTTCATAGATTCACATGCCTGAATAATTCCCAGTCGTCTGAGTCCCACGGTACATAAAAAAGCAATAATATGCAATAATATCCTTAGACACCTTGGTATCCACGCCCTCTCTAACCCTGAAAGGGCGGTTGCCGAAATTGTAAGGTGCCAAGGGACCGGGCTGTTTCCGTGTCTTTTTTGATTGTCTGCAAGGCTTCCTCTACCTGCGGGCCAAACAATAATTCACGGTCGAAAGGCACATCCAATACCTTAAATTGCACCTCCTGGCGTAACTAAGTTGCTTTTAGCCAGCCTTGCCTGCGTAGGACAGCAGCCCCTGCCAACTTTCAATCCAGTCGAAGCCACATCAACTGCAGAATCTATAATGTCTCATCCTCCTGCAGTATTTTCAGAGCTTTTGCTTTGGAAGGTTCTTGAAGCATGTTGATATACGGCGAAATGTAAGACCACATATGCTGGTCGTACCTGCCCAGGATGGATAAAGAATTGGCAGCCCGGACTGTAGTTGCTGCCATAGTAGACACCCGTTTTCCAATAGCATCCAGATACCTGCCGTCTCTATCCGGTGGGGCTGCGATCGGGAGGAAGGATTTCTGGACTGCTTCTGTGCAGCCTGTACGATCACCGAATCTAACTTCGGGTGTCCTATAAGGCAAGCTGGGTACTTTACAGGTGCCTTATATTTTTTGTCTATTCTCGGCAATACTGGAGGGATAGATACAGAAGTGGACATCATTTCAAGTCCCTTTTGCCAGATGAGGCCAATAATTGGTATTGACTTATTCTGCTTCCTAGGCTGGTCCTTGAAATCATAGAGGAAGCATTCCTCTTGTGTAGTTTCCAACGGAATAAGGAAACGTTTTGTAGCTCTTTCCATCAACAGGTGGAAACCTCCAATATCCCCTGGAGGTGAATCTGCAGTAACCGGAGGTGAAGGAGAAGGTGTTTGGACCTGATAATCGTCCCACTTGACAAAAAAGAACTGTCATCAACTTCACCCTCTTCTCTCTCCCCTCTTCCTCACTATCCTCTGAGTCCAGCAACTTTTCAGGGACTTGTAAGGGAACTGTTTGAGGTGATAGGCGTAATGGTTCTCGTCCAGAACCGCGTCTCTGAAGCAAGGAAGGCTTCGGTGTTGATGTAAAAGCCGTAGATAGTGACCAAACCTGTATGGTGGTACATGTAGACAGTTGCGGCGTCGACGGAGGAATCGTCGACGTGCTCGTCGATGAAGGCATGGATCCGGACGATCATACGGTTGTCGACGATAAAGTCGTCTTCGTCGACGAGGAAGGTTTAGTCGACGGCGGAGTCTTCGTCGACACTGGAGTCTTCCTCGACTATGAAGTCTTCGTCGATGCTGGAACCTTCGTCAATGATGGGAGTCGTCGACGAGCTTGTCGACGACGGGAAGGTCGTGGACGACGATGAAATTGTCGTCGATGGTACCTTTTTAAGCTTGCCCGTCGATGGGGCACTGACGATGGCAGTCGATTCTCTCGTCGACAAGATAGGCTTGACTGAGACAGACCATCGTCGATGAAGAAGACACTGTCGACATGATCATCTCAGGTTTAGGAGAAGAGAAAGTTATCGTAGACGTAGAGTCGACGGAGATCTTCGTCGACGAAGGGGTCATCGCCGACGCCATCGACGACGGGGCCTTCTTCTGAGGTAAAGTCTTCTCAGAAGTTGGTTTTTGAGGTAAATTCTTGGTCGCTCTTCCCGGGGGTGTGGATGGCAAAAGTTTGCTCTTAGCAGGGGGAGTAGCCTTAGAGGTGGAAGTCCTCTCAGACCCCTTAGAAGATTGTTGCTTCTTCACAATCTTGGCCCCAGGAGAAAATAACACCTCTTCAGCAGCTCTCTTTCTAGAAGCTGTAGTAGACCCAGAGGCAATACTGCCTACCTCAGAAACAGGATTATCTTGATCCATTAGGTTTTGTAGCCACAAAAGCAAGCGGCCCTCCCTGTCCCCGAGGGAAGGTCCTACATATCTTGCAGTCCTTCACTTGATGGTCTGGGTACAGGCAGTAAATGCACTTCTTGTGGGGATCTTCAGAGAAAAGCCGGAGCTTACAACAAGACTCACAAGGCTTGAATAAAGATTTTCTTTGAGGAAGACATCCTGAAATCAAGGAAACTTGAAGGAAAAAGAGAAGTACTGAGGGGGCGCTAGAGGGCGCACGAGCTGCATGGCCGCACTCTCGTGAGGCTCCAGCAGCCTGGCGTTAATATCCGTCTTTTTATCCTATCTGACCTGCTCCTGCCCGTCCAAAACCCCCTACAATTGAAGAGTGAGAGTTGTTCAACACTAGGGGAAAGTTTGGCGGCTCGAAGTTTTGAAAATCCGGAGTTCGAGCTGGTTGCAGTTTCCGCCCTGAAGGCGCCCTGCCGCTGCGGAGCTCTGTGGCGGCGCGGAAGACTACTATCCACCGAGGCGCAACACGAGGTGAACAGGCCCAAGCAACATAAACGGGCAGATCTCCTGGGCGCGATTGCGGAGGCGGACTGCGGCTCCTCCCGCTGCCCTCCGGACGCTGCAGATCTAGGCTCCTGAGACACCGGTGAGAACCTTGACTTTGGCAGTGGTGGAGGGGGCTGGGGCCGACCGCGGCGTTTCCGTGTGGGTGACCCCCGGATTCGCCACTCACACTGTTGCCTCGGTTGGGGCACGATAGTGGTGCATACCACCCTGAGAGTGTTGGGACCCTCGCCCTCAGCCTGTAGAACACCGCTTTGTCGAGAGCTTGGGCCACGGACTCCCCTGCCTGTACGGTAGTGGGACTGCATTGGAAGCGGAGGGACTCTTCCACTCTCGGGGCGGCCGAGGTGGGCCTGAGACACTGCCAACTGCACAGAGCCGCATGACCGTAGACTACCAGTGCTGTGTGACCTCCCTGCACGCCCGCCCGGGAGCAGTGACTTTCCCTCCCTTCATGTCACTACTGTGAACACTATCACGTCCTTATTATCTAGCTAACGACGCAGCGAAGACAGCACCGTTGTGGGGTGGCAGTACTTGGAAGCAGGAGAGGTTTTCCGCTGACGGCTGCGACAAGTAAGATCAACACTCATCTCGGGCGAGGCACCCTTATCTGCGTGGCGCAATGGGGAAACCAGACAATAAGCAGCCCAAACTGCAGTTTGAACCCGCAGTGCAGAAAAAAGTCACTTGGAACGCAGTGGATAGCGGAGCCCGTCTGCAGAGATATCCGCGCCAGCCCAGGCGGTGCCGGACATTGCTACCATGCTACAGGAGATGCGTCAGGGCTTTGCCACTGTCGTGGACAAGGTCGACAGACTCTCAGCCAGAATGGACGGCATAGTCCAGAAAATGGATATCCACGAACAGCGTCTTACAGAAGTGGAGCGCCGAATATCTGACAATGATGACACCACAGCGTCTCATACCTCGAGACTGTCGCGAATGGATAATATGCTGCGAGTCATTGCCGCCAAAAATGAGGAGTTGGAAGCGAGGAGCCGACGGAATAACATTCGCGTCACAGGCATACCAGAGACGACCAACACAGGGAAGATGGAGCTCTACATTGAAAAGATACTTGTCGCGGCGGTGGGAGCGGAGGCCTTCTCAAACCAGTTCATCGTGGAGTGCGCTCATCGATCGCTTGGACCCAGGCCCAAACCTGGAGCCTCGCCACGACCCATCATAGCGCGCTTGCTCAACTATAGAGATCGAGATGCAGCACTGCGAGCGGCCCGGGCAAATCAGAACCTCACGCATGATAGAGTGACATTTTCTATTTATCCTGATTTTACCCCAGTGGTGCAAGAACGACGACGAAAATTTCTTGTTAAGAAAAAACTCAGAGACCTGCAAATTGACTATGCCCTTTTGTACCCGGCCAAACTGCGGGTGACCCATCAAGGTACACAACATTTCTTTATCAACCCGCAACAGGTCGAGGATTACATTAAAACATTGCCGAAACGGGGAAGACCGGCTGCAGGTGCTGAGAACCAGAATGACTCAAGTTCTGAGTAGGGAAACTGCTGCACTTTGCTACCTGGATTTATGCGCGCTACTGAGACATAGTCCTTGCCTCACGGCAAGACTCGGTGTCATTACTGACTATGGAGACTGCAACGATTTCGAGGGGTACCACGGACGGGTACGGACTACAGGTGGTAACGTATGCCAGGCACCCACCCCCCTCTTCTCTTCCCCTCCGGACAGAGACATAAGGGGCTTGCTTGCACGGAGCGGGAGGAATGGGGGTGGACGGTAGTGCACCTCAGATGACCCCTGATGGGTATATTCCACGGGACTTGGTACCATTTCTGTTCATGTTTAAATGTTTGAGTCGAACTTTGGGTGGGGGGTGGGCTCGAGGTACTGGCAAGTTGGGGATGCTTCAGTGGGTGGGGGGTGGCGGGAGGAGGATCTTGCATAGGATGAGCGCAGGCAGCAGGACATGGACCCTTTTTAAAGGATTGTGTAGAGCGTCAATGAGGAGGTGGGGGGAGTTTACTGCTGTTGCTCTTGTGCACACTAAGTGCCTGTTGGGGGTTCTTGGGGATGGGTGGGATAGATGCATACTTAGGGGGGCTGTTTGGTTTATGTTCATTACATGTGCAATAGGTATCGAAGAACTGCTTTTACGCATGGATTTGGGTGTTTTTGACTACAACCGGACTGCGAGTGAGCCTGTGGTGCGCTTTGAAAGCTCTACATTGCAGCAGTGCGCTATGGAGGGCGACAACACTTCCCATAAGGCTGGTCCTCTGATCTCTCTGGGGGAAATGGTACATCCACATCACAGACGTGGCCTGTGGTTTGCTAGTGTTGGAATTGCCATGAAATGTGCCGCGGCCTCTGGCTCATATTTCCACCTGCACGCATGGGGGACACTAATTTGAATATACTCACGTGGAACGTGAGAGGGTTGGCCGATCCTAGGAAGAGGAGGCAAATACTAGGCTATCTTGATCGTCACAAAATTCATATTGCCTTACTCCAGGAGACGCTTTTTAAGCTGCATGGATTACACTCATTTGGAAAGAAATGGGCCTCGTATACAGTATTCTCCTCATACTCGTCATATGCACGGGGTACGGCTATTTTGGTAAAGAGAAACACGCCCTTTCATTTAGCGGGCTCTAAGGCTGACACACAGGGGAGGTTTTGCTTGATGTGGGGGAGATTGGGGCACATAGCTGTTGTAGGAGAGTAGGGTATGCAATCCTATGATCACCCAGATTCTTTTGCTTTTGTTTTACTGGTTTACGACTTTCTCTGGCTGTGGGCCTGCCAATCAGACCCACAGCCTAGCTGTTCTCTCGCTAAATTGACATGTGTACCTTAGGTGCATTACCCAATTGGAATTGGGCCACCTTGTCAGACCCTGTAACTCAGGGCATCGGTGTACCCAGGGCCTACCAGGGGCTGAAGCATGTATTATGCCACCCCTGGATGGCCATCTAAATCTGACACAACTGGCTGCACGGCAGCTGGGGCAAGGTGGCGTACTCGCCCTTTGCTTTAGATATAGTATACCTATATCTAACCCTAAAATGGACACCCGAATTCCTATCAGTCACTCCTATGGCAGGCCTTGACAATCCTGAAGGCAGAGTGCGTGGAATTGTGTGAATTGGGCTCTGGCACGAGCCGAGCCCGGTTGCAGCTTGCAGAACCAAGACCCAATGGCTGTTCCATGATACCGCGTACCATATCGCTAACTTCGGTATCGCGTTATCAAGACATGTCGAGTAAGGTGTCATACAAATCGGGATACCGACCCCTCACCAATGCTGGCGACGGGGTTAGCATTCCACCCTTCTAGAGGGACACGACATGTATGTAACTGTGAACCCCGGTTAAAGTTAACTGAAGCCTCAGCTCCACAAAATGGATGCTGCCACCACAGACACGAGTCTGACCTCCTGCTGCTGGGAGTCCTTCCAGCGAGGAGAGCTTGGACAAAGGGTTTCCTGTCCGGGGCGGTGCTCGCACCCTCCCAGACAGGGCTTTGTGTATCCTGGGTAGGCAGGGCTTTACAGGAAGGTGACTGCGGAGTGGCACCCCGGTGCTCACTACGCATCTGCCGGCTAGAACCAGTTCCAGGGGCACCCCAGCCCCTGACCTGGGGAAAGTCCGGCATGGGAGAGGGGTGTAACCACCCCCCTTCCTGGTCCCACCCCTAGGGCAGGACCTAGTCGCGTACCCACCCCTTTCTTTAGGATAAAGGCAGGAGCGGGGACCCTTCCAAATTAGATCATCTTTGAATCAAGAATACTTTCTACGAAAGGAACTCTCGACTTCTTCTCAAGATTTCTCCCTTGTGACTAAGGAGTAGTCACCCTGCATCCGCAGGCACCATCTAAGAACTCTGCGGTTTGCTGCACGTCCTTCCTCAGGAATCCGACTGCCCAGCTCGACGAGAACCGGCTTCCCTGGCACCTCTGACCTCTACCCACATCGTCAGCTCAGCTGAGATCCGTGGGTGCGACGAGACCTCGAGGGACCGGCCATCATCAAAACCTGCACGATTTCTAAACCAGCACGACCACCGAGGGATCCTCTGGTGAGTGCTCTGGCGTCCGAGAAGCCCCGACCCTGAGCAGCTCCAGCACCGAAGTTCAGCCTCCCTGCATCTCCACGATCTGCGTGGGGCCCTTCTGCTCTTTGCTGCTCATCACGTTGTCTGGTTACTAGCCGCTGGCTGGTGGCCTTCCCGACGACGCCCGACAACCAACGCTGCTGGTCTGGTTGCTCCAGACTAGCCTTTGCTCCCTTCTGAGAGAGGAGCATCCCGGACCCTCCTGGTCCACTCAAGACGCCATTTTAGGTTCACCACGTGGCCCTGAATTTGCCAAAGCTTGTTGCCCCAATCCTGGGCCCAGCGGCGCCGACAGCATCAACCTTCGTGGGACAGCTCGCACCTCCATCCTGGTCGCCGACAACGCCTCCTGGTCCGTGAGACTGTAGAGCCTAGCGTCACCCACTCACCTAGTCGAGGTGACGATCATCCGGTGCCCTCCTAGTACCCTCGGACTACTGGCTAGTAGTTACGAACTTGGTCCCCTCTGCTTTCAGGTGTCACCCATCTCTGATCCAGGCTTGGATCTCTACGAACTATCTCCACTGGTCGCCGGCCAGCAACTCCTTCCTTCCGGCTCCTGGTTCGTCAGCGAGGACTCCCGACGTCTGTAAAGACTTGTGCAGCCGCAGCCCCTGGGCTAGGTAACTTCGGCATTTCGGTGCCCGCATAGCCTCATAATCTAAGGGTCCCGAGTCTCTATCGCTTCTGACTTACCTTATCGGGTTTGCCCGAGAACACTAAACTTTCCGTGCCCTCGGGCATTTGTGTGGATTGTGCACTTGAAGTATTTTCTTAAGAGTTGGTCTTCCCTATTCAATGCGAATAGGGAAGTCCACCGCTTCTCCTAGAACTTCTCGGAAGAGGTCCTGCAAATATCCGGTGATGCTGTTCCCTTCAGCATTCTGTGGGACATTCCTGACCCTTATATTGTTTCTCCGGGAGCGGTTTTCTAAGTCCTCCGCGTGTGCCTGTAGGCCGACTTGCTGTTCTTGGAGGCTGTGCACAGAGCGGAAGATGCTCGCGGCGCTCGACCAAGATGTCGCGGAATTCGCGGCTATACGGTTGAAGCATGCCCACTATACCGGAGGGGATCGCTGCGGGAGGCTACTGGCATGCAAACTGCGGGAACAACGGCAGCGGAGACATGTCCACGACATCCGGGACGCACGGGGGGAGTTGCGGACCGAGGACTCTGCCATCGCAGCTTCATTTGGGTCCTTTTACGCAGAGCTGTACGACGCTGATGGGCCGGGCACGGCAGATGGCGGTGAGTACTTGAACGGGGCGCTTCTCCCGTCCTTGACTGAAGCACAGTCCCAGTTCCTCGACAGGCCCATTGGTCTGGAGGAGGTCATCTCCGCGATTTCCCGTCTCAAACTGGGGAAATCCCCGGGCCCTGACGGTTTCACCGCGGCCTTTTACAGGACCTACTGCCAGCAGGTGGCCCCCCCTACTGAAAGACCTTTTCAACACCTTTGATCAGGCAGGAGCTATCCACCCAGACCTTCTAGAGGCGGCGATATCGGTGATCCCCAAGGCCGGTAAAGACCCCACTCAGTGCGGATCCTATAGACCGATTTCGCTTCTAAATATAGACTTAAAGCTCTACACCGGCATTCTCGCGAGCCGTCTGGCGCCTTACATGCAACAACTTGTCAAACCCGACCAGGCCGGCTTTATCCCTCAGCGACAGACGAGTGATAACACCAGACGCGTCCTCCATCTTATCGAGGCGGGCTCCCGCACGAGGCCGGGGTGCATGCTTCTGGCGATAGATGCTGAAAAGGCATTCGACAGGGTGCACTGGCCCTTCCTTGAGCAGGCACTCCGGAGATTTGGCCTCGGAGAGACCACCCGGAATAGGATATTTAATTGCTACCGTCAGCCCACCGCGACGGTACGGGTGAATGGCCACACCTCCCCGCGCTTCTCGATAGGTAGGGGGACCAGGCAGGGATGCCCGCTCTCTCCTCTCCAGTTTGCGCTCTATATGGAGCCGCTGGCGCAGAGAGTTAGACATAATCAGCGCATCCAGGGCATCCCTTTCGGGGGAGATACGCACAAGATTAGCCTGTATGCGGATGATGTTCTGCTCTCCTTGATGGAACCTATGCAGTCGCTGCGAGCGCTTTTTGTGGAATTGCACTCCTTTGCGCGGGCCTCGGGCTTTAAAATCAACGTTGGGAAATCGGAGGCCCTGAACGTGTCCCTACCACCCGACGTATTCGCGGATGCTGAGGCTGAGTTCGCTCTGCGGTGGTCCACCTCCACAGTCCCCTACTTAGGGGTACTATTGGCACCGACGGTGCGGGGAACGGCGGAGGCCAATTACACCAGGTTGAGCGCACAAATAGCGGAAACGTTGAGGAAGTGGAACCGCCTCACACCCTCCTGGCTTGGACGCATCGCCGCAGTCAAGATGACCCTTTTGCCGCAAATTTTGTACATCTTCCAGACCCTGCCCCTACGCCCCCCCGACGGGTTGGCTCCAGAAGACGCAAGCGGACCTGACATGCTTTATCTGGAACGGGCGTCGCCCCCGCTTCAAGCAGCGGATAGCGACTCTCCCACCTGCGCATGGTGGCGTGGGTATGCCGGACCTCACACTGTACTTTCAGGCGGCGCAGTTGCGCACCCTGGTTGAATGGTACCAGCTGGAATCCAGCAAACACTGGCTCTTCCAGGACCAGGCGGTGGCCGGTCGCCCGCTCCAGGGGGTGCCCTTTTTACCGCGCTGCCATAGACCCCCAAACCTCTACGCTTCCTACATCACAAGCACAGTGATGAAGGTCTGGGACCGAGTTGCGGTCCGGAGTGAACTTACTTCGTTTCCATCTCCGCTGACCCCCATATTCGGGAATCCCGACTTCACCCCGGGCCTTGACACGCAGAGCTATAGAGCTTGGAGGTCCACTCCCTGTAAAGAGGTGGGACACATGTTCAACTTGGAAGGCATCCTCTCTTTCCAAAAAGTGAAGGAGGACTTTACAGTATTTACAGGTGCGTCACTGGGTCCTTCAGCCTTCAGTCCGGACAGGGGCGCAGCGATTCCTTACCCCCTACGAAAAGTGGCTCCTCACGCGCAAATCCGAGAAAAAGCTGCTCTCCGACCTGTACCAACACTTGCTCCTTCCTCACATATACACCTATCATTCGGGGGCAGCCAGGTGGGAGGAGGACCTGGGGAGGCAACTTCAGCGGAAGGAGTGGGAGGGGATATACCACAGAGCCAGGCACTCAGCCTACCACACAGGCCTTACCGAAACCCTAACTAAAGTGGCCTTGTACTGGTATCATACACCGGCACGCATCCATCGATGGGACCCTAAAATTAGCGATCGGTGTTGGAGAGGATGTGGGGAGCGGGGCACTCTCGTACACCTACTCTGGGACTGCGTGAAACTGAAGCAGTACTGGGACACCATTTTAGATCTGGTGGACGCACATCTAGACACCCAGCTCCCTAGGTTCCCGGCCTATATCCTCCTTGGTCTGCCGAACACACTAATGTACCCCTTGAAATCCATGCGGGGGAGGTTGATTGCCATAGCGCTGGGTGCCGCAGTACAGAACATTGTAGCGCGCTGGAAAGATCCCCAGCCCCCTATACATCTGGGTTGGCTACACAGACTTTGGACTGTTTTGGGGATGGAGAAGTTGTCCCTGGCAGCGGCTGGACGGGGAGAGGAGTTTGCAGAGATCTGGAGGCCATTCTTGTCGTTACTCACCGGGGAATTTAGGGAACTGAATTGTCCCCGATACCTGAGACTATTACATCTAGCGGACACCCCGCTGCCAGAGTGTAAGAAGGGGCCTGGCCGGCGCAGAACTCAGAAGGAACAACCTTAAGAACTGTCGTTTGTGGATGCCAGGGCTGGTTGGGGTTTGACTGGACCACTAGACGGACAAGAAGGGGGCGGGGTGGGATGGGGGGGGGGGACAGTTTGGGTGAGTTGGGGGGGTTGGTTGGGGGGGTTGTTTGGGGGGATTGTACTGATGACCTAGCTACTTTCAGCTTCCAACACATGGCACTACTATTTGACGCGGCCGGCCCTCTGGGTTGTAGGCGGCTTGCTGTGTTTTAAAATCCTGATTGTCTACTGTGCCTATTAAGTTTTTCGACTACGCGTTGTAAGGGAGTGGCCGGTGCGCCTTTGAATGCAGGTTGGTGTATATTTTGCTCTGAATAAACAGATTTAATACTAAAGTCACGCTCAGGGGACTTTGCATTTCGAAAGGGTCAGGGGTGCTTAAGAGTATACGGAACAGATTGAAGGCTCTGGAGTCAGAACTTAGAGATGCAGAGGATGCTCTTCGAGTTAGCCCTGGGAGTGACACGCTAGCAGTAATACGAGATAAGCTGTCTGAACACACTGATGAAGCCGCACAGGAGGTGAAATTCAGGAACAAACACTGGGTGGCCAGAAGATATGGGGAGGGCGAAAGACCTGGGAAGGCCTTAGCTGCGACGATTAAACTTATGCGTTCACCCACTGTCATTCTTGAATTAGAGACTGCGGAAGGGGTTCTCCTCAGGGACACCACACACATATTAAATGAATTCGTAGGGCATTATAGTACTTTATATTCCTCAACCCGGACGGGCGAACTAACGCTAGATGACTACCTGGCAGACGTGTCGTTGGGATAGCCGAGTTATTCGCAGCGAGCCTTTCTCAGCGCCCCATTTGAACTCGATGAAGTGCGGGAGGCTATCATGCACATGATGCACAGTAAGGCCACTGGATTGGACGGCATTCCTATTGAATTTTACAAGACATATATAGACTTCATGGCTCCGGTTTTGCGCGAAGTGTATGAAGATGCTCTGGAGGTTGGTCACCTACCTGCGTCCATGAGAATCGCCCTCATAACGTCCCTTCTTAAGCCTGGGAAACCTGCTAACCGATGTGATTCGTATAGACCCTTATCACTATTGAATTGTGACGTGAAAATTCTTGCCAAGTTAATAGCTACGCGCATTAGTCTTCTTTTACCTGACCTGATACTCCCAGATCAGGCTGGTTTTGTCCCGGGTAGGGCAACGTCGCATAACCTCCGCACCTTCTTTTCAGTCTATGATTCAGTCCATGAAGATTTGCCAATGGCTGCCATTTTTTTGGACGCCACAAAGGCGTTTGATTCATTGGAGTGGGATTACGTCTTCCGGGTGCTCGGGCGTATGGGTTTTCCCATGATCTTCATATCCTGGATTAGATTATTGTATACGGACCCGGTGGCCAAGGTCCTCATTAACGGCAAACTGTCCTCGGAATTTCGGATCTCTAGAGGAACTAGGCAGGGCTGCCCCCTTTCCCCGCTCCTGTTTGCCATAGCCACCGAGCCCCTTGCGGCCAAGCTGCGCCAACATCACCGTGATAGTGCATTGCGGTGCTTTCAAAGGCAGATACTGATCTCAATGTATGCCGATGATATTACGCTCTATGTTCGACACCCTTGCGAGAACTTGAATCCTATCCTTAGAGAGTTTATACGATTTGGGGTCCTCTCCGGTGTCCAGATAAACTGGAACAAGTCATGTATATTCCCACTTACCGCTTCAACGCATAGGTTTGCATTGGACTACCCGCTTGCCTGGTGTGAGGGGGATTTTAAATACTTGGGAATACGTATTGAAAAGGACAGAGGCGTTGATTCGTGCTAATTATGGCACTGTAATGAATAAAATCAGTGATAACGTCTCCAGATGGATAACCCTTCCACTGTCCATGGCTGGTAGAGCGTCACTAATTAAGATGGTAATACTCCCTCAATTACTATATCTCTTTTTAAACATACCGTTCCATCCGGGAAGTTTTTTTTTCCGATTGTTGCGTACTGAACTACTTCGACTAGTGTGGGGCGGGAAATCGCCAAGACTCAAATGGGAGGATCTCATTGGACCCTACTCGCAGGGGGGCTTTGGAATCCCAGATTTTGAGCTTTACTACCGCGCAGCTCAGGCCCATTTTGCTTATTTATGGATACGGCAGCCCAGAAATATGCCCCAATTGGCAGCGGAGCACTGGCTGGCACACCCAACACCGATTGAGGGCGCACTTTACTCCACTGTGGAGGGTAGAGATAAAACCCCCAACACTGTACTAAGCACTGTCACTGCATGGCAGTATATCAGCTCGAAACTTGACCTGAAGCTGCTATACGCCCCACTAGTGCCGTTGGTTTATCACCCACAAATGCCGCTTTTGCAAGAATCAGGCTTTCAGAAACTACTGAAGAGGATACATGTTGTTACATGGGGGGACCTGTACCATAATGGCACATTCCGCTCTAGGGAATAGCTCTATGAAGGGATCCAGCCAACACCACTAGATGTTTTTTATTATATCAGGCTCCGGCACGGACTGCAGGCGGTTACACCTGACTTTCCACACAAACCTCCTGTCCTTGCCCCGTTACAACATATTCTTTTGAATGACAACCCCAGCAGACTAGTGTCCACGCTATACAAATCGGTCTGTGCCAATATAGAATATACTGACTTACCTGCCAGGGAGAAGTGGGATCAGGAGTTGGTCACGACTATCACAGATAGGCAATGGGATTTCTGTTTGCAGTAGACGGAACGCATATCATCTAGTAGTAGATATAGGATCGTTCACTATAAATTTATACACAGACTTTATCACACGCCTGCGCGTCTGCACAGATTCCACTTGAGAGATACCGATAATTGTGATAGGTGTGGGGCTCCGGGGGCAGATTTCTTACACCTTGCATGGGGGTGTGATCAAGTTCACCGCTATTGGGAACAGGTTTTTACGGCCATTTCTAAAATGATACATACATTGGTGGAACCGTCCCCGATATTGGCACTGCTGGGTTATGTGGAACCGCTTCAGGCAGCCCATCGTAGATATGTAGCACTGGCTATGTTATTGGCTAAACGAAGGGTAGCATGCAGATGGGGGAGGGGGAGAGTCCCCAAGTTCAAGGATTGGGTGAATGATTTGGTATACTGTCAGGAGCAAATGCATACCTACTCTGAGTTGCTACCTGTCACCTCCAGACCTACTGATATCTGGGCTCCTCTACAATGTTATCTGCTGGAGGTGTCTGCAGAAGAAACCGGCGATTAACTGTGTACACTTTGCATTGCTGTTATACCATTGCAAGTTCTTGTGATCACAGATCAAGGGAGGGATGTGGATAGATGTGCTCTCAGTTACTGGCATTGATACCCCCCTTCCATCCTACAGTGAACCCCCCATGCCAATGATGTGGGACTCTACTTTTTTGGATAGCACTATATGACTGTCTATAGAAAGCTGGGTGTGTGTTATACCGGATTGTTATCTATTAAAAAACGTATGGCTTATTTAAGCTCAGCTAAGCACTTCTGCGATGTGTTAGGTGTCGTGTACCATGCTCTGATAAGGGCTCACTACGGATGGACGGAAAAACATCCCACAAATAGATTAGATACCGCACGGGTTGAAGGTTAACAAAACAAAAAAAAACTATAAAAAGTGAGACGCATTGATTTAGTCGTATTGCATAAGCGTACTGTCATGATGTTTCATTTCCAACTGTGAGTTTGCATGTGTACAGTTACTTTTGATGCTTTGTAAATTCCTGATGATATATTCGGATAGCGGCCAGCCTCAGGGTTGTTGGCGTGACGCTGTGTACACTTGACAGTACTAAATAAACGTCTTACACCAAAAAAAAAGGAAAAAAAAAAAAGAGAAGTACTGAGCAGAGCTCAGGGAGACTCCCTTCACACGACGTGCGGTAGAACATCTGAGAGCCTGAGCCTCTGGAGAGGACTTTCTGGTGGGTGCTGTCACCTGATTGGCTGCAGTTTGGGCTATACAAAATGACTAGGATAGCCATGTTTGGAAGTTTTTTCTACAGTTTGGGCTATACAAAATGACTAGGATAGTCATGTGTGGACGTTTTTTCTGTAGCTTGGGCTAGTTTACTTCCTGGTTGGTTATTACCAAGTTTTCTAAGGATATTATTGCATATTATTGTTTTTTTATGTACCGTGGGACTCCCACTCCGACGACGGGGAATGATTCAGGCATGTGAATCTATGAAAGACACCAATACTGGAGAACCACAGATTACAGGTAAGTAACTATTGTTCTTCCTGCAAATGAGGCTCATGTTCCACAACGCCCATCCAATCCACTGCCCACAAAAATAGGACAGAACCACATGCCTCATCCTCTTTCTGCATGGACTGATCAAACTATGCCGAGAAGCCCCAGCACGAACCGGCACAAACTCTTGTACCATGAGACCCTCAAAGCCACCTTCTGACACAAGCTTAAGGCCTTAATAAGAAGTGACAACCAGGCAGTACATTCTCCTCAGTCTGAACATTGGCACTCCTCCCAGTAATAAGCACCTGTGCCTGACCAGGGCTTGGCTGGCCTTGGTGGATTATTGCCTTTATTACCTGCAGCAGTTCACAGGTATGTCCTCCTGAACGAGCCACTTACCAGTAGAGTTAGACCTGGTTGTCTTTTTATTGGTATGAGGAATGTTCTATTGCTTTCGCAAAAGTTTTGAAAGGCACCTTAAGCCTGTATTTTTCCCTCAGTAGTAGATACTTTAAACAACAAACACAAGAAGAAGAAAGCACTTTGCAGTGTTCTGGAGCTGCCGAATTATCAATGACTGCTAATTAAAGTAAATAGACAGTAAGGCGATGTATAAAAATGAATATACTTTATAAAGACTTTTGTAACATTGTTGGTCTTGTTTGACCCTTTCCAAATTTTAAAAAGAGGTGAACAAATGGCAGGAATTTCTTTATAAAAGTTGGCAACCCTACTTACCAGTTGTTTACTGTGCTGCTTAGGCGTTGGCCGTGCCGTAGGCAGGGACACTCTCGGAGGCGGTCTCTCGGGGCCAGAGTGTCTCTGGGCAGAGGAAGCGGAGTCAGACTACTGGCAGAGCGGAGTCCAGTCACTGTGTCTTGGCCTCCTTGCATCCTCACAAATGGGCAGATGTTTTCTTGATCGAGACGGCGGCATTAGCCACTGCCAGTGCCTCACACAGAATTTATGAAATTACAATAGAAATTTTCCAATGCCAGTGAGTCAGAGTTACTAAAACTAAGCGACAGGCAGCAGATTGCATGCTACAAACTAAAAAGCACATTTGTGTAGATTAATACTCACTGGCACTGTTTCACTGACACTTTTGTCAAAGTCTGCCTGTTATTTTATGTAATATAAGCCACACTCTGTCTGCTGACAAGTGGCTGGTACTGGCTTCGGATACAGGTGGTCCACTTTAAATGAATGTAAAGTTTTGTTCAACCTTTCTAATTACGCTCCCTCCGACCACCGCTCTTGTCGTCAGGCATGGCAGGCTTAGAATACATTGTACAGACCATGGATGCCCTGCACCACCCGAAGAGGTCAACAGTATTTACAGTCTGCAAGTCTGTTAGTAACTAGTGCAGCACTGCATCAGCCCTCAGCGTGCTCCATTAAGAGAAGAAATGCAGCAAGCCCAAAAGCACGACGTGTGCTTTACACATCATGCTTTTGAACTTGATGCATGTCTTTTCCTAATAGTAGTCCTGTTAATTGCACCACCCTCAAGCCCTGCAATTAACGGGAATATTTTCTATGGATATTATTGCATATTATTGCTTTTTTATGTACCGTGGGACTCCCACTCCGATGACGGGGAATGATTCAGGCATGTGAATCTATGATAGACACCCCAATACTGGAGAAGTATGACCTCTAACAACCAGTTTGGAACAGTCGGGTCCAACAGTGCCCTTCATTTCTGGTGCTTTGAAACTGTTTTAAGATCTTCTTAGAGATTCTTGTTGCTCAAATGGGCAAATTTCTGATATTTATGTATTTCCCTCATCTTCCTTGCTTGATTTTGCTCGCGAGAAAGTGTCACTTAGTCGTTAAAATGTCACTCGTAATTACACAGAAATTATGAAAATGTCACACATGGCAATCTGACACTGACAGCTA
Organism: Lissotriton vulgaris; assembly: GCF_964263255.1. Classification (NCBI taxonomy): domain Eukaryota; kingdom Metazoa; phylum Chordata; class Amphibia; order Caudata; family Salamandridae; genus Lissotriton; species Lissotriton vulgaris. Next base: position 1,674,361,725 of record NC_141695.1, on the reverse strand, counting down.
TGGATTGTGGGCACTTGTGAAAGTATTTCTGTTAATTGCAGCACCCTCCTGCGCTGCAATTAACAAATATTTTCACAATGGCCCACAATCAGCACGCAGCCGCCCTCTATTTAGCTCTCCAGTGAGTGCCGCCACAGAGGCTACTGGACAGTCGCAGTTTGGTGGGGGCTGCTGCCTGTTATGGTCATGCCACATGAGTCCAGGCTGAACACGGCTGCCAGAATTTATTTGATGCCTGCAGTCTCGAATAACGCTGGCCCCGCCGGTACCCAGAGCAAGAGTTGTAAAAGTGTCACCAGGCCTAATCAGCGCTGCATAGCCCTGCAACTTTAGCAGTCAGTTTAATATGTTTTTTACTTGTACGTTTTACATTTCTGGGAAAATCACTTGATCATCCTGAGCCTGACAAAAAAAGATGAATGTGCGAGTCTATAACATAACTGGTGCTCATGTAAAGAGTTACAATGAATACATTCCATTTTGTATTCAGTCCTATTTAGTATCAGCCTTTGCAGACTCCTTGAACAACTAATGGCCAATTTTTCTCTGGAAAAGCTATCAACGCTAGTGTGAGTTACCGGACTGCTGCTTTCCACCAGTGCCTGAGCGCAGCTTTGTTTTCAGTCTTGAGCTGCAACGTGTTTTGGTGCTTCAGCCGGGGAGGAAGGAAAAAGTCTATAGCTGCAATTTAAACACGTGTCAGAGTGCATGGAGAGCCACAGGCAGTTCTCCTCATGGTTTCTCGCTCTGGCTCACAGCAGGTTTTGCCTCTTACGGGCCCCTTGAATGCTGTTTTATGGGGAGCTGTCAGCCCAAGCAGCAGCAATGCCTTCTATGATGAGGCTAGTAAAATGAAAACATCCTGCATAGTCTCAGTCACCAACGCTGACAACACTGAAGTCCGGCAAGCACGCACACAGTACATTGCCACTGAGGCCCCAAGTGGACTATATGTAACGCTCTCTGTTTTCCATTTTTACGGATTTATACAGATAAATACAGGCAGAAAACAATGTGTTTTCTGTCTGCATTTATTTTTAAAAGTGGATAAATACTGAAAATTGTCCTTCTTTTAAGTGACTCTCTGTGCGGTCTTTCATGAATTATAGGCCAGCAGCTGAGCAAATGGACAGCATGGAAAATTAAAAAACAGGATGAAATTTCTTTAAATCATGGCATATGTCAACATACATTTGTGGTATATTGCTAGTATTTACCAGTGGATGTATTGTTATGAAATATTTGACAGTTTAAATAGCTAAAATATGACAGACATCAAAGTATGAGTGCGCGTCTATCAGTTAAATAATTATGGAAATGTGCAGTTTTTCAACTCATTTATATGCAAAACACAAAATAAATATGGATAAATACAAATAAAATGACACAAAAATAAATATGGATTAATGCACACGGAAATGCTACAAAAATAAATACCATAAAACCGGGATCCCTAACTATAGGTCACAAATCCAACAACTCTGTGTGCCTGCAGCCAGCACCGCAATAAGAAAAACAATGTTTAATTTGCCCACCACTTAGTTCATAGTTGTAGCTCAGTTCTTACAGTGATTCGCAATATTCAGTAATTGTCAAAGCCGGATGTATGGGCTAAAAGTTAAGATTTGGTGCTAGAATACACACCAGGTAATTCACCAACTCGTGTTCTATAGTTTACAGTGGCCATAGCAAGTCGAGCGTACTACGGTACCCTGTGTATGGCTTACGGCTTTAACGTTCCTCAGTAGGCAGCCGGGAACTTCCAAAGAAAGAATATTAAGTTGTTTCATCAAATTAAAAAATTTGATTGTGAGTGGTATACAGTGACGGACAGTAGCTGGTGTTTATAATTACTGTGTTCATTCTGTAGTTTTCCCATCAGAAGCGTGACTCTCCACTGGTGACGCCTGGCCCGCTCACTGCTGTGTCCTGACTGCATGATGCAGCAGTGCATTTTCCCTCGCCCAGTGGACTCGAGTCGACCGTCTTGGGCTGCTTAGAAATAATTTGCCGGTGTGGCCAATAATTTAGCTCCTGTGCCCCCTGACAGACTGGGCGGCCTGGACAGGTTTGAGCACCATCACGCTTTACATATCGTGCTTTTGGACTTTCTGCATTTGTTAGGTAACACATAAGTTAGAAATCTCGGCTTAGCCTAGTGTGCTGCCCGGCTAGCATTTTGCTGCTTCTTTCTGTCTCTGCATCCAGATATATGATGTTACAAGAAACATTACACCTACAGCAGTAAAATCTTATGATGGTACCACCATTGGAGTCTTGTTCTTTTCTAAACCCGAAGTGTACTTGCCTGTGTAACCAATTCATGTAAAGGCATGTGTATCCAAATTGCAAACCTGCCTTAAGACCCTTAACGTAGTGCTGTATGTGTGGAAATGCACTGTCTTTTCAATTTTTTAAGCAAAACTTTGGAGTGATATTTGGCGCTGCACCCACACGTGTGGTCTGGTTCCTGGCGCACATAGCCATGGCTGCAGCACACAGAGACCCGACACTGCCACACACAGAGGAAAAACATTAGAGGGAACATTGCTGCCAACAACCCTTTTTGATCCAATATCCTCCTTTAGAAACATTACATTGATGACATTTTGGTCATTTGGCGTGGCACCACAGAAGACATAACACTTTCATTAATGGTTTAATGAATGCAATACTTTCCTGATATGTACTTTTCAGTCCATGGCCCTTCCTATCCCTAAGGACCCCATTATTAGTTATGTCACCAAAATGTATTTTCACCTGAATGTCTAAAATCTTTATATGATCCCTGCAAAACCATTCTAATGAAGAAACCATGACTCCCATATTTCCCTAGACGTGTTTTTCGAAACTACCAGGCATTTGGTCTCTTTGAGACTACAAGTCTGTCGTCCATGTTTGTCACCTAACTCGTGAGTCATGGTTGGGTGGAGCCGGCTTCAGAAACCATGGAGAGAAAAGCCTGTATTCTTCCACTCGCAATCACCCATCTTAGGCCCGAACTTTGTGCCTACCACATCCGTCCACAAAAGGTATGTTTATACGGGTTTCCCAATACCAGTTTTAAAAACTTCTAGTTACACTTACAAAAAAATACATAGACACATGGGTTACAAGAGCGCGTATAACGATGAAACTCGAGGTTGCAAAACTTTACTGTACCATAACTTCCAAAAATGAATACCATAGATCTACGCATTAAATAGCAAAATGCTGAATATGCTTTTCTTTACTTGAACTTGGTAAGAGACACACGCGTAATCGACTAATATAGATATATATATATTCACTAAACAAGGTTGCCCTCTATGAAGCGCCACACACAGAGGAGTATAAACACACGTTGTCACAGGCAGCAGGGTTTCAACAGGCAGCAGGCTCCTCAATCTGCCATACGCGTTTTGAGCCTCTTTGGTGCTCTTGTTCACTGGCAAATACTGACGGCAGTCGGGTTGATTAAGAACGTGATTTATTCAAGTAGCAAGTCCCGCCCCCATGAGCATCACACAGCAAAGCATCTTGGTAGACGTAGTATTCCTGCTGCACCAGACTGCAAAAGTTCATAAACCCAGTGGACTCCGAAATTACCACTAGTAAATTATAATAAAGTTACCTGTTGGGTGAGTAACGTACCACTTTGCTGAAGCCTCACCAATATTTCCCGTGGCTCAGGACTTGCTACTTGAATAAATCACGTTCTTAACCAACCCGACTGCCGTCAGTATTTGCCAGTGAACAAGAGCACCAAAGAGGCTCGAAACGGGGATAGAGAGGCGCGATTGAGAATATTGGAGACTCGTTACATCTTGGAGATCAATTCTAAAATCCCTAATGGTCTGAATCAAACTGAAGACTTACATTCATGCTTATACTGAGAATCTGAATAGTAAGCAGGGGTTTCAATCGGCAAAATATCAGTACTGTAAGAGGGCGCAATCTGTTTTAACACAAAGGGAGCAATTATCAAACATGAGATGGCCTGCTTATATAGGTTTTTTTAACTCAATTTTGATGGTGATGGGTATAAGGTTATTTTAACCAACTGGGCACATTTATTGTTAATTGTAACAATGCATATGTTTAAGGTGTTTTTAAGTGCATCAGCAGTTTCCAAGTATACTGCAGTGTGGACGCAGTGGTTGAGGGATTTGATATGCCCACTTGGGCTCAATTTTGAGAAAAGGTCCTTAACATGTTTTCCTCAGAAGCATACCCAGGCTTGGTTTCCATTTGCGTAATTTGCACATAACAGAGCAAATTTGCACAGAATTAAAGAATTGTATATTTTAGTCATGATTTTAACATGCAATATACAACAGCACTTTATTCTTTTAATTGGCTTTAAATTTAATCAATTCAATCAATGGAACCTACTTGAGATTAATATGAGGATCAAGAGTTTAGAATGGAAGAAAATTATTATAATTTTCGCATTGTGGTTATCTCTTACTTGTATACATGTTATAATTTAAATAACAAGGACCATGAGAAATTTGTTTGCACTGGTATCTTACATGTGAATATGTCGTGCATTTATTCCTGATCAGGCTGAAGTCTGTTTTTTATGTCCACAGGCTGTGGGGTCAGCGGATTATGCACTTGCACTTTAAAATGATCGGTGATTTGCCGGACCATGTCATGTGATCAAGGGATCGAGGTCCTGAAACGCGTCATGGCGGCGTGTTTGTCTGCACAAGGATGAAATAATAAATAACACTTTGCAAAATTTCCAATTGGGTCCGATTTCGTTGGTGTTCTGAGCAGCGTTTGGGACAAAACGGAGATATATATATATATATATATATATATATATATATATATATATATATATATATATATATATATATATATATATATACCGTGCCTTATGGATGACAAACGCATGGCCTATATTATTTTCCTCAGCAAGGATTGCACCAATGTTTGGATGCATCCATTTTACAGACTGACTTTAGTTTTTCTCAGTAAAAGTACTGACAGATTGTTTATATGTTACCATGAATTCTGGCACTATTCTGCCCAGCTAGTACTACAGGATAGCTTGTTCTTAAATTTAGTTTTTTCCCGATTGGGTTTCCAATTCTACATTGTTGATGTATATGTAGATACACCTTCATTAATATGTTTTGAGTCAACTGCTTATACGGTGTGCATCATTCAACTCAGCATCCAAATGATTTGATGATTAAATCTCTTTATGTACTTCCTAAACAGGACGTGGATGCCATCTTAACACCTTGGGTGCTTTGACTTTTCCCCTCCTGTGCTGAGTGATCTGTAAATCCGATTGTTCATGACTAGCTCAGCTCGTCATGAGCACACGAGCAGTGTACTGCACGACGAGCTCAGCTCGTCATGAGCATGGAAGGGGTTAAGTACTCGTGCCAAGGTTAAGGTGTCGCCTAGCTAGGCGAGGGATTTACAGCAAATAGGCCTAACATGCGATATATGCAGTATGAACATTCAGGGGTTCTAACAAGTTACAGTGTCGGGAAGTTGTGCCTTGATTGGCTAAATACCTCAGCAATGTCTCCGGTAAAGCAGCACTTGTCCCTTTTTATCTGATGACCTAGGACTACAGGGCTTTTTAATGTGGCCTTGAAAACCACATCAAAATCGCTTTCTTTATACAGTCTGTAATGAGATATGAAAAATATCTCAACAGGAGGCTGCTGATAGACTGTGCGAGATTGATAGGGCCAACTTAGAAAAGGCTCTTGCAAAAGTGGACAGCGGTAGGATTACCTTCTCATCCAGAACATATTGCTTGGGTAACATTGGATCATCCTCAATAGATGTCATACTGCAAGACATTTCAGCATTACTACACAAACAGTCCCAACTTAGGTCAATTCTATTGTTGAGCTGCACACTACAGACACTGGGCCATATGTAGGTGGCCAAATACCGGTCGGTAACGGCCGATTTCGGCCGTTACCGACTGGTATTCGTAATTCCAGATGTAGGGGGCCTGAAAATTACCGATTCTGTATATTTACCGAATCAGTAATGTTACCGAATCGGTAAAGTACCGATTCGGTAAATGTACAGAATCGGTAATTTGGGATGTAGGTGGCACTGGAAACAGTGCCACAGGCCCTTAGAAATTCGTTATTTACCATGAAATACAATGGCATGGTAAATAACGAATTTCTGTGTACATGCACATCTGTGCATGTACACCTGTGCCATGTGGCACACATACATGCCCTAAGGGCATGTATGTGTGTCACATTGCACACAAGCCAAAATCAGGGGTGCAACAGGGTGTCAAAGTGACACCCTGTCCCCCTTGACAAATCGGTAAAATTACCGAATCGGTATTTACCGATTCGGTAATTGCCATTGATTCCTATGGGCCTCAAGGCCCATAGGAATCAATGGCAATTACCGAATCGGTAAATACCGATTCGGTAATTACCGCATATTACCGATTCGGTAATATTTACAGAATAATTACCTACATGGCATTTACCGAATTGTAAATACCGAATCGGTAAAATTCGGTATTTACGATTCGGTAAATGCCATTTACCTACATATGGCCCACTATGTTCTGGCCACGTGTCGTGGCGACACATTAACATCACAAATCTGTTTTCACCATACCACCTTTCAGAATAGCAGATAGCTATGGCACGAAAGAATGCAAAATGCATTATGTTGCATATTGGAAGATTGGAGAAATGACCTTACACTGTTGCTGTGGTAGCATCCTCAGATTGGATAATCCATGGGTACATGGCACTACCAATCTCTACTTTCAGAACTATCTACAATACCATCAAGTAGGCAGAAATAAAACATTAGGTGAAGAGTACATACACTAACATTGCGCGCTGCTCTTCAAATTACAGTGACTGGAACAAGGATTCTGAACTTTCTCTCAGTGGTTCTGACTGCGAGAATACTTCAAGTGGGTTCCTAGTATGCAAAGAGGTTTCTTTATACTGAGCATGTAATGTCTCTGTGGCAAACTTGTCTTGCTACTTGAAAGGGTCTCCAGCGGCCATGATCTGTCCGACTTTTAGATTACTCTCGATTGAGAGTGAACGGATGTTGAACAGACAGTTTGCTGTGAGATGAAACCAGGGGTTGCCTGTGTGGTGAACGTGTCTTCCATTGTTACTTCTACACAAGTCCTCTTTTCACCTGCCCATACAGTTAGGGAGGATAGGCTATTGGCTTCAATTAATCTTACCAATGTGCATTTTGATGCCCTTAAAAAACTGAAAAGCCTAGTCGAAAAAAGGATCTGGCCTTATCTTCATCCAAGGAGACGTTTGAGGTCAGGTGACACGTTCTTCTTTGGAGATACAGGCACTACCCACACACCTTTCCACAACACTTTGGGGAACTGGTCCATCGCATTTTTAACATGTCTAGTATGAATGGAATAGTGGAGTTTTCAGAAACAGTGGCTCCAGGTTGGTCAGAAGATTCAAGACTGTGTTTGGGGTTATTCCATCTTTTATCCACTCTGTCCTCAGAAGCATCTTTGGAGGTTTTCTCCTGGCCCAGGTCCTAATTTCAAGGACATTGTTTTTGATATTTTTTCTCCACAATGGATGTCCCAATTAAAGAACAAATGGAGCTGGCTCTGCCACAAGTCCTGTTGTGCTGTGAACTCATGGAGCATTGCTTCGGCGCATCTTTCCTTCAGGAACTGGGTGAGTATTGGTTATGGTCATTCCAGCCTGTATGGATTCATTGTACACAGCCGGTGTTCCGCTGTCTCTAGTGCACTTTTGAGGGTGCTCTGGACTTGTGCTTCGGGTCGCTACTGGCGGTATCTTCGGACATAAAACGTACTGTGGACCTGTTGTCCCTTGAGGATTCCATTGCTTTAGCTGGGTTTCTATGAGCCTCCGTGGTTTGCCTCCACGCCACGTGGTTTGGATCTTGGCGCTGTCTCGACAGAACACCAACTGGCTATCTTCGTTCCGGCACATTTTATAGTGTTTATATTTTTAAGACTTTGGCTTTCTTTATGCTTTGGATCTCCAAAAAGCATAAGTGCCCGATTTAAAGCTTTTTTTTCTTTTTATGTATAATTTTTTGCATTTTTTTCCATATGCTGTTGCATTTCTAGTGGTAGGATAGATTTGCTTTAGATAGCTTCTTAGCTGACTTATGTACAAGGAGTTAATGTCATGTGTACCAGTTAGGTCTAGTAGGAAAAGCATTTTTTCATGTATACAGATCTTTCATAAAGCGGCCTTCACTTTTTCAAATCGACTTTTGACACAAATTTGCATTTGAGACACTTTGGTTAGTTTGATGGGAATGCCGACATAGTTTACATGATTATACTTCAAGAGAACAAGATCAGTTTGACTTGGCATTGCGTACAAGGCCTACATGTAAGTTCTACAAATGTTTGTTATTTACATCCATATGGCAACACAGCTATCTGTAGAATACAACAGATGGCAGCCTGATTACAATCTCGGTCCAAGGCGAGGATGCCTTTTTCTATATAAAAACATCTGTTTCCGAATATAGTCCAAGGAGGCACTTCTGCTGACTTCGAGAGGTCCCTACATGCTGAAGCTTTCACCCAGCAGCTGACTGACATCTCCAGGAGGAGTGTCCAGTTTGTGACCAAAGAGGTGTCCTACATTCTCACCCACCACATATTGGGGTTGGATTATCCAGTAGGGGAGTTTGTCAGAACATACACCCAAAACTCATACGTTAGGGTTTTGTATTGCAGGAGTACGCCAGATTGTTATATTATTTCATATGATTGAATATATACGTTGTTTCAGCACACTAATGGAAATTAGAATTTTATTCGCTGTCCCAACACTTATTACTTCTTTCATCTGTTTCGGTCTGTTGATCATTACAGCACGTTTTCTCTACAAGAATCACTTTGGTTGAATAAACATTGAAAAGTCTCTTTGTGTATTCTTTGTATATTTCTCAGAACAAACGAGAGCATGAGTATATGAGCGAAAGGTTCTAGGTCTGCCATCACGGTTCCTTAGGGATCAAGGTTGTCATGTTTAGTGGCTGCCAGAACTGTTCCCTGCCTGTCTAGATTAGGGGGGCTTATGGTAGCACTGTGAACCAGCTGGTCTAAAGGACACATACTCTGCAGGGGTACACGGAATCAGCCTGGCACCATCATAAAATTTGTCATTAACAAAAATGCAGTTCCTTCTGACTACACGACACAAGGAAATGCTGTGGTTATATATGAGAATGTTCAATGCTTTTGCTTCTATTAGAACACCAACAACCTGGAAGAGAAAAATTGAGAATGACTGGAGCTAAAATGATATGCTCTTTTAACCAACTGCCAGTTGATGGGATTGTCGTTACTCGGGTACCAACCACCTCCCTCTCTTCATGTGTGCTGGAATACTAGCACAGGGAGGTCTATCTCAGTATTACTGTCTGTCACATAGTATTCTTTGTAGATTTGTAATAGAATCCACCTAATTTTGAACTTCGAAATGAAACAGAATAGGTGTAGGCGACACTATGTAAATAGTGTAGGAATGTATAAAAATGTTTATTATTTAAATTCATCTAGACATAAATCTGCTCACGATTCATGTGTGTATCTCTAAGATTAATAACAGTTAACCTTCCACAAATATTAACCCATTTATACTTGATCGCGATTTTGTCTTCAGAAATGCAAATTCACCTATATTGTGCCCTCACAGGCTAAAATATAATTCACACTGTTGAAAGACTTCAATGAATAAATATACCAAGCATGTCGACAGCTACCCCTTCATCTCCAAATCCATCCAGTTTAAATACTTCTCTGTCATTATCTGTAACTTCTTTATCGCCTGCAAGGCTTGTAGAACTGTTCTCAGGAAAAAGACTGGCTGCACTCATGCTTAGGCTATCATCAAAGACATTGTTGTGTCTGAATATTTCCATCTCGTCACCTGCAAAACAAAAAGTACAATTATTCTTCCTCGTACTTTAAAAAAATAAAATGCATATTCCGCCGTGCAAGAACATCTTTTTGGTCATTAAGAATTAAAATTACCTGGATATCACAGATAGTTGGGTGGGATTAAATTTTAAACTTCAAAGACTGTTTTTAAAAACGTACTTCCTCCTGCTTTGGGGTCGCGCTCTAGACCTCGCGCACCCCTCGCCGTCACTTCTTCACCTTGGCTCCCACCATCGGAGCGCCTACGCTGATCGTTCCCCCCCCCCCCTCTGACGGGCAGGTCACTGGGGCGGGGACGGGCGTGGCCACCATCTTGGGCTGCTCGGTGGTTGGCGGGCCAGCTCCTCTGTCCGCCCCCCCTGCCACGCCCCTACTACTTCCGGTGGCCTACTTTATGGCACTTCTATCCCGGCCGCGCAGCGGACGAGCGCAGCGGGCGCGACGAAGGCGCGCCGAAGTTGCGCCTAAGTTAAGCCTGTCTGCGCCCGTCCGCGACAGGCCGGGACCTGGGGCCACTGACCCTGTCCCTACACAGGTATACACATCTGCGCAATTACTCTCCTGCTCTGCTGATGTGCCCCTAGCTCACTCCCTCACGCAGCACCTCACTTCCTTAGGTATTTACGCCTCCCATCCTAGCCGGCCCACTTCTTTGAGGCCTATCCCTTCCCTGTCCTCCCTGGATCCTATGCACTCTACCACTATACCTTCACCTTCTCACATTGCCTCTGCCTGCCTTCTCAATACTCGCTCCGCAGGCAAGCACCAACTGCAATTATTCAATCTCCTTACCTCAGATTCCCCTAATTTTCTGTTTTTAACAGAAACCTGGTTCTCAGAGGCCTCACTCCCTGATGTCCTGGCCATCCTCCCCGACTCCTACTATGCCCTCCGGGCTGATCGCCCAGACGGCAGGATCGGAGGGGGTGTAGCCATGATTGTTCGGGCCAGTCTCCAATTCCAGCTTCTCCCTCAACCTTCTATAGCTGGAGTGGATTTTTTGGTTGCCCGTTCCACTAATCTTCCCGCCCCTCTGGCAGTTGTCCTTGTGTACCGCGCCCCCCCTGAGCATGCCTTTGTTTGTGGCCTCCCTGCAGGAACTCCTCGCTACTTTAGTAGTTAACAACCCCTCGGTTCTCCTGCTGGGAGATTTCAATTATTGGCCTGGTGACCCCAGGGAGGACTTGGCGTCCAAGGACTTCACGGCTACCCTCCTGTGCCTTAATCTCCGGTCTCATGTTTCTGCTCCCACCCATATTCTTGGCCATACTCTGGACCAAGTCTGGTCATCTCAGGATATTGTTTTTCCCCCTAGCATTCTTCCCTGTACTTGGTCCGATCACTCTCTTATTAATTTCACAATTAATCTCGGTTCCCTTCACAAGCCCTCTCGCCCCAAGAACGTTTCTGCTCGCAGCTGGAACCGCGTGGACCTCCTTTCCCTCTCTCTTGCCCTTGCATCCTCCCCTCCTGATCTTAATGGTCTTCCTCTCGATCTCCAGGCCACCGCAGTCAGCAATTGGCTAGCTTCTGGATGCGATCAAGTTGCCCCTCTGAAAATAGTCAAGTCTAATCGCCCACACGAGGCCCACAGATGGTTCAACTCTGAACTTAGGGCTTTTAAATTGGAACTCAGACGCTCTGAGCGTCTTTGGCGCCGCAGTTACTGCCCCGATCTTAAGGCCGAATACAAACGTCTCCTCAACAACTATAAAAAAGCCATTCTTGTGTCCAAGACGAAGTACTTCTCTGAGCAGGTAGCATTATCTGCCAATAAATCTAAAGAGATCTTTGCCTTGGTCTCTAATTTGGCTACCTCTGATCGTGTCTGCCCCAAGCTTATTCCCTCCCAGGCCCTCTGCTCTTCTCTAAACGACTTCTTTATCGAGAAGATCGTTAAAATTAAATCCAACATTCCAATCACTCCCTTCTCTCCTCCTCATCCTGCCCCTTTTGTGTCCAATTCCTCCTTTTCTTCCTTCCCACCTATCACCCTGGATTCCTTCTTAGCTTTGCTTATGAAAGTCAAGTCTGGCTCCCCTTCCGATTGTGCCCCTGCTCGCGTTCTGAGAACCCTCTTTACCTCTTGCCCTACCACTCCTCTTTCCCTCCTTAATGCTTCTCTTTCAACTGGCTTGGTCCCCTCTTCATTTAAATCTGCAATTGTTTTTCCCATCCTTAAAAAACCTGGTCTTGACTCTTCCCTCCCTTCCAATTTCCGACCTATTTCTCTTCTTCCCTATCTTGCCAAAATTCTTGAAAGTTATGCCACTTCCTGTCTTTCCTCCTACATTGAGAAGAACCATCTCCTTGCTTCCCACCAAGCAGACTTCCGCTCGGGACACTCGACCGAGTCAGTGGTGCTTGCGGTTCTCGATGAGTTGAAAGCCAAGGCCGACACTAACTCTCCTCAAGCTTTGGTCCTCCTCGACCTGTCCGCTGCGTTTGACACAGTCGATCATACCATCCTTCTTGACCGTGTCAGCGCAGCGGGCATTCGGGGGCCCGCTCTCTCCTGGATTACGTCCTTTCTCATGGGACGCTCACAAGCTGTTCACCTCCCTGGTTTTTCTGCCCCCCCCCCCCCTTCCGGTGTCCTGTGGGGTTCCCCAAGGTTCCTCCCTTTCCCCTCTTCTTTTTAATCTTTATATTCGTCCCCTTATTGTCTCTCTTCTCGATCTGGGGGTCTCTGTGTACAATTACGCAGATGACCTCCAGCTCGTTTTTGATCTTTCCTCTTCTTCTCATTCTTTATCTTTTTTTCGCTCTAATCTGGTTTTCATTTTGGGGTGGATGGGCGCCAATCACCTCAAGCTCAATCCAGACAAGACTGAGCTTGTCTTGACCGACGGTTCATCCAGCCCTTGGTCCTCTGCTTTCTGGCCCCCTATTTTTGGTCCCCCTCCTACCCCTGTCCCCTCTGTCAAAACGCTGGGCATTAGGGTCAGCCATGACCTGTCTATGCACGGCCAGGTCAGTTCAGTAGTGTCCTCTTGCTTTCTCTCCCTCCGTCTTATTCGAAAAATCTCCCGTTTCTTTTCCCTTGATTCTCTTAAAATTATTATTTCGGCCCTCATCACTTCCCGCCTTGATTATGGAAATAGCTTGTTCGTGGGTATCCCTGCCTACGAAACCCGTCGCCTTCAAGCAATCCAAAATCAGGCTGCCCGACTTATTTTTCACTTTCCCAAAACTCACCATATCACTCCTGTCCTCAAATCCCTCCACTGGCTACCTGTTTTGCAGAGAACCCTGTTTAAACTAGGTTGCCTAGTCTTCCGGGCTGTTGATCGCTCTGCTCCGGCGTTCATCACCTCCCTGATCTCCTCTCACACCCCTGCCCGCACCCTCCGTTCATCTTCCTCTGCCCTCCTCACTGTTCCCTGCTTCCGTAAATCCCGCACTGGTGGAACCAGATTCTCTGTCCTTGCCCCCCGCTTTTGGAATTCCCTCCCTCTCTCCATGCGTTCTATCCCCATTTTTTCACACTTCCGTAAAGCGCTCAAAACATTCTTGTTTGCCCAGGCCTACCCCGCTTAGCTTCCTCTGCCTGTTTGTTCTGTTCAGTAGAGCTCAGCGCCAGGAAGCCGTTTGGCCACCATGCGCTCTATAAATACCTTATTCATTCATTCATTCATTCATTCATTCATTCATTCATTAAATAAGGGGAAGTCCGCTAAAGTTGAAATCTAGCTGGAAGCAGAAGTAATCTGACTTACACTGAAGAAAGACCCTTAAAATTTCCACCTGTATGACTGGAGTCTTTAAGTGGGTGGGATAAAAACGGTCTTGCTTTTAAGCATAAACCCAGTGCCTCATGTTTGGGCAGTATTGAATTCACTTTAGGTTGGTTTCACTCTATTTGAAGAAGACAGATGTTTATGACCCGTACATTTTATTTTCTATTACGGGTGTCGCTCTAACATTCCTAACCTCTGGAAACATAGTTAAATACCTTTTTAAAAAATACTTTGATAGAAAGTGCAAATATATATTATACATATATATATATATTTTTTTTCAAATGCAATTTCGAACAAAAGCGTGGGGCACACTTATCATAGATTTAAAGCTGCTTTATTCTGCTCCCTCGGCAGACAAACTAGTTTTGGCCATGCTGGCCTTTGTCAAGATCAATGCAAACAATATTTTTTTACACTTATATACACACAGTTTCCCTCCATATAGTTATTCATTGAGACATAAAGAGGACTATGTCATGAACTTTGCTCCTAGTCCACTCAGTTTTCACAGCAGCCATCTTAGACCAGACTAAGAAAACTAATAACCATACATTCATTGTTGTATAAATACATTTAAGTATTGGTTATAAAAATTCCCTCCTGGCAGGGTCCAGCCCAAAATGGGCAATTATTCTGTTATTGCATAAAAAAGACCTATTTACCATATGGGGTTTTGGTGTTATATTGAAAAAGCTCAATTGGTTTCTCAAAAGGTATTCAAAACTATCAGTTCCTGAGGAGTAAGTAGGAGACCTCTATCCAGTTCAATTCCTATATAATGGATAGTTCACATGCCAGTTGGTGGTAATGATTTAACATACCATTGCTCCTCGAATCACCATTTACAAAAGTACAAACAAGTTTTCTAACTAAATATAAAATTTCAATTCCTTTCATTTTTAATTCATCATACTCAAAGAACACAAACTGAGATTTCACCCTTTACAAATATATGCTCCTGATTTTTCTCATTACGCAATTTACCTCCACTATGTTGATATTTGATCACTATTTTATAGATTGTTTCATTCCTTCTCTTCATCCCATGTCTTTAATTCTAACCCACATGTATCCACATTTCTCCCTCACAGTTTAGGCCATTTGGTCCCTGAGTGCGGTGTTCTATTATATACTTTGATTCTAGCTGTCAGAGTTCTTATCCAATCACCTCCTCTTCTAAGAGGTGGAACTCGATCCAGGCAGAAGAATTTCAGTAAATTGCTGTTGCTTTTGTGCATATCCGCAAAGTGCCTGGTCACAGGACAACTGCTATCTTTCTTAGTTATTGCACGCATGTGCTCCAGGATCCTTTTCTTGGTCTGGTGTATCGTGCTTCCCACATACCGTAGGTTGCACGGACACACTAGACCGTAAACTGTGAAGTCTGAATTGCAGTTGAGTAAATTTAGTGAAAACTTTGGCTCGTTTACTGCCCGGGATTGTGTAGGTTTTTACTGTAGCGCTATTTTTACACGCCTTACACTTTAGACATGGGGAGGAACCTTTAATATCATGCAGATTGGCATCCCTTTTGATAAAGTACCCATGCACTAGGAAATCCTTATGTGAAACATTTTTTCTATAGGGTATGCTTGGCTGTTTAGTTATCTGCTGGCCCATAGTTACATCTGCCTGGAGTATCTTCCAGCGAGTGCTTAAAAACTGACGAATTGGTCTTGAGTCTAAGGAAAAAGTTAAAACTAATCTTGTTGTACCATCACGGTCTTCTTTTGGAGATTTATTCAAAAGATCTTCCCTCCTACGCTGTTCTGCCCTGGTTACTGCTGTCTTTAAAACCTGCTGTGGGTACCCTCTTTGTTTAAAGCGGTCCATAGCTTCTTTTGTGGCTTTTTCATAATCTTGGTTAGTGGTACTATTTCTTTTTAAACGAAGACATTCACCATATGGAATGGTGTTCACTAAGCAGCCAGGGTGTTAGCTAGAGAAATGCAAAGTTGCATTTCCCGCTGTGGGTTTACGGAACAGTCTAGTCTTTAGAGTGCCACCATCAGCAAAAACTAATAAGTCTAAATATGGCACTGCTCGTTCACTGATGGTACTGATAAAGTGGAGATTAACTTCATTTTTGTTTAAATTACCGATATACTCTTCTAGCTAGTCTGCTACCTGTCCAGGTGAAGAAAACATTGTCAATGAAGCGGGTCCAGATTCCTATTTCTGGGAGCACACTTCATTGGTACCCGCCCTGGCCATGTGCTTCTCCCACCAGCCCACGAATAAATTCACGTAGCTGGGGGCGAAGCATGTGCACATTGTGGTTCCCTGCCTCTGGATATACAGTTGTTCACCTAAGGAAAAAATGTTGTTCAAACAAAATGATAAAAATTGTAAAATCATCAGATTGTGTTCTGGGTATCTGAATTGTCTAGTTTTTCAGAAGGATTTGACAGCCGCCTCTCCCTGACCATAGTTAATGCTTGTAATATCAAGAGTAACAAGTAGATATGATTGAAACAAAAAATGTATATATACATACATATACACACATATATATACACATACATATATACACACATACATATACATATATATATACATATATATATATATATATATATATATATATATATATATATATATATATATATATATATATATTCAGAAGCAAGAAATCACGCGGCACACTTCTTGGCAGCAATTGTTTTCGTTTATTTCAGGTCTAGCGCAAAACGTTCTTGATCACGGCAGTAAAACAATTGCTGCCAAGAAGTGTGCCGCGTGATTTTTTGCTTCTGAATTCAAAGGAGACACGCTCCAGGTCTCAGACGCGGGCACCGACAGGAAGCGTTCCCTCTGCGACGGGAACAGTTGAGAGGAAATAAACACATACACATACATACATACATATATATATATATATCCAAGGGAACACAGGGTCATTCAATGCGCACAGCAGCGGGTGTCTCGCGAAGGGGCCGGATTCGAGCCCTGGTTTAAATGTTATGTACAAAGGACGCAGCACTCCGGAGCTGAACTTTTAATAGCTTTTAATCCAGCAAGATTAAAAGCTGTTGAAATTTAAGCTCCGGAGTGCTGCGTCCTTTGTACATAAAGAAAAATAAAGTGAGTGTATATATCTCCCAACAAAAAAAGTGTCCTCTTTAAGACAGCCGCACACAGGGGGTAGCTTTTCACGCTTTTAATGGTGAGAGCTGCAGCCAGGAAACTAGTACACTCCCCCAAACTTCTCGCAGCCCGACGCGTTTTGTGCAAACATGCACTTAATCATAGTCAAATGTCAATTTCAGTCGCTTCACTCACAGCACCTGAAATACCTCCTGGAACCCGCCTCTGTCGGCTGACAGGAAATCATCCAACAGTTTTTATATGTCACTAATGTTGTATATATGAAGTTATGCATATGCTATAATGCTGGAATATTTTATCATGTGTTTATAAATATATACCGCTTTTATCAAATATTATGTTTTGCATGAGGAATTAAAATGTATTCCATGTGTAAAAACAGGAGTTTTGTATGTGGCATATGCTGCCTCTAATGTGCTAGTAGGTATTGGTAATTTGCCTGGGTACTTTTGTTCGCACATATGCACTGCCTGCTGGTTCCTGTAGAGCCAGGTGTGAGTAAGCGCTTCTGCATACTGACTAATAATGTCCCCAGTGGGTTGGCAAATGTCTCATAATCCAGGCATACAACTAAGGACTCTCGCCACGACCCTCCTGTCCTTTACACTGCTGTACTCCGGTTGGCGTCAGCAAAGGACCGCACCTCCGCGGCAGGGCTTCCTCACGACTAGACCAGCCGTCATGAATCCCAACAAAAAAAATTCCTCTTTAAGGAAGCCGCATACAGGGGGTAACTTTTCACGCTTTTAATGGTGAGAGCTGCAGCCAGGAAACAAGTACTCTCCCCCAAACTTCTCGCAGCCCGACACATTTCGTGCAAACATGCACTTAATCATAGACAAATGTCAATTTCAGTCGCTTCACTCACAGCACCTGAAATACCTCCTGGAACCCGACCCCGTGGGCGTAGGCTGTAGCACTGCCTGCTGGTTCCTGTAGTGCTAGGTGTGACTTATGAGACATTTGCCAACCCACTGGGGACATTATTAGTCAGTATGCAGCAGCGCTTACTCACACCTAGCACTACAAGAACCAGCAGGCAACGCTACAGCCTACGCCCACGGGGCAGGTTCCATGAGGTATTTCAGGAATACTTGAGTTTGTTTATGCACATGTACTGCTACATTATATCACCACATTCTTGTTTCAAGAAAAATGTGCAGTACTGTTATATTGGATTACATGCAAAATTTCAATTAAAAGACTTTTTTAAAAATGCCTGGATGACCCCATCTTTGAAAAATGGTGTATGCTACCTCGTCTTTTAGCATCCAGTTGTGCGCTTTGACGAAGTTGCGACTTAACGCGTCCGTGTGTACGTTGAGTACCTGGGAGGTGAATTGCCGATATGGTCAGCTTCCTCGCCAGTAGCCGCTTCCAATTCGTTTGAGCCACCTGTGATAGAGGCCTGGATCTGAGCTCTCCCTGGTTGTTCGGGTAGTACATTGTTGTTGTATTGTCTGTCTGAACCGACAGGGAGCAGGTCTGTATGGAGGGGAAGAATGCTTTGAGCGCTTAGTTCCAACATATTGATGTGGTAGGTTTTTTCCTTGTTGACCCACATCCCCTGTATCTGAAGAGGGCCCATGTGGGCTTCCCAACCTTGGAGGAAAGCATCTGTGCCGAGTGTTTGTTTGGGGAGTTCTTGGTGGAACGGGACTACTTTCAGCAAATGAAGACTTTGCATCCACCATCCTAGTGAGATTTTGGCTGTGTGGTGTCCTCCCAGTGGTTGGATACTTGAGACCACTGATCCTCTAAGGACTGTCACAAAGGTCTCATCTCCAGTCTGACATTGGGAACGATGAAGGTGCAGGATGCCATTGAGCCCAGCAGAGAGTATACCGGTCTGGCTGTAGGATGAGGTGTGCCGAGAATTATGCAACTGTAACTGGCAGGACAGGGATAGGCAGGAGACGAGTTTTTGTTATGACACCAGTAGGTTTTATTTGGTGATAAAGTACGTCTGTACAGGTTTTACGCGGTACTCCTCTCCTGGGGGATCGGCTTCGTTCTTGGCGGCTCTTGGTGATTACCCCTTTTTCCCTTCTTGCCCTCATCTGATTCCTTCTTCGGGATACCTCGTCTGACTCAGTCTTGCCCTCGTCACCGCCGTTAGGGAAAACAAGAGAGGGACGTATCAGAATCACTCTTATAACTATGTGTGACAACGGGGTGGGGAGTGAGGACAACACTGTGCTCGAGTAACACTAGTGAGGGTGAGTGAAGTGAAACCCGGTATTAACAAAAAGGGGCTCAGGGAGGGCTTTTACGCTTTACTTTCCGTCCAACCCAACCCGCTATCTGTGCACGCACCTCTGTTAGCCACACCCCTCCATGGGAGCGGTTGGGCGGCTCACAGGATTGTTGGCCTCTTGGCTTCTGTGGTTCTTCTGCTCTCCGTCCGATCTCCGCCTCGATGCTCTCTCGACCCTCCGCTTCCACGAGACCTGGTTCGGGTATTTCAGCCTCCTCCTCTTCCGATGGTTCTCGTCTCTCCTCTCCTGGAACTGATGCCTCTCGCTGCCCGTCTCCGATAAGCAATGCTTCTCTCCTCTCGTCCTCCGACCTAGTTGCGTCTCGCCTCTCTTCTTCTACCAGTGATGTGCCCCGCACCTCGTCCTCCTCCCACATTTCGTCGGTATCTTCACTCTTGCTCCACGCCGCTCCTCTCCTTCTGCTGACCGCTCCTCCGGTGGATAGACACACCTGTGCTGGCTCTCCCTCTTCATTTAACGCTGTTCCGGACTCCGCCTCCTCGATCCCACCAGACCAGTTAAAGAGGCCGATGTCTGTATCCTCGTCGTCACAGCTGTAACGCTCCTTGTACCTCTTCCATGTGGGAGGAAGTGTGGGCTGTGAAAACAAGAGGGAGGGGTCACACGTTACAGTCACACATGGGGGCACCGGGGCCGGGGGCCACACGTCCCCGTTACAGCAACATTTGTGGATGCTTAAGGATAGATTCTCCTTCGAAGGGCACGCGCTTGCATTTGCAGAGTCTAGAGTCTAGAGTCGTGCCCAAGTAGTGGATTCGCTGAGTTGAATTGAGAATGGACTTCTGGTAGTTGCCGCACTGACCCATGATTTAGAACATCAATGCAGGATTTCAGGAGTTCTTGCAGAAGACTGGGAGAAGCACTCTTGAGCAGCCAGTCGATATGGCTAGATTGACATTTTTTGCTTTCGCAGGAAAGCTGCTACCACCGCCATACATTTTGATAACGTGCAGGGCTGATTTGAGTCCGAAAGGGAGGACTTTGTACAGGAAATGATCTGACGCTACCTTGAATTGCAGAAATTTCCAGTGCTTTAGGAAAATTGGTATATGAAAATAAATGTACTGAAGGTCTAGGGAGCATATCCAGTCTACTTGATGGATTTGAGAAAAAATTTGGTGTAGTGCCAAAATCCAAAATCTTCCCTTCAGTCCAAGCCACACCTTCACCAGGCAATAATGCCTGGTGAAGGTGTGAACCGATCTCCAGTTAGCAGCCTTGCACATTTCTGACATTGGGACATCATGCGAAAAAGCAACTGTGGCCGCTTTCCCCCTAGTGGAGTTTGCTTTAGGTGACAACACCAAGGGCTTTTTAGCCAGCTGGTAAGCCAATATTATGCAGGACACGATCCACCTGGAAATGGATCTTTTAGAAGCTGGGAAGCCTGTCCTCATGGCACTATAATGCAGGAATAACTGACTCGTCTTTTTTATACCCTTTGTTCCCTCTAGATAGAATTTAAGAACCCTTCTAAGGTCCAAGAAGTTTAACGACCTCTCCGCAGGGGTCATGGGGTTTGGAAAGAAGGATGGCAGGGAGATTGATTGATTAATATGAAAATCAGGCACAACCTGAGGCAAAAAAAGAAGGATGAGCCCTTAAGACAACCCTGTTATGGTGAAATACAGTTTAAGGCTCTTTCGCACACAGCGCCTGGATTTCACTTACTCTGCGCGCTGATGTTATTGCTACCAGAAAAACGGCCTTCCAAGAGAAGTGCTGCAAAGAGGCCTTGGGAATTGGCTCAAAAGGCGGGCCTATTAATTTGGCTAGGACCAGGGTCAACTCCCAAGGAGGACAAGGGTTTCGAACAGGGGGATATACTTTTTTCAACCCCTGTAAGAAGTCCTTGACCACTTGCATTTGGAAAAAAGAATGCTGGTTGGGTGACTTTCTATATGCCATAATGGCAGCCAAGTGAACTCTAATCGAGGCATACTTTAACCCTGACTTAGCTAGGTATATAAGGTAAGGAAGAATGACATCCTCCTGTCTCTTCGTAGGATCAAAGTGATGTTCTACACACCAAAGGAAGAACCTTTTCCACTTGAACGCATATGACGCTCTTGTGGAAGGTCTTTTTGCCTCTTTCAAAATGTTCCTGCAATCTTGCGGCAGCCTCAACGTCCGTATTGGAGGACCTCAGGAGCCATGCTGCCAAGTTCAGCGAGGGAAGATTGGGATGGAGAATCTTCCCGTCGTTCTTGGTCAGCAGGTCCACTCTGCAAGGCAGTCTCCTGTGTGGAAGTACTGACAACTGTAAAAGCTTCGGGTACCACCACTGCCGCGGCCAGTCTGGAGCTATCAGAATCATCTCCATGTTTGATCTGATGAGCTTCGACACCACCTTCTGAATCAGAGGCAGGGGAGGAAAGGTGTAGGCAAATGTCCCTGACCAATCCATCAAAAGCGCATTCCCCCTTGTTCCTGGACGGTGGAATCTGGACGCGAAGGCGTGGCATTTTTTGTTTTTGTCGACTGCAAACAAAATCGATTGATGGACGACCCCAACAATGGAAAAGATCTGCCACCACCTCATCGTGCAGCACCCAGTCTGGCTGATCTTCAAAGTGCCGACAGAGCGTTCGCTTTGATGTTTTGCTCTCCTGGAAGGTGCACTGCCACCACCAAGAGGTTTCGGGCTAACAGCCAGTGCCAGATCGTCTGAGACTCCAGAGAGAGAGGACGTGATCTTGTACCTCCCTGTTTGTTTAAATAAAACATGGTGGTTGTGTTGTCCATTTGGATCAGGACCGAGCTGGACTGGATTGCAGGAAGAAAAGCTTTTAGAGCCAGGTGGACCGCTCGCAGTTCCAGCAAGTTGATGCAATAGAACTGCTCCTTCCTGGACCACCGTCCCTGCATCTGAAGGGACCCCATGTGTGCCCCCCCATCCTTGCAGAGAGGCATCCGTCACCAGTGATTGTACTGGAAGCGGCTGGTGAAAAGGAACTCCCACCAACAGATTTTGAGGCAGAGTCCACCACTTGATAAAGGATTTCGCAGCTTGGGAGAGCAAGATGCGATCCTCTCAGCGACCCGTTGCTTGATCCCACTTGTCTCCGAGATCTTGCTGCAACGGTTGCATTCTCAGCCAGGCATTGGGTATGAGAAATATGCAGGAAGCCATTGACCCCAGCAGGGATGCCACCTGCCGGACAGTTGGGTGTTTCATCTGGAGCAGAGTCCTGCACTTCTGCTGCATTGAAGAAAGTCTCTCCTCCGAAGGGAACGCTTTTCCTGTGCTTGTATCCAGAGCTGATCCCAGGTAGTGGATCGTCTGGGTGGGCTGCTGCACGGACTTCTCCCCGTTGACATGGAGGCCCAGGTAGTGCAACTGCTGAAGGCAAACTTGAAAATCACTCCTTACTTGTTGAGGAGATGGGCCTTTGAGAAGCCAATTGTCTAAGTAAGGGTAGACAAACAGACCTCTTCTGTGAAGTGCAGCTGCCACTACCGCCATGCATTTGGTGAAGACTTGTGGGGCAGACTTGAGCCCGAAGGGCAAGACTTGTATTGGTAGTGCTTGAGTCTGACCACAAACCGCAGGTCCTTGCGATGTCGTGGAGCAATGGGAATGTGGAAGTAAGCATCTTGGAGGTCCACCGAACACATCCAGTCTCCGACTTGGAGATGTGGACATATTTGATGAAGGGCCAAAATGCGAAACTTCTCCCCGATGATGAATCTGTTTAGAAGGCGAAGATCCAGGATCGATCTGGATTTCTGCTCCTGATCTTTCTTGAAGTACTATTATACAGAACAAGGGAACCCAAATGAAATTTAGACAGGGACCTTGGGCAATTTCATGTTATAGAGAACAGTGGTCCCCATTCAGGGAGAATACAGTGTGATAGATAACCATACAGTAGAATAGTATGTATGTCTTTTGTCCAGCCGGACAAGAATTTATTTTCATAATATTTTTCAAAAGTAGTATCAAATAAAACTTTCAGATGACAAGTGGGCACAGTCGTGACCCACAGAACACAAGACAGAACAACGAACACAGAATTGGGCAAAAGGTAAGCCAAAATGGGTCTGTACACTTGTACTCAGTATAGACAGACACAAATTAATCATTTAACACCGTTGCACAATGTGTTATAGCTTGAGTCTGGTGCATAGGGTGTTTGGGTGTCGACGACGTTTCGATGCCTACATTAAATATAGGGCATCATCTTCAGGACAAACAAATAATGCATTGCTGTCTTGATAATCATGTATCACACCTTTTTTACAATTCTTTACATACAAAAAAGGAAGGGGGAGAAAAAAATGGAAAGGAAGAATTTTAACCACATATGACAACAATATACTAGGCATGTTTTCAGCATAACGTTTGTGACTTAGGTGCTTGGATTTGCGTGATCAGTGTGGACTGAATTTCATGCAGAAGTGGTGACATTTCTCTGGTTTATACTGAGTCAGGATTGAAATTCGTGTCGCAGTGACGGTGTTAAAAAGGAGTTGGTTGAAGTAATTCTGATTTATGGTGCTTAGTGCAGCTTCGTCATGACATCGTGAATTATTGCAGTGATTCAACGGAGAAAAGACAAGTGAGTATGATAAAAACCAGTAGGCATATTAAAAAAACGACGAAACGGCGCAGTGCCTGATCATGAGCAAGGTGTTCCCAGTGAGTCAGGAGGAACAGAAACGGCGCGAGAGTGAAACAAATACTTTCGTGGGTGAACCCAGAGGGCAATGGGGAAATTATCTAAGGTGGCAGAGAATCAACGGTTCACTATAGGCGCGAGGGCGCTCAGCATCTGGACTTTGGGGGTTGCTGGCACCAGCAGGATCTAAATGAACAATAAGCAGAAGTGGAGGTTTCTAAGTTTAAGAAGGGGTGGAGTGGACACAGGAATTGAGTGTAAAACAGAATAAATTAATTACCAATTCTGTTTGCTTAATGGCAGAAAGTCTTGTTGGGTGCTGTGTGCCAGCTGTAGGAAAATGCACGATCGCATTACCTGGAAGCAGAGAGGGGTAAACATGGGTTAAAGAGGTGGTGTCCAAGGAATCTGGCAATGCTACTTACTTCAGTGAGTGTGGGCAGTATCACTGCATCTGCTTCGGAGTTTCATTGGAGACTGCCGGTTTGCCGAGGCAGAGCTGGTTAAGGCATACTATCGGCAGAAAGC
Organism: Lissotriton vulgaris; assembly: GCF_964263255.1. Lineage (NCBI taxonomy): Eukaryota > Metazoa > Chordata > Amphibia > Caudata > Salamandridae > Lissotriton > Lissotriton vulgaris. The sequence continues at coordinate 1,674,337,520 of NC_141695.1, read as the reverse complement.
GAAGAGGGACTATGGTGTTACAAGGGAGCTGAAAGGATGGGAAGGAGGCGGCCATTTTTAGGTGGTGTGGGTTGCCCAGGAAAGGTACAGAGTAAGTGACTTAAAATGTGATTACACGAGCACGTACATGCAGAGTGGCACAGTTTGTGACTTGAATACATGTTACAAGAGACATCTTTATAAAAGGGAGGTCCAGTCTTCAAGGCCATTTCTGTGTTCGTTGTTCTGTCTTGTGATCTGTGGGTCACGGCTGTGCCCACTTGTCATCTGAATGTTTTATTTGATACTACTTTTGAAAAATATGAAAATAAATTCTTGTCCGGCTGGACAAAAGACATACATTCTATTCTAGTGTATGGTTATCTATCACACTGTATTCTCCCTGAATAGGGACCACTGTTCTCTATAACCTGATCTTTCTTGGACACAAGAAAGTACCTGGAGTAGACTCCTTTCCCCGCTGAGAGGAAGGAACTTCTTCTATAGCCTGTTTTTGAAGAAGAGCTTTCACCTCCTGCCAGAGTAACTTTAGCTGACGAGGACGAGATCTTTTCGGAGGAATGTCCTTTGAGGCGCACAGAAACGTAGAGAGTGCCCATTGCGTAGTATATTGAGCACCCAACGATCTTTTTGTGATATTGCAACACTCTGCCAGATGTTGTGAAGCACTTACTCCAACTGGAGTGGGCAACGGCGCCGGAGGAAGCAAATGCTCATGACTTTTCCCCCAATTCTGGTCGCGGCGGTGGATTGGTGTTGATTTCCACCTCGACCTCTGTTGGACTTACGGCCCGGATATTGAGACTTGCCCTGGTTCTTGCCCTGGGACGACTGAGGGGTTTGAGCCCTCTGTTGGGAACCCTTGCCTTTGATGGGCCTCCAGCGACACTTGAACTCCTTTTTTTCCAAGCCGACTGCTTTGAAAGTGTCGCGCTCAGACTTCATTCTGCTCATCTCCTCGTCTGCGTGGGTGCCAAAGAGAGAGGAGCCAGAGAATGGGAGGTTTAACATTCTCTGTTGCGCATCAGGTTTGAGGCCTGTGAGCCTCAACCAAGATGATCTTCTGGTGCAGATCCCATGAGCTTTGGTATGTGCTGATAACATAGCGCCGTCCGCTGCCGTGCTGATCATCTGATTTGCTACCAGCAATCCTTCGGTGACTATCTCAGAAAAGTCTTTCTGGTCTTCCTTTGGTAACTTTTCTTTGAAGTGATCCAAAGAATCCCATAACGCCCTATCGTAGCGGCCTAACAACGCAGCCGCGCTAGAAACCTTCAAGGTAGGACTGCCGAATTGCAGACTTTGCGTCCCCATGAGTCTTGAGACCTGCTCTCCTTATCAGGGGGAACCGAGGAAGAGGCAGTCACAGCATGCATCTTCCGTGCTGCAGCAACGCTTACAGAGTCTGCAGGCGGATCCATCTTCAGGAAGATGGGATCCGAAGAAGCTGGCTTATACTTCTTCTGTATTTGAGCTGGAACAGCTTTGATGGTAGCTGGAGACAGGAAAGTGTCCATCACAGGGTCAAGAATCCCTGGAACCAAGGGTAGCAATGGACGGGTGGCCGCTTTTTGGTGCAGAGTCTCGAAGATCACTGTTGTTGCTACCTGAGGGACAGACATCTCTATGTTGAGTTTCTGGGCCCCTCTCTGAAGTACCTCCTGGTAGGTATTGAGGTCATCTACCGGAGAGATCCTAGAGATAGGACTGTCTGTTAAAGTAGGGGAATAATCCCTCCTTGACGAGTGGGTAGAAGAAGTAGATGGTGTTCTCCTACTTCTGCGATGGACACTGTGCCTTCTTCCCCTCGATCTGTCAGTTCTGGGAGAACGGGATCTGTCCCGCCGTCTGCCACGGGATTCCTCCGTGCGTTCTCCACGCCTAGGGGAATTCGCCCTGTCCACTTGTTGCTCCAGTCTCTGAAGAGGCGACCTGTGGATAGGACTGGCATAGTCCTGCATCCGTCTTGGAGCACCAGAATCCTTCCAGTGGTGCAAGGGGCGAAGCCAACTCTGGGACAATTGCACAGCAGAGGAAGTCTCATTTTGAGAAGGAGACTGATGGACAGGACTGCTGGCTGTTGGAGAGGCTGGTCTTGAAGATGGCTGTCTGGAGGAGTGAGAAGACGAATGGTGTGATGCAGACTCCGTCACCAATACCGCTGATCCTTCTCTAGACCTCACTGAGGCAGGTCTCGATACCTGGCGTGAGCCCCTCGATGTCAAACCTGAACGCCCCCTAGACGTCGATCTCTGGTCCAAAGTGACTGGTCTCGATCGGACTTCACTTCTTGAAGCCGTCTGAAACTCTTCTACTCAACGTCGAATTGACGGCGAGCGACTCGGCTCCAGACCAGATGGATATCTGTGCCTCGACGCCGAATGTCGGTGTGAAGACGTCGGCGGAGGACTCCTCTTACTCGACCTTGAGGGTCGTCGAGATGACGGAGTAGTGTCCATCCTCGACGTCGAAAGCCTCTGTGACGACAGCAGAGGGTTGTTCATCCTAGACGCCGAACTTCGTGCTGCCGACGACTGAGGCCTCAACGCCGATCGTCGCCAGGTTGACGGCGGCGGATGCTTCTCACTCCTTGACGTAGTCTTCTGCTGGACTAGCGACGACGGAGGGGAAACTGCTCTCGACGTCAAACGTCATACTGACGTCAGCGGAGTGCCTCTGCTTCTCGACGCCGATCGTCACTGTTTTTTTTTCTAAACTTCCTTTTTATTATTTGAAGAATGGAAACTCACATACAGGTTGCATTTTACACCTAACACATGCAGTACAGTCAGCAAAGCTTTTACAATTGCAGTTTCAGATACAAGGATGCATGTTTTTGTAAACAGTATAACAACGTAGGCTGTCGGCAGTACCTCAGGAATGAAACATGTATATCACATTTTAAATAGCAGAAACTTGGTACAAAATGCTAGGCCATCAGTGGTCGAGTGGCCGGTATGATTTCAAATAATCAAGGCATACATATATAGGCTAGTCGGAAGTCCAGGGAGTATCTCACGAATTCACAAGACAGAGAAAGCGATGCAATCACAGGCAATGTAGTCAATATGTGAGTTTTAAAGACGGCCAGCGCATTAGAAGTGACAGCCTCGTCTTTGTGACCAGTCCAACACTCCGCCCCCCGGCAGCAACACCAATCTATGATGTGCCAGCAAGCCCAGGAGACATCGACTCATCTATATCACGCACCCACTGGAGGAATGGTTCCCAGATGTCTCGAGGGCGAGAGGCAGTCCGCATAGACTCCCAGTATGTTCCAAGTTGAGTATGGCCATAAGTCACATCTGACAACCAGTCTGCGAATTTGGGAAGGGTTCTGCGCCCCCAGCGGATAGCCACCTGGCGCTTGGCATATAGCAACAAGAGGGCATGTAGTTTGTGTCACTTGGGTTCCGTGTCAGCTACCCCCCAACAGTCCCAGCAGCGGGGAAGGCGTGCCGCTCGCTTAAGGAGCTGATTTATTGCATCGAAGACTGCCGTCCAGTAGCTATGGAGGGATGGGCAGCTCCACGCAACATGGAGGAAGGCCCTCCGCGCCGCACTACCAGCATCTGCTGTCCTCTCTTAGACCCATTCGATGCAGAGAAACTGGGGTGCGGTAAAATCTCTAAGAATTTGAAGTGAATCAACCTGAGTTTATAATTAGGGGAAAGGTCCAACAATTGCCTACAGCAAAAAGCCCATTGGTCTTCAGAGAGTTGCGGGTCGAGTTCGGCATTCCACAGCTGCATAGAGTTGGGAGTGACAAGGGGGGATTGCTCCTGCATTGCATTATACAGGCCTGATACCAACTTCCTAGGGGAGGCTCTTGCTAGTACGTTTTGGAGAGCTTGGAGTGGTGGAGGATCCTCAGAGAAGCGGTCACCGAAGGCCCTACAGGAAGATTTCAGTTTATGGTACATGAACCTGTCTGCGAAGGATAGGGCCGGGCCATCCTCCATCGATTGCATGTCGCGGAACATGCCATTAGGATAAAGATCAGCAAATGTGTGTAATGTTTCACCTGCCAGGGAAATGTCTCCTTTACTTTCGGCTAGGTATGGCATCATTGGGTTCTGCCCGAGAGGGACTGCCGGCGCGTACAGGATAGAAAGACCTGCATGCCTTCGCAATTCCTGCCACACCCAGTGCAGCATGTTAGCAGTATCCACGTCAAGTGATGGTCTCAGAGTTTTGTGATAGAGGGCGACACTGAGTGGAAGCGGAGCCACCGAGTCTATCTCAACCGCCACATGAGGTTGATAGGGAGTGGGGTAGGCCCAAAAATGTGCTAACTGGGCCTACGCGCACAGGGAATACAAGTGTATGTCAGGCGCACCCATGCCACCCTGTCACAATGGCAATGTCAGGAGCGCCCAAGATAATCTTGCTTGTCCGCCTGCCCATATTAATGTCAATAGTTGGGAGCGCAAACAGGTGAAAAGGAATATGCTACTTACCAGTATGCATCTGTTCTTGGCATGTAGGGCTGCTGATATTCATATCTGTGCATAGATCGTCGCCTAGTGTTGGGTCTGGATGATTGCACATTGTTGTCCTGGAAAAGTCTTCGAAGTATCACGAGACAGGTGGCTCCTCCCCCGGACTACAGTGTGCATGGGCATCCTTTCCATCCTCAGATTGTTTTTCGCCATTGTGGCAGAGATGGAGTATGATACGGTAAGTGATTTCCATGCTAGAGATTAATTAGGAGTGCTACAGCTGCGACAGGCACCGGGGAGGAGGGAGGGCGATATGAATATCAGCAGCCCTACATGCCAAGAACAGATGCATACTGGTATGCAGCATATTCCGTTCGAGGCATGTGGGCTGCTGAATTCATATCTGTGCATAGAATGTATAGCAGTCTCCCCCTTAGCGGCGGTTGCCCGTGCCAGCTGCAGCAGTCTGAATAAAGAGTCTTGAGTACAGCCTGTCCTACAGCTTGTTGCTGTTTGGAGTGTACATCTACACAGTAGTGTTTGGTAAATGTATGTATGGTAGTCCATGTGGCTGCTCTACATATGTCCTCTAGAGGAAGGTTTCCTAGGAAAGCCATAGATGCCCCTAACTTGCGTGTTGAATGCGCTCTTGGGGGAACTGTTAATGTGCGTTTAGCTTTCCGATAACAAATTTGTATGCACTTAACAATCCATCTGGCTATACCGAATTTGGAAATGGGGTTGCTTTTGTGCTGTGGTGAAAAGGCAACAAACAGTTGCCTAGTTTTCCTGAAAAGATTTGTCCTGTCTATATAGTACAGGAGAGCTATTTTAACATCTAGGGTATGCAGAGCTTTTTCTGCCACTGAATCTGGATTTGGGAAGAACACTAGCAGTTCTATAGTTTGATTGATGTGAAACTGGGATACCACCTTTGGCATAAATTTAGGGTTTGTACGTACCACTACCCTATACATTTGTATGAATGGCTCCTGAATAGTTAGGGCTTGCAGCTCACTAACTCTTCTAAGTGATGTAATTACCACTAAAAAAGACACTTTCCACGTTAGGAATTGTATCTCACACGAGTGTAGTGGTTCAAAAGGTGGTCCCATCAGTCTGGTTAGAACCACGTTCAGGTTCCAGACAGGTGAAGGTGGGTGTCTTGGAGGAATCACTCGTTTGAGTTCCTGCATGAAAACTTAGCTGGTACTCTGAAGAGTGAAAGGTGCTGCCTGTTCTGAAGATAAGCTGCCACCGCAGCTAAATGTATACGTATAGAACTGTAGGCTATATTGCATCTGTGTAAATGTAACAGGTAACATATGATGTTTTGAGTTGATGCATCTAGCGGATTTATGTCATTATTGTTACAATAGATGACAAATCGTTTCCACTTTGCCGCATAGCATGCTCTGGTTGTAGGTCTTCTTGCCTCTTTGTTAATATTCATACAGTCAGGAGGCATGTTCAGGTAACCAAACTCTAGGACTTCAGGAGCCAGATCTCAAGGTTCAACTGTTGCGGATCTGGGTGCTGAATGTCTCCATGGCTCTGCGTTAAAAGACTGGGTGTTAATCGCAGCCTTTGATGAGGCACCACGGAAAGTTCTAGAACCGTGGTGTTCCATGGTTGCCTCGCCCACGTTGGAGCAACTAGGATGAGTGTCATTGAGTGTTGTCGCAGTTTACGTGCCACCAGCGGTATGAGCATGGCTGGGGGAAATGCGTACGCAAACCTGCCTGACCAGTTCATCCATATCGCATTGCCCTGAGACTGCGGATGTGGAAACCTGGCGGCGAAGCTTTGGCATTTTGCGTTTTCCCTTTTGGCGAACAGGTCTATCTCTGGGTGAGCCCACTGCTGGAAGTACGGTTGTAGCACTGAGGGATGTATCTCCCACTCGTGCATCTGGTGGCTGTGTCTGCTGAGCAGATCAGCCATCTGGTTGTCCCTGCCTGGGAGGTGTTCGGCCATGAGGAAGATGTTTCTCTGAATGGCCCACTTCCACATGCTTTGCGCTAGATGTGACAACTGTGGAGAGTGTGTCCCTCCCTGCTTCTGTATGTAGTACATGGCAGTCATGTTGTCCGTCCGGATCAACACGACTTTGTTGCACAAATGTACCTTGAACGCCTTCATTGCCATAAAGATTGCCATCAGTTCCAGCAGGTTGATGTGCATCTTCTTTTGCTGTGTCGTCCATAGTCCCTGCACTGTGTAATGGACGACTTGCGCTCCCCATCCCAGGAGAGATGCGTCCGTCGTAAGCACTATTTGTGGCACAGGCTCTTGGAACGGTCGTCCCCTGCAAAGGTTTTGTGGGTTCCTCCAATGCAGAGAGTTGTATGCACGACCGGTCACCAACACAAGGTCTTTTAATTGCCCTTGAGCCTGGTTCCACTGCCGTGCTAAGCACTCCTGAAGCGGACGCATGTGTAGTCTCGCGTGAGGGACTATGAAGATGCAGGAGGCCATCATGTCTATCAACTGAATAAACACCCGCGCTGGGAGCGAGTGTTGGGGTCTGAATCTCTGAATCAGTAATTGAATGCTGTTGATTTTTGCTGAGTTTGGCTATGCCTTTGCTGCCAGAGTGTCTATTGTCGCTCCTAGGTACTGTTGTATGTGGGCGGGTTGGAGATGAGACTTTGTGTAGTTTAACGAGAATCCGAGGCTGTGTAGGTGGTGAATAGTGCGGGACATGTGGCTGGCACACTGCTGGGCTGACTTTGCTTGGATAAGCCAGTCGTCCAGATAGGGGTAGACGTGAATATGGTTTCTCCGTAGGTGCGCAGCCACTGTCGCTAGGCACTTGGTAAATACCCTGGGGGCTGTTGTCACCCCGAAACGCAGGACCTTGAACTGGTAGTGCTGATTCTGTATGGTAAACCTGAGATATTTCCTGTGTGCCGGATGTATCGGTATGTGGAAATATGCATCTTTTAGGTCTAGTGTTGCGAGGAAATCTCCCTGACTGAGCAATGGTAGAACCCGCTGTAAAGTGAACATGTGAAAATGTTCTGACAAGAAGTATTGGTTTAGGGGCCTGAGGTCCAGTATTGGCCTGAGAGACCCGTCCTTTTTGGGGATTAAGAAGTACAGCGAGTATACCCCTGTACCCTGTTGCTGTATAGGGACGAGTTCTATAGCCCATTTTTGCAGCATTCTGATGACTTCTTGCTGCAATAAGTATATGTGCTCCGCAGACATAGGACGGTGTCTTGGGGGTATGTTGGGTGGAGTGGAGGTTAGCTCTAGACAATAGACTTACTGAATAAGTTACCTCACCCACCTGTCTGTGGTAATGCTCTCCCAGACTGGCAGGAACTGTTGTAATCTTCCCCCGACCGGTGTTACATGGTCCCGGGGCAGTGATAAGACGTCACTGTTTAGTATTAGCGGAGGATCTGGTTTTGTTATTCCCTCGTCCTCTGCCTTTGCTGCTATTGCCACGGTATCCACCTCTATTGTTCTTATTATAGGTGGTTTGCGTGCTCCCTTTATTGTATGAGTCTGCTGAGATGCCTGGCCTCGTGTAGCTCCTCTGTTACCGGAGCGACAAAAGGAGCCTCCTCTGAATTGTTGTGACTGCAGGGCACCCAAAGACTTGGCTGTCTCTGTGTCTTTTTTTAATTTTCTCTAATAGTGTCCACATCAGGACCAAATAAAAAAATCAGGGTTCACAGGCTGATTCAATAATGTGGTTTGAATCTCAGGTTTGCACCCAGAGATGCGTAACCAAGCATGCCTCCTGAGCATGACACTTGTGTTAATGGCCCTGGCCGCGGTGTCTGCTGCGTCCAGCGCACATTTAATGGATGCGTTGGATATGAGTTTCCCTTCTTGTATCAGTGTTTCTGTTCCCTCCTTGTAGACATCAGGCAAATGTTATAGCAGTTGCTCTAGTGTGTCATAACGAGCCCTATCATATCTGGCTAATAGGGCCTGTGTATTAGAAATTCTCCAGATATTAGCTGCTTGAGCAGCTACCCTTTTTCCAGAAGCTTCTAATATTTTAGACTCCTTGTCTGGAGGAGGAGCATCACCAGTAGTTTGTGAGTTGGCACGCTTACGAGCCTTTGAAACCACCAAAGAGTCCAATGGCAGCTGTCCCTTAATATATGTAGGGTCTACAGGCGCCGGTCTGTATTTTCTTTCAATTCTAGGGTTAACAACCCTTGCTCTTGTGGTTTCCTTGAAAATGTCTCCTGCGTGTGTAAGGACACCTTTCAGCATTGGCAATGTCTTAACTGATTTCTCTGAAGTGGAGAAAATGTCAAATAGGAAGTCTTCTTCAATTGGGTCAGCATGCATTATTTCCACATCATGATTCTGTGCTGCCCTTTCTATTAATGTGTTAAACGCAGCTGTATCCTCTGTTGGCGAAGTTTTGATAGGATAAGAAGGAGTGTCAGGAATAGTCTGTGACTCCCCCGGGTCAACAGGGTCTGTCCAGGCTCGAGTCCGGTTATCCTGATCTGTGTCCGCAGGGTAATTATATTGTTCATCATAGTCATACCCCATATCCTCATTAGTACGTGTGGGTTAGTTTGCAGAAGTGTCTTGGCCATGGTACCTTACAGTCTCAAAAAGGACAGGCGATTTAAAAGAATCCCTTTTCTTTTTGAGTGGGATTTTATATGATTCAAGAGGATTTTCAGACCTGATTTTCCTTTGATAAATAGTAAGTCTGCCAGAGTCGGAGTCGATATGTAGCTTCGACTACTCATCATAGGAGGGCTCTTGGTACAAAATGTCCTCTTCTAGAGAATGAGTCCTCTTTCCCATCGACACCTTCTTGGGTGGTTCAATTCCGGTTTTCGGATCGAGCGCCTTAGGGCGTGCAGTCGGGGGCAGTCCGAATTTTATCGGTGGCATAGTGTCTTTAGACAAACTGACCTTCTTCGGGGCCGGCGTCGATATAGGTCCGACCGACTTTGCCTTTTCGCCAATGTGTTTTTGGCCCTGCGTCAACTTGGGCACCTGTTGCGTGGGAGGCGCGCTCTTCTGACTCGACGTGCTCCTTCGAGCCGCTTTTGGATTTCGGCTCGAGGCCTTTGACGAGCTGTGGCTTGTCGACTCGTTGCTTCGGATCGAGAACCTTCCGAGACTCGAGTCCTTTGTTTGTGTCGCTGTCCGTCGACGTCGACCTCGTCGGTTCGACATGCTTGACTTTAGTGATGGATTTCAGCGCACCGACCTTCGGTTTGACACCCTTAATTTGTGACCCTGCAGGGTCGTCGACACTTCTTTTCTTCGTCGAATCCGATGGGTTCGAAATATTCGACCCGAAGACTGTCTTCAGCAGTTTCGGTTTCATTTTCGGCTCGATGGCTTTCGGTTTCGCTTTAAGTAGTTCGACCGATGGCTCATTTGATATATTCTTAGCCGGGCCGAGACGCAGGGCTCTAGAATGTTTCTCATGATCTTGGCTAAGGCCTTCTGGCGATACCTCGACCTGAGCCCTTGGAAGCCTTTCAGTGTCTGTTGTGGGCCCCGTAACCACTGTCGGGCCTCGTTCATCGCTCGAGTCGTCATCTACGGCTCCGATGGGTGATACGTTGTCCCTTACCTCAACGACGTTTTCATCGTCGACGTCCTCTTCGTCGTCTTCATAATAGGTGGAGCCATGCTCCGAACCGGGATCCGACTGCTGTTCTGGATCCTCAGTCTCGACTACCTCATCGTCTTCTTCATCGAAGATATTCACAGGGTCGGGCGCTGGCTTCGCCATCGTCTGCCTCGCTGCGCGTCGGAGCCTAAGCGTCTTCTTCGACCTGAATTGAGCACAAGCTAGACAGTTGGCCTCATTGTGCTCCGGTGATAAGCACTTGTTGCACACTGGGTGTACATCGATGTGCGGGTACTTAAGAGTTACAAAGGGGGCATCGTTTGAACGGGCTCCGTTCCATCGACGATCGGGCCTCTGGTGTCGAAAAGGCCACGCGGCTCTCTTCGACGTCTTGCTGTAGAAGAACTGGAACAAAAAAAACTCAGCACCGATCGAAATAACAATACCGGTGACCCCGAAGGCCTTTTGGCCTTTAGAAAAGTTTCCGAACTGGAGTAAAGAAAAGTACATCCGAACCCAAGGGCAGCAAAAAACAATCTGAGGATGGAAAGGATGCCCATGCGCACTGTAGTCTGGGGGAGGAGCCACCTATCTTGTGATACTTCGAAGACTCTTACAGGAAAACAATGTGCAATCATCCGGACCCAACACTAGGCGGCGATCTATGCACAGATATGAATTCAGCAGCCCACATGCCCCGAACAGTGATTCGTCAAGGGAATCGGATTATTAACAAAGAGATACAGGAATTTCGGCAAAACGATAATCTTCACCAGGGAAATTCTGCCTGCAAGAGACAGCGGCAATCGTGTCCATATGGCAACTTTCCCTTCCAGCCAAGCAACCGCCCTGCCAAAATTCAGGGTTCAGATGTCTTGGAGTTTGCGGCTTATCCATACTCCCAAATATTTAACTTCATCCGCCTCCAAGCCCAGAGGGAAATCGGACTGCACCTCTGGGTCGTTGTCAGTTAGTTGAAAAATGACCGATTTGGCCCAATTTATTGCAATGCCTGACAGTCCAGCGAACTTCACAAATTCGCGGAGCAACGGGTTCAAGTTTTCAGCCGGTTTCGGGACATACAGGGTCACGTCGTTCGCATACAGTGAAATCAATAGGCTGCGGGTGCCAAAGCTTATCCCACGCGCAGTGTGGTGTTGCCGAACTCTGGCCGCCAACGGTTCCATTGCAATGGCAAACAGGAGCAGGGATAAGGGGCAGCCCTGTCTCGTGCCTCGGGAGATAGAAAATGGGGCAGATATCAGGCGGTTCATCTTCACTCTTGCCTTAGGTGCCGTGTAGAGTGGGCGAATCAGCGCTATGAACATTGGGCTAAATCCTATGCGTTCCAGTATTCGTAAGAGATAGGGCCATTCAAGAGAATCAAAGGCCTTAGTGGCATCTAAAAATATCGCTGCAGCCTGCACGTCTGGATGGAGGTAGTGTAGCATGTGAAGACAGTCCTTAAATTATGCGAGGTTGCATGGCCCGGTATGAACCCAGATTGGTCAGGGAGGGCTACCATTGGAAGCAGTGGCAAAAGGCGGTCCGCAATGATTTTCGCATAAATCTTCATGTCAACATTTATGAGAGACAAGGGCCTATAGGAATCTAGGGATTTGCTGTCTTTGTCTGGCTTTAAAAGCGTAACTATAAGGGCTTCTCTCATAGATTCCGGCAGTTTCCCTTCCACTAGAGCTTCGGTAAAGACAGCATGCAACCTCGGTGCCAGCTCATCTACATAAGCCTTGTAGAAGGCCATGGTCAGCCCGTCAGGGCCTGCGGCCTTATTCTAGGGCAGACCTTTAATAACCTTAGCGATGTCTTGGACTGTCACCGGGAGGTCCATATATTTGCGATGGGCATCGTTAAACCAGACTAAGGCAATGGAGTTTAAATAGGTTTGGAGCAATTCCCGAGTCTGCACATGTGTGGATTCATATAATTTGGAGTAGAATGTGGCGAAAGTAGACAGAATCTCCTCTTGGCCTATAACCACATCACCCTCGGGGTTAATGATGGTATGCACGTGGGCAGGCGCTGCCATAGTAGAAATGAGCCTGGCTAGTTTCTTGCTTGGCCTGTCCCCTTCACCATATCTGCGCGCCTCTGCCGGTTTGCCTAAGAATTTAAGCTTGCGCTGTGCTTCCTCGGTATAGTCCACTTTTCAAATGAAGCATCATTTATATACAATAATCATACTCTAAATAGGTAGAATGTCTTTTGTCCAGCCGGACAATAATTTATTTTACAAATATATATAAAATTAATTGGTCTAGGAAAGACATGACTTGGTAGTTCGGGCTGGACTGTTCCCATGAGGCACAGGGTCAAGGCTGATTTGCAAATAGCCAGTCTCTGACCTAGGGTGGTGTGGAGTGCAAAAAACGATGGATTTAGTCCCAGATCTTTGTACTGGGGTGAATGTAAGACATTGGTCTGCATTCTGTCTATCAACTGTGTTTTTTGCAATTTTCACCCCGAGTGGGCTGGTTATGCTCAGATGTGAGCCCCAGGCTCTCCACATCACTGGAGTCAAGCTATCCAGGCTGAAGAAGGCTGATAGCCAGAAACCGGTCCTTGGATGCTTGATTCCGGTCTAGGAAAGACATGGCTTGGTAGTTTGGGCTGGACTGTTCCCATGAGGCACAGGGTCAAGGCTGATTTGCATATAGCCAGTGTCTGACCTAGGGTGGTGTGGAGTGCAAAAAGAAAAAAAAAACGATGGATTTAGACGCAGATCTTTGTACTGGGGTGAATGTAAGACATTGTTCTGCATTCTGTCCATCAACTGTGTTTTTTGCAGTATTTAGTGGTGGCATTGAAACGTCGTTGACACCAAAAAACGCCATATGCAATATTGTAATGTGCAATGGTATGAGAGAAAGATCTTAGTCTGTTAAAATTTTCAAATAGGAGTGTACAGACTTATTTCACTTTGCCTTGGCCATTCTGTGCTTCGCTGTGTTGTCTCACTGTTTCGTGGGTCACGGCTGTGCCCACTTGTCATTGAAGGTTTCTAACAATTTAATTTTATATATATTTGTAAAATAAATTCTTGTCCGGCTGGACAAAAGACATACTACCTATTTAGAGTATGATTATTCTATATAAATGATGCTTCTTTTGAAAATAGGGACCGTTGTTCTCTATAACATGATACTGCCCAAGGTCCCTATAATATACCTTTTGGGTTCCCTTGTTTTTTGTAACAGTCCTCGGTATAGTCCAGCAGCTTGGCTTTTATCTGTGTCGTAAGCTCAGGGGTGGGGTTGTCACAAAATGATTTTTCAAGGTCTTTGAGATCTTTTTCCAACTTGCTGAGGGTACCCCTAATAGCCTTAAGAACACCTGCCTGGCGTGCTATGCACTGCCCCCTAATTACCACCTTGAATGCATCCCACATTACCGATTCCGTAGACACTGACCCAACATGGTTATCAAAGTAACTAACTATATCCACCCTTATTTCTTCGGTGAAGGCAGCATCTAGCAAGGCGTGTGGCAGCAGGCGCCAGGAAAAGGCACGGGTGGGGGCACCTGGGACTCTCAGTTCTAACAGACAAGGGGCGTGGTCAGACAGCGAGCGGGCCATTCCCTCCACATTCACAGTCCAAGCAGCAACATCCGAAGTGACCAGCCAAAAGTCCAGTCTAGACCAGGCCCGTTTTGACTGGAAATGCATGTGCCTTCCCTACCCATTGGGTGCCGCACCCTCCAAATGTCTATCAGCGAGCCCTCCTTGAGTATGCCATTTAGGGCCATGCTAATGGCGTTAAACAGGGACCCCCTGAATAAGTTCAGATTCCTTGGCAGAAAAACATCTTTCCTAATAATCAACTGTGGAAATTATCAAAAGTTTTTCAACTTTTCCCTTCAATATTAGAGATTACTATAACTGAACACTGTACTCTCTTTTTTATTGTTTTTACATAATTTACTTGTTTGAACATGTGTATCAATTTTTTATCAATATGATTACATTTCATGTATGACTAAATCTATTGTTTTAAAAAATCTTTCTTTTTCTTGTGTCCCTATTTGTTACATTAATTTGATGCCAGCTATCTACATTGTCTTTGCCTGGATGTTTGATTTCTCTACTAATTATTTAGGGCCATGCTTGCATGTGGGTGTGGAGGTTTAGGGGCACCTTTACGATCTAGGGAATCATTAAGTACCACGTTCAAATCTCCGCCCCAAATGATCGTCGGGCAATGCATCAGTGTGATCTGGGCCCATACCTTCCTGAAAAACCCTGGATCGTCTACATTGGGGCCGTAAACAGCCGCCAGTACCACTTGCCTACCCAATAGAATTCCATGTAACACCACATATTGTCCCTTCGCGTCACAAATCATAGAGTGTTCCTTCCAGTCAAGGCCCTTCCTTACAAGTATCGCCACACCACGGGCATAATTGGAAAATTTTGCAGCGTATACGGGCCCAATCTAGTATGTTTGAGTCTGGGTGATGGAGACGCGTTCAGATGAGTCTCCAGTAAAAAGCATATGTCAATGCTGTGCCTTTGTAGATAGCCATGCAACAGTCTTGCCTTTCTACTGTCCTGTAAGCCTCGGATATTCCATGTTAACACCCTGGTAACTCCCATTTGCCTATTCCAGAGTCACGGTGATCATCATCCAGCTCAACCACAGTATGACCATGTATAGTAGCAGTAAAACATATAGCATCGAACTTCAGCCAAACTACCCCGTCCCCCAGCCCACCCTCCACTCACACCAACCCCCCAATCAGGTTGTGATAAATTCCCCCCCAAAGCGCACAAGGCGTTAAAACAATCAAACAAGTAAACAGTGGGAGACACCCCTCGGGGGCTAGGCATCTCGAGCATACAACCCCGTTTGCACAGGGTGACTGCGAAAGTTCAAGTAAGATCTAAGGCACTGAATCACAAAAGGTGTTAAGTGTCCACAGTGGCGTAACAGGAGAGACACCCAGCATAGGTACAGTGTAAAATAATTCCTAGCATATGTCATAAGCTTAGCAGCAGCGGGATATAGCAATGCAGGGTGAGGCTCACAATTAAATATTAAACCCCATCAACCAACAGAATCTTCCCCACAAGGTTCACAATTGCAAGGGGCTACTAGTGTTTAGTCATTATCACTTAATCTCGCCTCCGTGTCCCCATCAGGCACAGTCTTCTTCCTCGATTTGGAGCCACATATGTGCTTTGCAAACTTAAGGGCGGAGTGAGCATCAGTAAAGTAATTAGCTGTCCCCTCATGAAAAACTCGTAGTTTTGCCGGGTATAGGAGGGAGTATGGGAGGCCCGCCTGTAGCAGTAGGCGCTTCGCCGGCACAAATTCTTTCACCAGGGGTGTGAAGTCAGGGTAGAAGGAGAGAATATTACCTTTGTGTGTTATTTTACCTTTCTCTCTCGCCAGTCGGAGTATGAGATCTCTTTCTTGG
This sequence comes from Lissotriton vulgaris, assembly GCF_964263255.1. Taxonomy (NCBI): domain Eukaryota; kingdom Metazoa; phylum Chordata; class Amphibia; order Caudata; family Salamandridae; genus Lissotriton; species Lissotriton vulgaris. The sequence goes on along the minus strand of NC_141695.1, from coordinate 1,674,322,067 downwards.
TAGTTCAGCAGCTTTACGAGGATGGGTCTGGTGTTCCACCAACCGGCGGTTTCTTACCCAACGCCCTGTGCGTCCTCTCCACAGTGAATACAGGCGATAGGTTAGGGTTGAATAGTTCATGCAGTAGGTCAGTGATGAAGGCTTCCATTTTCCCTATCGCCGTAGTTTCTGGAATCACCGTGACTCTGACGTTGCATCTCCTAGATCGCGCTTCCAGGTCATCAGCTTTGGCGCGCAAATCCTCAATTTGTTTCTCCAGGCTTGTGAATCGTACCTTCGAGTCACGTTGGAATTCGCAGCACTCAGTATTGCGATTTTCTAGGCAATTAAGTCTGGTCTTGTGCGCACTGACCTGTGCTCTCACCGAATCCAGCTGGGCTGTCATTGAGTCCAACTTTGTATCAATACTCCGCAAGCTAGATCGCACCTCCATCATCAATGTTTTCACATCAATATCCTGTTTGTCGCCATTTGCCCCCGACTCCGCATCACCAGGGTCTTGAGTTGGCTGCTTGTTTTGGCACTTTTGTTCAAAGGTGAGGCGTGGCTGTCGGGGGTCCCCTTTGCCCATCCTCCCGGCCTGGTCGATGCACCAATTCAGTGTCTACAACAGCCTACGTGCAATATCCTGGGGGTACTGACAGGGCAATTCAGGATTGGCTGAATACTAGGTCCACAGGTCACAACATGTCAGCACGAGTGCAGCAGATAGGCAGGTATTTGCTACTCCGGACCCAGCCGCTATAAACGTCGAACTCTCGGCCCCCCTAGACAGCGCCACAGCACTCGCAGGAGACCAGGAGGCCAAGCCAGTGTTAAGTTGTCACCGAGGATCACAACAGAAGGCCTGCGCAGGCCAAGGAAGTCCACAGGCCCCTCAACCGCTTCCCAGTGGTGGCCCGAGGATTGGAGGTGCAGCGCCCAGTGCAGCCAGTGTAGCTTTTTCCACCAGACATCGCTCAGAGCTCATCCAACATTTCCTGACTGCCGATCGCTCCCTCGCGCCTTCAGCAGCTAGCCGCCATCTTGACTCAATCAGCCCGGGCCAATACAAACGCTCTGCGGCAGATGTCAGTGCACCCCATGTTACGCGTGGATCATTTCAGTCCCGCTTGCGCAAATGGTCACAGCACCCCGGGAATATTGCAAATACGGGGCGAGATACAGGCCTTCAGCGCGGCGATGCACCACACAGTGAGGGAGGGAGCACAGGCCCCGGGCACACAGTCTGTTCCAATCCAAGATGGCGTCTCTAACCACTCGGCCAACTCGGCCAACTCCGACGTTTTAACTTACAGTTTCCAGGCAATACACATCTTTGCGCACTACTGGCATCAGGCAGGAGAATCGCGGTACCATCACCGCTCATCCAGTCAGAGTCCGCCGTCCCTGCAAAGCCGGTGTGTGACACTACCAGTGCGGCCCTCACGTCCCCGGGCTCGAGTTGATTCAGGCGCCCAACCAGGATGTCGCTCCCCTCAGCTTCCACCACTGCCTCGTCCCGGCATCAGCGTCCGGAGCGTGTCACATCCAAACCACTCATGCTGCAGTCTGATAAAAGGTATCGGTCGGTCCCTCTCGCCAATCGCAACCGCGTCGTGCAAATATTTTAACTGTGCCTTGAGATCCAGTAGGATAAATACAGGATTAGTGTCGCTGTCGGCAGAGCTCGCTTATTCAGCGGCCATCTCGCTGCTCGGCCAGCCACGCCCCCCCCCGATCGTCGCTGGGTTGACGGCAGAGGGCTGGTACATCTAGATACCGATCGGCGCCAGGTTGACGATGGCAGAGGGCTGGTACATCTCAACGCCGATAGTCGCCGGGTTGACGTCGGCAGATGGTCACGAAACTTCGACGTTGACAACGTACCTGATAAACGATGTCCTCTCAACGTCGAGCCCACTGTTGAAAGTCGTTTTTTCGACAAATGACCCACGGGTGGTTGTTTCTTCAGTACCGAGCCCGACGCTGATGTAGAAGGATGAGAGGCCTTGGTTCTAGATGTGGTTCTAGAACTCTTGGAACCCTTCCTCACCGGACACCTTCCTCTTGAAGACTTCTCTGCTAGCCCATGAAGGCGGATCCTTTCTCTGTCTTTCAAAGTTCTCCTAGACAGGGACTGGCAGTGAGAACAGGTCTTGGGGCCAAGGAAGGCTGGTTACTGGGCAGTAAAGTTAAGGACTATACAGGATTGTATAATTTGATCATGAGAGAACAAATACTCAATAATTGTCAGAACCAGTTATTGCATCAGCACCTGATTGACTCTGATCTAACCTCTCTCCAAGAATTGGGAAAGAAGGCAGACAAGTGGGTCAGAACCAGGGTGAAGCAGAAGGTTCAGAACCAAGGTGGCTCTCAGAAGAGGCAAAACCAAATGGGTGGGGAGAGAGCAAAAGACTAGAAGTCTTCTTAAGGTCCCCAAAAAGCTTCTAATGGTGGGGGGTTCCCAACAATCTAAGAAAAACGAAGGCCCAAAGAAACCCTGGTGCAAAACTTGTAAGCTTAATTCTCACTGGACTAGTGATTGCACCAAGAAGGAGACAGCTCCAACCACTGTTGCCCCAAAGGCACCTGCACCCCCTAGTACAGTTAAGTGGTGGTTCTCAACCCAAGGCTATAGTGGGGTTAACCCTGGGTACTGAGATGGATTCTGGCCTAGTCAGAATACCAACTTAATCTGTTCTGGTCTGTGATGTGGACATGGCTATATCCTCTACTGTGAGTCCCAATAACTTGGGCAAGTACAGGCAAACACCTTTAATCAATAACAAAGTGGCTCAGGCCTACAGGGACACATGTGCCAGTGTCACCATGGCGACGCCTAACTTTGTGGACCCTGGTCAGATAATACTAGGTGACAACTACCTAGTGACCAATGCAAACAATGTCACTACCACCCATAGTATGGCAATTGTTAATTTCTCCTGGGGAGGGGTAACTGGCCTAAAAAGACTTGTTGTTAGTTCAGTCCTCCCTGTAGAATGTTTGTTGGGCAATGATCTGGCATCCTCAGTCTGGTCTGAAGTGGAGTATAGGACTCATGCAGAAATGCTAGGTATATCAGCACATGTCTTTGCGGTGACCAGGTCACAGTCAAAAAGTGCAACACTGAACAGGCCCTGGATCCTGAAACTATGGACCAGTTGCCTACCAAGAGAAAGAGCAGTAGGGTTAAGGCAGTGTCTTCCCCCCTGCCTCAGAATGAGAATCAGCCTTCTGAGGATGCTGATAGTGAGACCCAAGAAGGAACTGTCCTAAAAGAGATTGAGCCTGATCAGGTGGAGTTTCTTGGCAAAGGGGGACCTCCAAGGGCAGATCTGAGGCAGGTGTAGCTGGGCTGCCCCTCTCTTGAACCCCTCAGACAGCAAGCTGCTGCTGAGGCTGCTGGGAATGCTACAGGTACCCATAGAGTGTATTGGGATGAAGGGCTCCTGTATTCAGAGGCTAGAGACCCCAAGCCTGGTGCTTCCAGGAGGTTGGTCATCCCTCTGGCATTCAGGGGCTTCCTTCTTACCGTAGCCCATTATATTCCTTTAGCAGGACATCTTGGCCAGAACAAGACTTGGCACAGGCTTGTCCCTCACTTTCACTGGCCACACATGTCAGAAGATGCCAAGGAGGTTTGTTGCTCCTGTGTCACCTACCAAGCCAGTGGCAAATCAGGTGGCACCACAAAGGTCCCCCTAATACCACTACCTGTGGTGGGGGTTCCCTTTGAAAGAGTTGGGATAGAAATTGTTAGACCAATGGATCCCCAAACAGCCTCTGGGCATAGGTTTATTCTGGTGGTAGTGGATCATGCCACCAGATACCCAGAAGCTATTCCCTTAAGGACCACAACTGCCCCTGTTGTGGCAAGAGCCCTCCTGGGAGTTTTCTCAAGAGTGGGCTTTCCGAAAGAGGTTGTCTCAGACAGAGGTGCAAACTTTGTCTGTGGTGGTCATTCGGGACTGGCAATTAACTGGACCAAGTCTTTTATCATCCCTCTAGCGGATACCACCACTCCCTTTGACACTGACTTCCCACTGGAATGGCAGCAAGATCCCATTCGCTATTTAGGTGTAATGTACCATAGGGATCCAGAGGAAGTAATAAGGTCTAACTATGGGGCAGCAATATCCAACCTCGAAGACAAAGTGCAGCGTTGGATCCACTTGCCACTGTCCTTGGCGGATCGTATAGCGATCGTGAAAATGAATATCTTACCCAAACTGTTATACCTCTTTAACAACATTCCCATCATACCCCCTGGTGAGATTTTTTCGCCGCGTAAAATCACTGGTCCTGAAACTAATCTGGGCGGGCAAACAGGCCCGCATAGATCTTCAGACCCTGACTCTTCCGTATATACGTGGGGGGTTTGGGGTGCCGGATTTTCTCCTATATTATTTATGCGCCCAGGCACAGTATGCAGCTTACTGGTACCATGAGATACCATACCTCACCCACACAGCTATTGAAGGGGGAGACGCAGATCCTATTCCTTTAACAGCAATCATATCACATGCCAGACAACCGCTACATGCGAAAGACATCAACACCATAGACACCACAGTGAAAGCCTGGCGAAAACTTGGTCAATTGGCGCACAAGCTCCCGTTGTATGCGCCAGCGATGCCATTGCACCACCATCAGGCGTTGTCAGTCACAGGCGAAAGGCTGGGTATGTCCCTCCTACAGAAAGCTGGCATAGACAAAATGGTGGATTTGTTTCGAGAGGGCGCATTTTTGGACATCGAACATCTAACGTGTATTCAAAACAAGACCCCTTTGTTCCGCTTCACATACTATAGATTAACACACGCGTTGAAAGAACATTATCCCACATTCCCCACAGAACCAGATAGCTTAACCTCGCTACAGCTGATTATCACAACACAGGACTTATCGCACTTAGTATCGAGGCTCTACACAAAAGCACAGGATGAAATAGCGCATACCGCCGACAAGGCGCAGACACGATGGGACATGGCACTGGTGGATCCGTTAACTGATGTAAAATGGCAACAGACATGCGCACTAACACTAATACTCACCCCTAATGGGAACTTAAGAATCATACACTATAAATTCATTCACCAGGCATACTATACACCTGCAAAAATGCTTAAGTTCGGATTTCAAGACGACGATAGATGCAAAAGATGTGGCAGAGAAGGTGCAGACTTTACACATCTGGCATGGTCCTGCTCTAAGATACGAGAATACTGGGTGGGCATCACTAACACGCTCACTATTATGCTAGAGGCGGAAGTGGAATGCACAATAAAAACATGCCTACTTGGTATTGTACCACAACTCAAAGCCACCAAACGTAAATTCTGTGCGATATCTTTGTTACTGGCCAAACGACAGATTGCGCAATGTTGGCACAGTAGGAAAGTGCCCAAGACGTCTACATGGCTCCATGACATGTCCGGTTGTCGAGATAAGTTAATGACCTACGAGGAAGACCTCCCTGCAAGATCTAGGCCCAAGAATTTTTGGGGTTTCTTAACAGACTATTTGAACTCTCTGGACACGGACACAGATGTGTGATCTATCCATCCGTGCAGTAATATGGGGGAAAACATCATGTAAAGGTCGAGCCTCTCTACTTGATTGTAATGCGGGGAGAATCAAACTGATTGTAATGTTAACAGGTCCCTATTGTGATAGTCTCCAATTCAGGTCTCTAAGTTGAGTTATTTCTCTACTGTTTGTTATCCACAAAATTACAAAATGTAAGACTCAAGGTAATGCGTTACACCACAAGGCCTACAGAGGTTGGATGAGGGGCGGTACAAATTGATATGCTGATAATGTTGTTTCTTGCTGCTTATAATCTCATCGTTAATACATTGCAGCCGGCCCCAGGGTTGTAGGCTTCTGGCAGTGTATAAATAACTAATGACAATAAAGGTCTTAAAAAAAAAAAAAAAAAACTTTATGTCTGGATATTTGACTGCTATGTGGAAAGAGTGTGGGGTGAACTACAAGTTCACCACACCCTATCATCCACAGTGCAATGGTCTAGTTGAAAGATTTAACAAGACCTTGAAGGGCATGATCCAGGGACTCCCTGAAAAGCTTAGGCGAAGATGGGATATCTTGCTGCCCTGCCTTTTGTTCGCTTACAGAGAGGTCCCACAGAAGGGGGTTGGCTACAGCCCTTTTGAACTTCTATTTGGGCACCCTGTAAGAGGACCCCTGTGTCTGGTGAAGGAAGGATGGGAGTTACCTCTCAAAAAGCCTAAACAAGACATAGTGGATTATGTACTCCAGGATGGCTGAGTATATGAAAAAGGCATCTAAAAACCTTGAGGCTAGCCAGGAACTTCAAAAAACCTGGCATGACCAAAAGGCTGTGCTGACCATTTACCAGCCAGGACAGAACGTGTGGGTGTTGGAGCAAGTGGCCCCAGCAGCCCTCCAAGACAAATGGTCTGGATCCCACACTATTGTTGAGCAAAAGGGAGAGATAACCTGCTTGGTTGACCTTGGAACTCCCAGGAGCCCCCACAGGGTGCTTCATGTCAATTGATTGAAGGCAAATGTTGAGAAGGCAGACATGGGCTTGCTCATGGCTACAGGTGAGAGACAGGAAGGAAGAGTGACCCTCTCCCAGACCTGCTTTCTCAGAACCCTGATGATGGGTCAGTTGATGGTGTAGCCTTGACAGGCAGCCTCACTGATCAGCAACAGAGGGACTGCAGACAAGTTCTACAGTCCTACAGACATATGTTTTCTCTGACTCAAAGTCAGACAAACTGGTGCACCCATGAGGTGGACACTGGTGACAGTCTGCCTGTGAAGAGTAAAATCTACAGGCAACCTGACCATGTCAGGGACTGTATCAGGACAGAGGTCCAAAAGATGTTGGAGTTGGGAGTTATTGAGCCCTCCGAGAGCCCCTGGGCCAGTCCAGTAGTCCTTGTGCCTAAACCTCACACCCAAGATGGTAAGAGAGAGATGAGGTTTTGTGTGGACTACAGAGGTCTCAATGCTGTCACTAGGACAGATGCACACACAATACCAAGGGCAGATGAGCTCATTGACAGATTGGCTTCTGCCAAGTTTTAGAGCACATTTGACTTGACAGCTGTACTGGCAGATCAGACTAGCTGATGATGCAAAAGCCAAACCAGCATTTTCAACCCCAGGAGGACATCATCAATTTGTGGTAATGCCCTTTGGTCTGAAGAATGCACCTGCCACATTTCAAAGGTTGGTGAACCAAGTCCTCACAGGCCTGGATGACTACTGTGCAGCTTATCTTGATATTGCTGCCTTTAGCTCCACCTGGGAGGATCACCTGATCCACCTGAAAAATGTTTTGGAGGCCCTGCAGAAGGCAGGCCTAACTATCAAGACTACTAAGTGCCAGATAGGGCAGAGTAAGGTTGTATACCTGGGCCACCCTGTAGGTGGGGGTCAGGTTCAACCACTGGGGAGCAAGATCCAGACCATAAAGGACAGGACTCCTGCAACCACCCAGACACAGGTCAGAGCTTTCTTGGGCCTGTCTGGTTACTACAGGAAGTTTGTTAAGAACAATGGGTCCATTGTGACTCCTCTTAATGACCTCACCTCAAAGAAAATGCCAAAGAAAGTTCAGCGGACAGTAAGCTGTCAAAAGGCATTTGATGACCTGAAGCAGGCCATGTGCACTGCACCTATTCTGCAAAGTCCAGATTACTCCAAAGAATTCATTGTACGAACAGATGCTTCTGAGTTTGGTGTGGGAGCTGTTCTTTCACAACTGAATAAAGATGGTCAAGACCAGCCCATTGCTTTTATTAGCAATGGGCTGGTCTTGACCCCTAGACCCCTAGAGAGAAACGTTGGTCAGCTATTGAGAGGGAAGCCTTTGCTGTGGTTTAGGCCCTGAAGAAGCTGAGGCCGTACTTGTTTGGTACTCACTTCAAGATTCAGACAGACCATAAGCCCCTCTTGTGGCTAAATCAGATGAAGAGTGAAAATCCCAAACTTCTTAGGTGGTACATTTCCTACAGGGGATGGACTTTACAGTGGAATATAGACCTGGGACTGACCTTGCCAATGCAGATGGACTCTCCAGATATTTCCACTTAGTACATGAAGACGCAACTGGTCAAGGTTAGTTTAGTGTCCCTGCGTTTAGGGAGGGGGTTGTGTAGGAGAGTAGGGTCTGCTTCCTAAGGCCACCCCCACTTTTTGCTGTGATTTTCTGGTTTTTCGACTTTAGTGTGGCTATGGGCCTGCTAATCAGACCCACAGCCCAGCTGTTCTCTCTCTAAATTGATACCATGTACTTTAGGTGCATACCTGATTGGGTATTGGGCTCACCTCTGAGAGCCCCTGTATAGTGTACCATAGGTACCCAGGACATAGGTGCATCCAAGGCCTACCAGGGGCTGCAGCATGTATTATGCCACCCCTGGCTGGCCATCCAAACTGACACCACAGGCTGATCCCTCAGCTTGGGCAAGGTGGTTTGCCTTGCTTAGATATAGTATACCTATATCTACCCTTATATATAGACACATATATACCTTTAAGTCACTCCTATGGCAGTCCTAAACAATCCTGGAGGCAGAGTGCTTGGTTTTATGTGAGAGGGTGCCCTAGCATGAGCTGAGCCCCTCTGCAGCTTTCGGAACCATGTCCTTATAGCTGGTCTATGATATAGCCATACCATATACTCTTAAGTGCATTATAATCCTCGCGCTTAATGCTAACTTTGGTTTGGCTTTATCAAAACATGTCGTGTAAGGTGTCAAACACTTTGGAATACTACCCCCGCCAATTCAATCTAGAGGGAGAAGACCTGTAGTTACTGCTTTACCCGGTTAAAGTTAAACAGAGCCTCAGCATCACAAAATGGATGCTGCTGCCACAGACACGGGTCTGACCTCCTGTTGCTGAACGAAACTCCGGCAGGGGAGGCCTGGACAATAGGTTTCCTGCCTTGGGAGGTTCTAGCACCTCCCTAGACAGACTTTGTGTATTGGGGCAGGGACACGAGAGACATGGGACCAGACTTTCTGGGCATCCTGCAAATTGCTAACTGCATTGACTCCTGAGGTAAATCGCAGTTGTGCATTGGGTTACGAGAAGCCCCAGACCCGAGCAACATCTGCACCAGAGCTCAGCCCTCCACGAGTGCCGCGTGGGGCCCGCTATTGCAATTCAGCTCGACATGTCTTCCCGGTTGCTAGCCCGTTGGCTAGTGAGCCCCCTGAAGATGATCCTTTTGATTTTCAACGCGTGCCTGATTGCTCTGGCCTTGCTCCAGCTTCCTTCCAAAAGAGAAGCTCCTCAGACCATGCTGGTCTGAACTGAAGCGAATCTTCACTTCCTGCGTGGGTTGCGTTTGCCAAGGCTTGTTGGGTCCAATCCGGATACCGACACCGCAGTCACCTAGAGCCTTCGTGAGACAGCTCGACTCCAGATCCTGGTCGTCGTTGACGCCTCCTGGTCTTCGTGGCTGCAGAGACAAGCTTCACCTGTTTGCATCGCGACATCACCTGGATCCATCCTGGTTCCATCCTGGTCACTGGCTAGTGATCCAGACTCTGTCCCCTCTGCTTTCAGGTTCTTCAGCTCCCTGATCCACCCCTGGATCCACCCGGACACACTTCCTTCGGCCGCCTGCAGCACTTCTTTTGCAGGTCTCCATTGAAAGCATTTGCAGGTCTCCATTGAAAGCATCGACGAAACCCGACACGAAAAGGCACCTAAGCACCCGGCTTTCCGGGGTGAGCTAACTCGAGTACCGGTGCTCCCGTGGGTATTGACTATCCAAGTGTACTAGTTTAAAGGGGTTTCACCATAGTCCACCCATCAGTAACTTTGTGACTTCTTTGTTTTCCAATGTAAGTCAATGGTAACTTGCGTCTGTGTTCTCACACTGCACGCGTCTCCCGTGGGTCTCCTACTTCCAAACCTTTGGTCCTGGAGTGTAGCCCCAGCAATTCCCTAGGTCCTAGGCCTATTCACCTTTCCTGAAGTGGTTCTTATACCACTTACTTAGTATATGGTTTGTGAGGCCCCTAGGGCAGTACTGTAATTTGTGCAACTTATAGTATGCTTAATGAGTAACTTGTAATGTACTTTGATCTCTGACCTCATAAAGAGTCCAGTGGGGCAGTGTTAGTAATAAATACATACATATGGATATGTTACTTATCTGTAATCCTAGTTCTCTTCCAGGGGTATCCTCATCAAAGTCATTTATTATTTATTATTATTTTATTTTTGCAATTTTTAAAGCGCTACAATTACCCTTGGGTGTCTCGGCGCTAGAGGCTAAAGGCTGAAAACCAGTAATTAGAACTTTAAGACATTAGTTGGGATGATCTATGAATCATGTCGTTGAGAAAACAGCCAAGTCTTTATCTGTTTTCTGAAGACAATCAAGGATGGACTACTTTTTATATTGAGGGGAAGGGAGTTCCATAGTTTTGCTGCTGCTATGGCAAAACATCTGTCTCCCCAGTTAACTTTCCTTGTTCTGGGAATCTGAAGCATATGAGCCGTATTGGAACGCAGCGTTCTGGGGGTTGCCAAAGGCTTAAAAGAACTTCTCAGGAATTTGGGTCCCATATTGTTTATTGCCTTATAGACGATGCAGAGGGTCTTGAACTTCGTGCGACTTCTGACTGGGAGCCAGTGCAATTGGTCCAGATATCCAGAAACAGAGCTATATTTGGGAATACCCAATAAAACTCTAGCGGAGGCATTTTGTATCAGTTGCAGTTTGGAAATAACCTTTTTTTGAGCATTGAGGAAGAGGGCGTTGCAGTAGTCAGTGCGTGAAAACACCAGTGTGGATATAAGTGTTTTTCCCGTAGCTATGGGGAGATACGGTAAGAGTTTCTTTATTTTCCTTAAGATGTTAAAGGATGATGAAACAACCGCATTCACGTGGTGATGGAAAAGGAGCTTGTCATCAAATATCACTCCCAGATTTCTGACTTTATTGACAGGTTGAGGTGGAGTTCCCAGTTCCTCAGGCCACCATAAGGGGGACCACAAAGGTTGAATATTTCCAAAGAGCATGACCTCTGTCTTAGATGAATTGAGTTTTAAGCAGTTGGAAGCCATCCAACTGCTAATGGCCCTCATACCATTCTTAAAGTTTGCTGCAACAGTAGGTCCGTTTTTGTGTATGGATAGTACCAACTGGGTATCGTCGGCGTATGTTGTCAAATTGATGTTGTACTCTTTTATTACCCTCGCTAAGTCCGAGACATAGATATTAAAAAAGGGTCGGACTTAGCGAGGAACCCTGCGGGACTCCACAAGGAAGGCTGAAGGTAGGTGAAGTAAAAGTACCCATCTTAACTGCTTGCTTACGATCAGCCAAGAAGGATGAGATAAGGTCCCTGGCTCTATGTTTAATACCGATGGCCTCGACACGGCCGATCAATGTTGCATGGTCGACCGTGTCGAAAGCCGCCGACAGGTCCAATAAAATCAGGACAGCCTGTCCACCTTTATCCATTGTTGCCCTTATTTCGTCTGCCGCCTTAATTAGCGCAGTCTCTGTTCCGTGACCTTGTCGGAAGCCGAACTGAGTGTCGTCTAACAAGTCATTAGTTTGAATGTAGCCGGACAGTTGTTTATTCATGACCGATTCAAAGATCTTAGCTGGAAACGGCAGAGAGGCAATGGGACGGTAGCTGGAGGATAGTGAGGGGTCCAGGGAAGGTTTCTTGAGAAGCGGCCTGATGATGGTATTTTTCCAGATGGTAGGGTAGGAGCCTGTAGAAAACATAATGTTGCAGATGTGCGTCAATGGTATAGTAATGATATTTGGAATATTGTTAAGTATGGATGGATGACAAGGATCCAGAGGAGAGCCAGATTTAATTGACTGAATTAGTTTGTGGATGTCTTGTGGAGTTTTCCTGGTAAATTCAGTTAAAGCTGTCTGATTATCATGTATCTGAGAGTCGGATGAATCAAGGATTTTCACATGTGGGTTAAAGTCTTTAAATATAGATGTGACCTTTTCGGAAAAGAAATCGGCCAGTACATTACAGAGATTTTGAGATGTTTCAGTAGGAGGGTTGGGTGGTTCGGCAAGATGGTTTACAACTTCAAACAATTTCTTCATGCTGCATCGAGCTTGGTCTATTTGAGTAGTGTAGTCGATGTTTTTCTCTAATGCTATGCTCTGCTTATAGCTAAGAAGTGCAGCTTTGTAAGTTGTCTTGTCTGCTGAATTATAGTTTTTGCGCCAGTGTCGGTCCAAGTTACGACAATGTTGTCGTTGGAGTCTAAGATGTTCGGTGAACCATGGTGCCGAAGGAGTCTTCCTGTTGCGTTTGAGTGTTCTAGGTGGAACTAAAGTGAGGAAAGCCTCTTCTAGGATAGAAGTGTATGTAGTAGCTGCAATATTGGGGTCAGTTACATTATCTATACTCATGAAAGCATCAGTAAGAGTCTGTGCAAGTTGGTTGTATTCTAGATTTTTCCAATCTCTCGAAATTAGATGAGGGTTTGGAGATATAATGTTAGAAGCAGTGGTTTTGATTTGAATGTCGAATAAAATGGCAAAGTGGTCAGACCACGTTAAGGGAAGTATTTTGTTCTTGATGATATGGGGGTTGTTGGTAAATATGCCATCAAGCGTGTGACCTGCTTCGTGGGTTGGAGCTGTAATCAGTTGTTCAAGACCTACAGCGAGAAGATAATTAATAAGCTGATCGGTATCTTTATCTGACAGTGATTCAGGATGAAAATTAAAATCTCCCAGGAGAGTAAAGTATTTATGGTCTGCAGATAACTCGCTCAACTGATGGAGTTGTGAGAGAAAGTTCGAGCGAGAGCCTGGAGGTCGATACAAAAGAGTGCCTGTGAATGTTTGATTAGTGGTAAGAGTAATCATAAAGGCAAGCGCCTCACAACTCCTATATTTTAGATCAATGGCTTTAACGCGGAGGCAGTTGCGGTATATTATTGCAATCCCCCCGCCTTTATGGGAAGAGATACGGTCCTGCCTATGGACACAGTAATCTTCTGGCATCGCAGCCTTAAAATCCGGCCCTGATGCATTGTCTCCCCAAGTTTCGGTCAGAAATAGGAGATCAATAGCATAGGTGTTGAGCAACTCCAATATGTCAATTTTGTGACAAGGAAGCGAGCGGGCATTAACAAGTGCAGCATGTATGAGTTTCTGGGGAGTCTGGGGTTTTTGGGTTGGGGTAATCAAGCTCTTATTAGTGCACATAGTACATAGAAATGGCCCTCCAATGGGGTCAGCTAATAAGCATGTCGGAGGGACATGAACATTCTGTAAAGTATTGTTTAAATTACGAAGTTCATTAGCAGTATAAACTAACCTTGTTGAGGGTGAGGATGTAAGGGGGGTGGCCCTGGGCTCGGTCCAGGCTCGGACGGGCGCAGACGGGCTTGGCTTAGGCGCGGCTTCGGCGCGCGCCCGCTGCGCCAGCCCGCTGCGCCGTCTGGAGAGAACGCACATTTTATAGCTAAGTGAGGAGGGTGGGAGTCCTGCGCGACTAGAGCGCTGACCCCGCTACCCCCAAGATGGCGCCTACCGCTGCCAGACGCGTGATCAAATCGCCACAAACAGAGGTAGGGAAAGAATAAAGAAGCGTGTCAAGAGTGTCAGAGTGCCTAAAATAATTCCCAAGTTAATTCTCTGGTTGAAGAGCCCCCAGATAAAATTATCGTTCAATATGCAATTTTTGTCACAACCTGGTGAAAAACGCTATTAAACTCAGTTAAAATATAGTCTCAGTTTCTGCCACCATCACTGGCCATATCAAGGTCCCCCCTTCAGAGGGTGGCATGGCGCGAAAATGGAAGGCCGTAGACACCCAGGGCTTTCTTGACCTCCTCTCAAAATCGCGTCCCCCCCTCACGCCTGATCTTAGCGCTGGCAAGCTGGCCAATGACATCTCCCACTGGCTGCTATCAGCCACTGATGTCCTGGCCCCCTTAACAAAACTCCCTCGGTCCCGGCACAGTCACTCCCACAAGTGGTACAATTCTAGCCTGAAACAGCAACATCTTGAACTCCGCCAACTTGAGCGCAGGTGGAGAAGAGACTATTGCGCCACGAGCAGGGATACCTACTTGATTGCGCGCAAGAAGTATAAGAAAGCTATTATTGCGGCCAAATCTGCACACATCACCGACAGAATCCTCTCCGCACCTATTAAATCGAAAGAGATTTTTAGAGTTATGGGGGAACTTACCACTGACACCAGGACCCTTCCCACTCAGGCCCCCACTCAGGAATCCTGCAACACCCTTAGTTCTTTCTTTGTGGATAAAATCGCCACGATCAAGGATTCCATCTCTGCCCCTCTTCCTGACGCTGACACCACTCCCGTCCCTCACAACATTTCCTCTTTTTCAAACTTTCCTATTCTTGACTCCGCCACTCTAGCAAAACTTGCCACCCGAGTCAAGTCTGGCTCCCCGGATGATTGTTGTCCCCCTTCAATGTTACGTAACATCTGCTTGTCCCTTCCTGACTGTATCCTCCCCTTGCTAAACTCTTCTCTTTCTTCGGGCACGGTACCTGGCTCTTTCAAGGAGGCCGTCCTCCTGCCCCTATTGAAGAAGCCTGGGGCTGATCCTTCGGTCCCAGCTAATTACCGACCCATCTCTCTTCTCCCTTACTTCTCCAAAATTCTAGAAGCCCATGTCACTGCTAGCCTCTCACAGTTTGTCGAAAGCTCGAACTTCCTGGAGGGTAACCAGGCCGGCTTTAGGCCCGGCCACTCCACGGAGGCAGTCATCTTGGCCGTGCTCGACACAGAGGCAACGCGGACAGGGGCACCCCCCAGGCCCTGGTATTACTAGATCTGTCGGCCGCGTTCGACACGGTGGACCATAACATCCTCATTCGCCGTGTCGAACAAGCCGGCCTCCAGGGCCCGGCGTTGGCCTGGGTCCACTCCTTCCTGTCTGGTAGGTCTCAGTCGGTCAGTTTGGGCCCCTTCCGTGGACCCAAAGTACCTTCCACCTGCGGTGTCCCTCAAGGCTCCTCTCTGTCCCCCCTTCTTTTCAATCTTTATCTTCGCCCCCTTCTTCTTTCTCTGAGGCAGTGGGACGTCACCGTCTTTAACTACGCTGACGACCTACAACTCATCTTTCCTCTCTCTACCCCCTCTGCTGTTTCTAACTTTCATGCTGTCATGTCCCACATTCTCCTCTGGATGAGTCAAAATCAGCTCAAACTAAATCCTGGAAAGACGGAGCTCCTTCTTCCAGGCAAGAGCTCCATCCATTGGGGTCCTCACTTCTGGCCCTCAGGGTTTGGCCCCCCTCCCGCCCCTGTGGCATCTGTAAAGAGTCTGGGAGTTATTATTGACTCCGAACTCTCACTCAAAGCCCAGGTGGGGGCGGTGGTCTCCTCCTGTATGCATCAGCTTCGCAGGATCAGGAAGGTTGCTTATCTCCTGTCCCCCGAAGTTCTGCTTCAAGTCACCATGGCCCTGGTCCTCTCCCGCTTGGACTTTTCCAACTCTTTATATCACGGTCTGCCAAAAACCCTGCTCTACAGGCTGCAGATCACTCAGAACCAAGCGGCACGGCTGGTCTTCAGGATTCCTAAATGGCAGTCGGCCAAGCCTCTTCTTGCCAATCTGCACTGGCTCCCGGTCAATCTCAGGGCAGCCTTCAAGATCGGCTGCATAGTATTTAAATCCCTGACCGGCCCCTCTCCTAGGTTCCTGAAATCCCTCATCACTCCATATCGCCCCTCTCGCAATCTCAGATCTTCCCATCTTCATCTCCTTGCCACTTCTTCTTTCAAACTTGCGAGGGTGGGAGGTCGGAGTTTTTCACATCTTGCCCCCACACTTTGGAATTCCTTTCCCCTCTCTCTTAAATCTGCTAACTCTCTTATTCTTTTTCGTAAATCTCTCAAAACTTGGCTTTTCCCCCAATCCGGCTAATCTCTATCTGCTATCTCACTGAAATCCCAATCAGCGCCAGGAAACTCACGGTGTCAGTGCGCTCAATAAGAACCCCCCTAACATAACATAACATAACATAACAGTTTTGAGTCACTGGTATGCACGAGATTAGCTCGCAGCCCCAGTCGCAATCACCGGGGAGAGCTTCTAAGGCAAAGTGGCCACCGGGAGCCTACCTTAAGTATGCTGGGAGGGCGGGAGTCCTGCGCGACTAGAGCGCTGACCCCGCTACCCCCAAGATGGCGCCCACCGCTGCCAGACGCGTGATCAAATCGCCACAAACAGAGGTAGGGAAAGAATAAAGAAGCGTGTCAAGAGTGTCAGAGTGCCTAAAATAATTCCCCAGTTAATTCTCTGGTTGAAGAGCCCCCGGATAAAAATTATCGTTCAATATGCAATTTTTGTCACAACCTGGTGAAAAACGCTATTAAACTCAGTTAAAATATAGTCTCAGTTTTAAGTCACTGGTATGCACGCGATTAGCTCGCAGCCCCAGTCGCAATCACCGGGGAAAGCTTCTAAGGCAAAGCGGCCACCGGGAGCCTACCTTAAGTATGCTGGGAGGGCGGGAGTCCTGCGCGACTAGAGCGCTGACCCCGCTACCCCCAAGATGGCGCCCACCGCTGCCAGACGCGTGATCAAATCGCCACAAACAGAGGTAGGGAAAGAATAAAGAAGCGTGTCAAGAGTGTCAGAGTGCCTAAAATAATTCCCCAGTTAATTCTCTGGTTGAAGAGCCCCCAGATAAAAATTATCGTTCAATATGCAATTTTTGTCACAACCTGGTGAAAAACGCTATTAAACTCAGTTAAAATATAGTCTCAGTTTTAAGTCACTGGTATGCACGCGATTAGCTCGCAGCCCCAGTCGCAATCACCGGGGAAAGTCATAAGCACTGAATATTCCCGCCCACGTGCGGGACCCCGGAAACAATATAAAAATATATATGTAAAAACACATAGCTCGCTCCAAATATATGTACACACATCATTTTTCTCATGTCAATGCAGCCCCAAAACCAAGGCTAGACAATGTAAACACTTCTAAATGCACAGTAATTAGTAAGGACACAAAAAACACATTAGGTCAAATAGCTCTTGAACTTTGTGTTTTAATGAGTAAAAACTCATATAAATCCTGAAAATTGCTAATAAAAGACATTGTTAGCCATAGGCTGCATTGCAAAGTGATAACACAGAATCTGAAAGCATTTTCAGCTAAAACTGGCACCGTGCCTTTAAGGCAGCCATGACCCCAGGCTTCCCATCATGCCTCAGGCGTGACAGTTAGGTCAGTTGTTCTCTGCATAACCCTGAAGTCAGGGCTAAATCACAAGTCAGAGACGTATAGCTCTCATTTACCTGGGGAGGCGGGTGGGTTGCTTATGACTTTGAGGAGGATACCCCTGGAAGAGAACTAGGATTACAGGTAAGTAACTTATCCTTCTCTTCCAGGGGATCCTCATCAATAGTCATAAGCACTGAATAGAATAGCATGCCCATCAACCACCTGCAGGTGAATGAGAAGTACATAACCCAAACGAAACAGACCAATTATAACAACCCAAAACTTAGCTGTTAAAACAGATTCCGCAAGGAGACCTGGCCTACCTGGGTATCTGCTCTCGTGTCAGAATCTAGACAGTAATGTTTGGTAAATGTATGGATGGACCTCCAGGTTGCTGTCTTACAGATCTCAGACATGGGTACCTTGTGGAGGAAAGCCACAGTCGCAGCTCTACCTCTGGTGGAATGCGCTATGGGAGAAAAACCTAGGGTTTTCTGCGCCAACTGGTAAGCAAGTTTGATGCACGAAACGATCCATCTTGAAATAGAACGTTTTGAGGCCGCATGACCTGTTCTGATCGATCCATAATTAATAAAAAGTTGATCAGAGTGACGAATGGCCTTAGACCTATCTAGATAGAACTTTAAAACCCTTTTCAGGTCTAAGGAATGCAGAGCCCTCTCAACCGGAGTACAGGGATTGAGAAAGAAAGTGGGAAGAGAAATGGTCTGATTTACATGAAAATCTGACACCACTTTCGGGAGAAAAGACTGATGTGTCCTTAGCACCACTATTCAAATGGAACACAGTATATGGTTCAGAGGAACAGAGAGCTTGAATCTCGCTCACCCTGCGAGCTGACGTGATCACCACCAAAAAAGCTGCTTTCCAGGAAAGATGCTGCAAAGTAGCCTTATGAATGGGTTCAAAAGGAGGACCCATTAGCTTTGATAGCACCAGGTTCAACTCCCAGGGAGGAGGAGGACGACACACTGGAGGGTCCATTTTCTTTAACCCCTGCAGGAAGTCCTTGACAGCTGGCAACTGAAAAAAAAGAGGTCTGATAAGGAGCCGCCTGTAAGCTGTTATAGCAGCCAAGTGCACCTTAATAGAATTAAACTTTAAACCTGCTTTAGCCAGATAAAACAAATAAGGAAGAACAGCTTCTTCCCGACTTTGAACAGGATTATGACCATTCTGTAAACACCACATATAGAATCGCTCCCATTTGCATGCATAAGAATGTCTTGTGGAAGGACGTCTTGCCTCTTTCAGGATGGACATGCAGTCCTGCGGCAACCCTAGATGGCCGTATTGTATGACCTCAAGAACCATGTTGCCAAGCTCAGTGACGGAAGGTTGGGATGGTGAATTCTCCCGTTCATCTTGGACAACAGGTCCAGCCTGCATGGTAGCCTCTTGTGGGGGCTCACTGACAGGTGAAGCAGGTCCATGTACCACCATTGTCTCGGCCAGTCTGGGGCGATGAGGATCATCGTTGTGCACGAGTGTGTCAGCTTGCTCACCACCTTCGGGATCAACGGAAGGGGTGGAAAGGCATACACAAATTCCCCTGACCAGTCAATCAAAAGAGCATTCCCTCTCGATCCTGGCCGGTAGAACCTTGAGGCGAAGTCTTGGCATTTGGTGTTTTGGTCGTCTGCGAACAGGTCTATGGTGGGACGACCCCAAGACTGAAAGATGTCTTCTACCACTGTGTCGTGGAGGACCCAGTCTTTCCTGTCGTCAAAATGAGGCTTAGAGCATCCGCCCTCACATTCTGCTCCCCTGGGAGGTGGACTGCTGTGACGGACAACTTGCGAGCCAGAAGCCAATGCCAGATCCGTTGTGCTTCCAACGACAGAGTCCGGGTGCGTGTTCCCCCCTGCTTGTTCAAGTAGTACATGGTGATTAAGTTGTCCGTTTGTACTAGTACTGAAGCTTCTTGAATCGAGGGAAGGAACGCTTTGAGAGCAAGGTGGACTGCTCTCAACTCTAGCAAGTTGATGTGGTAGGTACTTTCTTTGTGAGACCACAGACCCTGCACTTGTAGCTGACGCATGTGCGCTCCCCAGCCTAGCAGGGAAGCATCCGTGATCAGTGTTTGTACGGGGGGGGGGGGGGGGGGGGGGGAGTTGATGGAACAGAACTCCTACCTGAATATGTTGCTTTTTGGTCCACCATGGAATGGAAGCTCGAGCTGAGTCTGAGAGAGTGATCTGGTTGTCCCAGCGAGCTGATTGTTGGTCCAATTTGTCCTCCAGATCCTGCTGAAGAGGACGCATCCGAAGTCTGGCATTCGGGACCAGGAAGATGCATGATGCCATCAACCCTAACAGGGAGCCAATCCTGCGCACTTTCTGAATCTTGCTGCGAAGTACCAGCTGACATTTCTGGGTTATTGAACACTGTCTCTCATCCGAAGGAAACACTTTTCCTACCTCGGAGTCTAGAAGAGCTCCCAGGA
This sequence comes from Lissotriton vulgaris, assembly GCF_964263255.1. Lineage (NCBI taxonomy): Eukaryota > Metazoa > Chordata > Amphibia > Caudata > Salamandridae > Lissotriton > Lissotriton vulgaris. Next base: position 1,674,302,390 of record NC_141695.1, on the reverse strand, counting down.
AGTGAATCTTCTGGGTGGGCTGAGAGACCGATTTGCCTAAGTTGACATGTAGCCCTAGTCGCTGGGAGAGCTCGATACATGTCCGGAATTGACTTTTTACGCTGTCTGGGGAAGGACCTTTCACCAGCCAACCGTCCAGGTATGGGTTTACGAAGACCCCCCTGCGGCGTAGAGCGGCTGCTACCACTGCAACACTTCGTGAACACCCTGGGAGCCGACTTCAACCCAAACGGCAGGACTTTGAACTGATAGTGGGAGGTCCCTACCCGGAACCGAAGAAATCTTCTGTGACTGGGGTGTATAGGGACATGAAAGTAAGCATCTTGCAAGTCCAGCGAACACATCCAATCTCCCCTCCGGAGATGTGGATATATTTGGTGAAGCGCTAACATGCAAAACCTTTCCTTTTTGACATGCCGATTGAGTGTTCGCAAGTCCAGACTGGGTCTGTATTCTGCCTTTTGGCCCTTTTTTTTTACCAGAAAATATCGGGAGTACACCCCTTTTCCTCTTTGAGACTCTGGCACTCTCTCGATGGCTGACTTCGAGGAGAGTGGCTACTTCTTTTTGCAGAAGGTGAAACTGATGAGTCGATATTGCCATCGGGGGGGACAGGTGGAGGCCGATGACTGAAACGAAGACAGTATCCATTCTGAAGTGTAGTCAACACCCATCGGTCTTTTGTGATGTTTTGCCACTCTTGCAAATGACCTGCAAAGCTTCCCCCGAATGGAGTGGTCCACGGCACTGGGGGAAGGAAAAACTCATTGCTTTGACTGGGCTTTGCCGGTATTGTTGCCCTGGCGTTGATTCCCTCCTCCTCTGGAATTACGCTTTCCTCTATATTGGGACTTTTGCTGTCCCTGCTGGTCTTGACTCTTCTGCCAGTGAGGGGTTTGAACCCGCTGTTTTGAAGAGCCCTTGTTGTAGGAGCGATATTTCTTTTTGAACTCCTTTTCTTCTCAAGCCCTACCGCTTTGAGAGTGTCCAGCTCTGCCTTCATGGCGCTGCATTTCTTCATCCGTACTCGCTCCAAACAATGAAGTCCCTGAAAAGGGCCAGTTCAAAATATGCGCCTGAGCTTCTGGTTTTAAAGCAGTCAGGCGCAACCAGGACGATCTCCTTGCCGATATTCCATGGGCATACCCATGCGCCGCTAGGGTAGTTCCGTCCGCTGCGGCACTGATGACCTGATTGGAGACTTGACTGCCTTCCAAAAGGATCTCCTCAAAATCCTTATGGTCTTCTTGGGGGATTTTGTCCACAAAACGCTGTAGAGAATCCCACAGGGACCTATCGTAACACCCCAAAAGGGTTTCAGCGTTGGAAACTTTGAGAAAGGATGCAGAAGTACTACAGACTCATCTCCCCCACGAATCTTGTGTCTTGCTCTCTTTGTCCGGAGGTACAGTTGAGGAGGAGGAGACCGCCCCGGACTTCTTTGCTGCTGCGATGATTACTGAGACCGGGGGTGGATCCGCTCTGAGAAACAGAGAGTCCTGCTCTAGGAGATCGGTACTTCTTGAGGATCCTCGCTGGAGCCGCCTTTATTGTTGCTGGCGTGAGGAATACCTTCATCACCGGCTCGATAATCCCAGGCACCAACGACAACAGGGGTTTAGGTGCAGATCTGTGATGCATGGTTTCAAAAATCACTGAGGTTTTGATTTGCGGAGTTGTTAAGGGCACTCCCAGTTTCAGAGCCCCCTATCCAGTATGGCCTGAAAAGTAAAGATATCATCGATCGGAGATATCCTTGATGGATGAGAGTCCGTCAAAGTAGGCAAATAGTCTCTATGGGAGCATTTCGGAGAAGAAGAGGTAGCTGGAGATCTTCGTTCTCTCCTTCTGCTCTTGGATCTTGATCTTCGCCTGGTGGACCGCACCCTGGAGCGTGACCGGTCTCTATGCCGCACCGGGGAGCGTGATCTTTTTCTGGGCCTCACCAGAGAGCGTGCTCGTTCTCTAGGCCTAGCGACTGGCTGTTGCAGTCTAGATGCTGTCTCCTTGTCTGTAGCCCAGTGATGTAGTGGCCTATACCATTGTGGAGAGAGCCTGATGGTGGGTGACTTCTGTACGGTGTCCCTCACTGGGGAGCGTGCAGGAGGTGTTACATCCTTTTGCCCATGCGGAGGATGTGCCGGAGAACGCCTTGATCACTCGCTGCCTGATGTGTAAATGATCACATCCGGCGACCCCTGATGGTGAACGGGAGATAAGCCTGACAAGGATGAAGACAGGCTCACAGGAGACGCCGGGGATCTTGGGCGACTGTGGGAACCCCGATGCTCTGGCGTTCTCTTCCTCTTGGAAGAGTGTCTGATGCTCCCTAGGGAACCATGGTCACCTTCTGCAGCTGACACTGATCTTGAGGACCTCTGAAATCGAGTCCCATGACCTGAAGTCGGAGCCGGCCGACTCGACGCCTTGGTTCGCTGCGCCACTACTGACTGAGGCTGTGCCGAGGAATGATGAACTTGTGGAGACTGCGCTGGGGACTCATGTCTCGACGTCGAACGTCGGTGAGGTGACGTCGAAGGAGGTCTTCCCGACGTCTAGCGCAGATGACTGGACGCCGATGGAGGATGCTCCGATGGATGGCTCGACATCGAAAGCCAACGTCCTGGCGAAGACGGAGAATGCCTTGACGTCTAGCGTCGATGACGAGACGCCGGCGGAGGGTGCCTCGACATCGACCGTCGATGACTGGACGGCGACGGAGGATGCCTCGACGTTGATCGCTGATGGCCTGGCGGCAACGGAGGATGCCTCGATGTCGAGCGTCGATGACATCGAAAGCCAACGTCCTGGCGGAGACGGAGAATGCCTTGACGTCTAGCGTCGATGACGAGACGCCGGCGGAGGGTGCCTCGACATCGACCGCCGATGACTGGACGGCGACGGAGGATGCCTCGACGTTGATCGCTGATGGCCTGGCGGCAACGGAGGATGCCTCTATGTCGAGCGTCGATGACCAGCCGCCGACGGAGGTGGTCTCGACGTCGAATGCTGCTGACTAGGCGTCGATGGAGGCTTTAACGTCGAAGACTGGACTTGCGGCTTGCTTCGTCGGTGGAGGTCTCGACGTCAAGCTCCTATGCTCCAACGGCGACCTCTCTCAGGACGCTGCACGTCGCCCGGTTGACATCAGCAGAGTTACCTTGACTCTCGACGCTGAAGTCTTCACCTTCGAGGGGAGTTGACTCACCGTCGTCGTCAGTGGAACCTTCGACGCCGATCCCGACGCCGATGGAGAACAAGTCGTAACATCTCTCGACGTCGACCGCGTCGTGCGCTTTTTCTGTCTCTTTGGAGACCTACCTCTCTCAAAGTCCATAAATACTGTTTTCTCCCTGTCCCTGATAGTTCTGCTTGACAAGGACCTGCAGTGATCGCAATTTCCTGCAGAATGAGAGTCAGGAAGACAGAGGATACACACAGGATGTGTATCTGTCCTAGCTTTCTTCTTCCCACAGGAAGGGCATGGGGCAAAAAGTGAAGGCATTTTGACAAAAAATTAACCTTTTTTGAACTCAAAAAAGGCAGCAATATCTCTCTAAGGCCAAAAGCTATCGAGTGAAGACAAAAATTGAAGTAAAACACCAAGTATTTTTGACAGAAAGTAAAAAAAAGGTGGGAGCTGTTAAACCAGGGTCCTGACAGAAGGAGCAAGAAAGAACAACTGACCTAACTGTCACCCCGGAGGCATGATGGGAAGCTTGGGGTCATGGCTGCCTTAAAGGCACTGTGCAAGTTTTAGCTGAAAATGCTTTCAGTTTGTGTTATCACTTTACAATGCAGCCTATGGCTAACAATGTCTTTATGAGCAAATTTTGTGTTTTTACTCATGAAAACACAAAGTTCAAGAGCTATTTGACCTAATGTGTTTTTTGTTTCCTTACTAATTGCTGTGCATTTAGAAGTGTTTACATTGTCTTGCCTTGGTTTAGGGGCTGCATTGACGTGAGAAAAATGATATATGTGTAAATCTATTTGGAGCAAGATATATGTGGTTTTACATATATATTTTTAAATAGTTTCCGGGGTCCCGCATGTGGGCGGGAATATTCAGTGCTTATGACTATTGATGAGGATCCCCTGGAAGAGAATTGATATATACCTTGTGTGGTGTCCTTTCATTTGGTATTCAAGGGATTATATATGGTAAAACAGCTGGCTTCACTTGCTCTCTGAAGTTTTAGCCTAAGACTGCTTTATCCATGCTACAACTAGGATAGCTGGTCTATAAGGTTGACTTTACAACCACCACGTTAAGGGTCGTTTTGACTGGTGCAGGGTGCTCACTAGAATAGTGGACATCATATACCAGGCCAACTCCTCACATAATCTGCCTGCTATTACCTTGCCTTATTTTTAGGTGTAAAAATAGAATGCATTATTGGCATATTTTAGCCTAATTTGACGTTTAGGCTGCATATATATATGTGTATGTAGCTATATATATATATATATATATATATATATATATATATATATATATATATATATATATATATATATACACATATATTGATTTAGGTTTCCACAGGACTAGTCCTTATATTTGGTTAAACATTAATAAATATATTTATTTGCGTATATATTTTTCTATATGCTCCGGGTCCCCCCACATGGGGAGGACTATTCAGTGCATACGACTACTGATGAGTATCCCCTGAAGAGAAACAGGTGTTCTGTTCATTCAGAAAGTGAATGAGCAATAAATATGCCATTAAATATTGTTATTATCTTAACACATTTGTTGTCTGTTCAAGAAAGAGATCAAATGTCAGTTTGTCTTTTAACTAATTTTTGGAAACTGAGGTTTATTTTTCTCTCTCTTACAAGAGTTAGAGGTCGATTTTTAAAGTGAGCTGTCTGAAGTCAGTTAGTTTTCTCTAGCAAAATTAAAATAAATAGTCTAACTTATTACAAACATTTCAAAAAACATCAGAAATTACAATAGCACATTTTTTGTAACTAAGAGGTTTGATGCAAAGAGTCAAATAGGAGCAAAACAAACCAGAACACTTGTGTTGGTGATGTGCAAATGACACATTTACAGAAACTCAATTTCCAAACATTGTACTTTATATAGTTATCATCAGTAAAGCCACATGTCAGTGCGAACGCTTGTGGCCATTTCAATGTAAAATCTGCTGATTACAAACGAGTGTGCTACCACTTCACCCTTTAGTTATGTATTTATAAGTGAAAGTTTTTAAACATGATTTGAGAAACATTCCGGCCCCTGCCCGGATGAAAATGCTGTTAATTAACTAAGAGTCAAGTCAGGGGTCATGTGTATCTATATGTGGCTAGATTTGTATTATATAAGGAAAAAAGTTTTGTCTATTAAATCAAACAAGAGACTTTTTTGTACAGCTGACATGCTGAACTTGTACATTTGAAGGCACTCTCATATGTGATAATGAAGTAAATGGCGGCTCAATGCATTTACTTGATCACTTAATTTGAAACCAGTGTATGGGTCAAGCGCATTACAAATAGGTTCAGCAGATTATTGAAGTCACTAGAACTACAGGTCTAGAAACGTTTAAGATTTTTCCAGGCCTGATGTCAGAAATTGATTTTAACTTAGATGGAATGACCCATGCGTGATTCACTTATACTTTGTAATGGAGTTAAACAAAAACTAACTTTAAGAAAGATGGAGAACCTCACTTGTCCTGGATGATACCAACTCGCACACCTCTACTATGGAATTCATGATGGAGAAACAAATATTACATTGTGTGGGGGCTTGGAGCACATGAAAACTTAACTCAAGAAAAGCATATGGGCAAATGGACAGTTCTATTACTGCATATATATTTAATGATTTAAATTGTTCAAATATGCTTATTCAATGAAGAATGGAAATATAACTGCTAATAAGGGTAATTACACAATGTAAAGGCCGAAAAAAAGAACTGGTTGGAATCTTACCAAAGCTACCACCATTCAGAATGTCTCCACCACAAGCTTCTCTAAGTGTGATGTCTTCAACTCTGCTCTGATTTAATGCGAAGTGTTCGGCAACATCAATGGTACTAAGAAAATGGAGAAATCATTCAAACTAGTAATGAAATGCAAAGAAAATGTTTAGAAAGCCAGAATTTAAGTCAACACATATGACTTCCACAATGAGAAAGATCGGGTTATCAGCAATAAAACAGTTATTCAAAAACTCGTAAGAGAGATGGCATGCTGGCTCATATGCTGGCTCATATAAATTCACAACAGGATCCCATGACTCGCATACTTGTTTCTGTGTGGAACCATGTGGTGTGTAGCATGGTACATGAGCATTGGCAGCTTGGACTCCATGTGCAGGGTCAATCGCATCCTATGGAGAACATAGTAAATCCCTATGCAAGTTAACGTTCCTTGAAAATACCGTAACCTTCATTCTGATGTTACTGGAGCCTAGATGTTTGGGTGGTGCATTGAATAGGCATCAATATTCTGCTTAGTCACAATCTGTCCAAAAAATAGCCTTTTGGCTCTCTTAACCCAACTGACCAACCCAATTACCTGCGCTAGTTACAACAACTCAAGAGACTGATCAATATCGAACAAATTTGCTCTCAGGATAATTAACACTATATTGATTATATGTAAGCCTATTTCGGCAGCTTTAAAAAATCCAGCACTGGATGAGAAACTCCAAAATCAGTGTACAAAATGTAGAATGGAAGAGTGGCTTAAAGGTAGGAAGCTTGTGCTTTGGTTGGCCTGGCTTCCTGCACGTGACATTCCTCCCACAATGTAGCATAACTACTGGACGTCTTATCAATTGACTCTGTACTTCATCTGGGTTCGGAAAGACACACAGAGTACCATTCAAGATACAAGTTTGCCAGTCACATGACTACTTCTTTTCATCCCCCCTCCTTAAGACAAGGAGCAGGTCTAGCAGTGGCAAACCCCTGCTGTTGTCACCAGGAAGCCACAAAAAGCTATAAAGAAAGAAGAAGGCCACTTGATCAGGTAGAACAACTAAGGCCAAAGATACAATAACATCAGAATCTATATTCATCATTATGTCCAAAAAAGAGACCACATCAAAATCTGTACTCTTCATGATGTCCAAAATAGATCATACCATGTAAACAACACCTTTATTTACCAAAAACTGTTAAAAAGAACCCACTCATATACTTTAGGTCATGAACACAGTGACCAAAAAACACAAAGCAGTGGGAACCAACTGAGTCTATCCTCAATGTCAATGACACAAAAACTTTATTAATGTGGACAAAAGTGAAATTAAGAGACACAACAATGCTCCCTTTGAAAAATACACCAAAGCGAAAAATACCCATATTGGTGAGATACCTGACTAAAATGTGATTTGAGTAGTCCATGATGTAAACAAAAGTAATAAGTGTTTTCAAATTTATTGGAGACTAAAACAAAACTTTGGTATCAACTGGGATATCGTTAAGAAACAGCCATAGTCCCCTTTTTAGTTCTATCCATCGCGATACGATCAAAGTAAAAGAAAGCTGTCCCTAGTGTCTATAACACAAAAACTATTGCGAAGTGAACATAAAGTAAAGCTGAAGGATATAAGACTGTCCCTTTCTCTTAGATCATAAGGTGAATACACACTAGTTCGAAGGATGCAAATTCATCAAAGAAGCGAGAAATATCCATATTGGCGATTCACTCGTTTATACAATGCTTTGAGTAAATTCGTGCTGTAAATATAATAAAAGAAATAACAGTTGGCTCTTTCAATTGTAAACAAAGTATAATTCTGGTTACAACAGGGAAAACGTTAAGAAACTCTTAGTCCCCTTTCTAGTTCTATTCCGCGCAACACAATGAAAATAAAAGAAAGCCAGAAACGCACCTCCACGTCCAGGGGCAGAGCTAGCACCAGATGCGGAGAAGTTCCGAAGTGCGGGTGAGGTTATCGGCAACAAACATCTAAAACGCGGTCTATGGTAGAAAGTACGGTAAATTAAAATCCGCTCTGCATACCTTTTCCCTTTCAGCTTAGGACCAGAGAGTCCTGTGCTCCTGTTGAGACGCGGTAATAATCTAACCAAGGTAATTATACTCACATTTAAAAGTCCGGAACTCTAACAGTGTAAATAACAAAGCCAAAAAATTAAGAGTTAACCCTGAGTTCTTAACAATGTGTTCCGCATTATGAAGTCATAAGACCCATTCACAACCTATAACCAAATCGTTGTGATTGATAATGAAATAGAGCATGGGGATATAATACAATCATTACCTCCATAGATGATAAGTACTGATTAACAATGCTATCGAATTATCTCTAATTGTCACCTCCGTTTTTAGCAAAACATGACGGTCTCCATATGGACTGTTCTCATGAATCCTTAACTAATGCAATAATTATACATATGTGTCTCTGTATACCTCAAATAGAGAGTTATAAGTGCTGAATGTGCACCCCCATACTTCCTTATGTTTCTTTTGATTACAGGTGCATCAGACCTACTTAGAAACAAACAGAGTGGTAACAAAAACCACTATATACCGCACAAATTGTGCGATACATTTTTAATTTTGTTTGTTTGTTTTTCCTGACGAATGCCCCTTAGACCCGGCTGGGCGAGATGGGGCAGAAACATGTTGACCTTGTCTAAAGTGATATAAAAAGATCCAGTAACTCGATCTGTGATTATACCCTTTGTTTTTAACAACAAAATTTCACCCTTGGCAAATAAAGTTAAACCAAGTGAAAGCTTCTTTTATGTAAATTTAATCCTTCTCCTCTTTGGGGGTATATACATATCTCTGGACACTACTACGCTACACCAGAGGTTGCCTCAGGCTTGAGGCTGGCATACAGCACAAATTTGGAACACCCAATGATTATGCCTTAATGCATATGTTTGGGGGGGGGGAGATATAAACCGCAAAGTATACATAGTGTTTATGAGGGTGATCCAATCAATCTACTGTAACGTAGTTACAAGTGTCCATGCTCTTTTGATTTTGTGGAATACTGAACTTGGGAACTGAATGGACAGAAATTCCTCCTCCCTACCTTGATTAATATTACTTCTTTTCATCCCCCCTCCTTAAGACAAGGAGCAGGTCTAGCACTGGCAAAACCCTGCTGTTGTCACCAGGAAGCCACAAAAAGCTATAAAGAAAGAAGCAGGCCACTGATCAGGTAGAACAACTAAGGCCTAGCAAATTGTAGCTTGCATAAAGGATCACTCAAAGACATGAGCCGCACAACTTGCTATTTACCTGTAACTCCCGTTCTCCAGTATGGAGTAGTTTGTCCTGTAACTCCAGTTCTTTAGTAGGGGTATCTCTGTTATAGTCATAATCTAGTGAATAGTCCCGTACATGTGCGTGGACCCCGGAGCAATCAAAAATAATCTCTTAAATTGTCAAAAATTGCAGACCTGCACAAACACTTAAGAGAGAATTTAAAGACAGATAATGCAGCCTAAATCCACAGGCTACACTGTCCAGTACTTCAACTAGAAATTCCACCAAAAACCAACAAACAGCACAGCCTGTCCAGTGTTTTCCACAGAGAAAATCCTTCCCCTACCAGCAGAAGCCTCTGGAATGATAGAGAAAGTCGTGGACAGACAAGCCCCATAGGCTGCCATTATGTGGCTCAGAACAGGATACTGTGCCTTTAAGAGAACCTTCCAGAACTCTCAGTATCCCAGAATGCACAGCAGGTCCCTTTTACTTTCAGTTCTTTTTGAAGGCGGAACACACTAGACCTGTAGCATTCCTTACATGAATATCTTTCTCCACCGGGGAGGAGGGCGGGCGCTTAGGACTATAACAGACATACCCCCCTACTACAGAATTGGAGTTACAGGACAAAAACTACTCCTTCTGTAGTAGGGGATCTCTGTGTATAGTCCTAATCTAGTGAATGGAATGGCAAGCCCACCCCAACACCAAAGCGGCGGTGGAGAGAAGAGAAATAACACCACTACTGTGCTAACAGATTTCACAGCGAAGCCTGCCCAACCTGATAGTCTGTCCTGGCATCAGTGTCCAGACAGTAATGCCTAGCAAAGGTATGGACCGACTTCCAAGTGGCCGCCTTGCAGATTTCTGCAATGGTAACATTACGTAGCAAAGCAGTCGTGGCAGCTTTGCCCCTGGTGGAATGAGCCTTAGGTTTACCCCTAAGGTCGTATTAGCCTTCTGGTAACACAATTGTATACAGGACACAATCCACCTCGAGATGGACTGTTTTGAGGTAGCAAGACCGGTCCTGACTGATCCATAGTTGATAAACAATTGGTCTGACCTACGAATATCTTTGGTTTTATCCAGATAAAATTTCAACACCCTCCTAACATCCAGGGAATGCAGCGACCTTTGCGCTGGAGACAAAGGATTCTGAAAAAACGTAGGTAAAGTTATGGTCTGGTTAACATGGAAATCAGAGATAACCTTTGGAAGACATTTAGGGTGGATACGCATAACAACCTTAGCAGCATGAAATACAGTATAAGGTTCTTGGCAACACAACGCCTGAATTTCACTCACCCTGCGGGCCGATGTGATGGCCACAAGGAACGCCGCCTTCCAGGATAGGTGCTGCAACAAAGCCTTATGAATAGGTTCAAAAGGCTCCTTCATCAATCTGGACAGCACCACATTCAATTCCCATGAAGGCGAAGGAAGCCGGACAGGAGGGAACACTTTCTTCAAGCCTTCCAAAAAGTCCTTGATCACAGGGATCTGGAAGAAGGAAGTCTGTGAAGGGCATTTCCTGTAGGCAGTCAGCGCAGCAAGATGAACCTTAATGGAAAGGAAATTAAGGCCAGACTGAGCCAAATGTAGAAGATATGGAAGGATGACATCTTCCTTACATGTCGTAGGGTCATAGTTCTTGGACTTGCACCAGATGCAGAATCTCTTCAACTTGTAAGCATAGGAAGTCCTAGTGGAAGGTCGCTTAGCCTCCTTCAATATGTCCATACAATCTTCTGGTAGATTCAAATGACCATATTGCACTATCTCAGGAGCCATGCCGCCAAACTCCAAGACAAGAGGCTGGGGTGCACCATCTGCCCCCCGAACTTCGTGAGAAGGTCCGGCCGGCACGGCAGCCGTATGTGAGGAAGGAGAGACCGGTGAAGCAGGTCCGTGAACAACCAGTGCCTGGGCCATTCCGGGGCAATCGGGATCATCCACGCCCTGGACTGGGACAGCTTGATGAGCACCGCCGGAATCAGGGGAATGGGTGGAAAAGCGTACAGAAAGCTGTTCGACCAGTTGATCCATAGCGCATTCCCCAGCGTCCCCTGCTAGTAGTACCTGGAGGCGAAGTCTCTGCATTTGCTGTTTTCAGCGGTGGCGAACAGATCTACGTCTGGAGTCCCCCACCTTGCGAAGACTTCTCCTAGTGCTTCGTCGTTTATGACCCATTCGTGGATTTCCTAAATCAGTCTGCTCAGTGCGTCCGCCTGAACATTCTGCACACCTGGTAAATGGGTAGCAGTTATCGTCAGTCCTCTGGTCAGAAGCCAGCGCCAGATCGCCTGCGCCTCCTGAGACAGAGTGTGTGATCTCGAGCCCCCCTGCTTGTGGAGGTAATACATAGTGGTCGTATTGTCCGTCTGTACAAGCAGAGTGTTGGTCTGGAAGGACAGATGAAAGGCCTTCAGCTCAAATGAACAGGAAATTGATGTGATACGTGGACTCCGTCGGGGACCGCGTTACTTGTATCTGTAAGTCTCCGGAGTGTGCCCCCCCAGCCGTGGAGAGACGCATCCATCACAATAGTCTGCGTGGGAATGTCCTTGTGGAAGGGAACCCCTCTGAGGAGATTCTCCGCTGAACACCACCACTTCAGAGACTGAAGAGCATGCAGAGACCGTTGTATCTTGTCGTCCCAAGACCTTTTCCTCTGACCCCACTGATCCTCCAAGCACTCCTGCAATGGTCTCATATGCAGCCGTGCGTGTGGAGTGAGTAAGATACAAGAGGCCCTTGACCCCAGTAGAGAAGACAACGTCCTCACTGTTGTAGATGGAGCGTTCATAAGAGCCTGAGCCTTCTGAAGGAGTGATAATCGTCTCTCCTCTGAAGGAGACACGCTTGCTGACAGCGTATTGATGCTCCCAACTACTGTATGCACTGGACCGGAGTCGTGACAGACTTGGACATGTTGATGTGCAACCCCAGCTTATTCAAGAGAACACATGCCTTCTGGAAGTGCGCTTGAGCTTCCGAGAATGAGGAGGCCTTGATCAACCAATCGTCCAGGTACGGGTAGACTAACACCTTGTTCTTCCTCAGGTGTGCCGCTACAACTGCCATGCACTTCGAGAATGTTCTGGGCGCAGACTTCAGCCCGAATGGCAGTACTGTGTACTGATAATGATTGGCACAGACTTGGAATCGCAGGAACTTCCTGTGTTTTTGTGCAATGGGCACATGGAAGTAAGCATCCTGCAGGTCTATAGCACATAGCCAATCTCCATGTTGCAGCTGAAGATAAATATGATGCAACAACAGCATGCAAAATTTCTCTCTGCGAATCCACTTGTTTGCTTGTCGCAAATCCAGAATGGTCCTGAACTCGTTCTTGTCCTTCTTGCGACCAGAAAGAACCGTGAGTACAGACCTCTTCCTCTTTGAGACACGTCTTCTATCGCCCTTTTCCTTAACAGAGTATCGGCCTCCGCCTGGAGCTCACGCAGTCGAAACTGCGAGCTGACCGGTGGAATTGCTGGAGGCAGGTTGGTGAACCGAAGACTATATCCATTGCAAACAATATTCAGCACCCACTTGTCCCGAGTAATTTTTCTTCACTCTGCCAGAAAAAATTGAACGCTTTCCCCCACTAGAGTGGGTAACGGATGCAGGGGAAGTAACCGCTCAGGTCCTAGACCCGGCCGGGCCTTTGTTCGCCGCTGCGGACTGCTGCCCGCCTCTGCCCTTCTGGCGCTTCTGAAAGGGCCTCCGGAACTGCTGCTGCTGTTGTTGCTGCTGTCCTGAAGCCTGTCCTCGCCCTCTGCCCTGCGCCCAAAACCGTCTCTGGAACGGGCGGTAGGTATTCTCCTTGGGCTTCTCCAACCCGACGCCCGTCAGGGTCTGGCCTCCGCTTTCATGCGGCCCACCTTGTCGTCCGCATGCTTGCCAAACAGGGTTTCCCCCGAGAAAGGCAGGTTAGCCACCCGTTGTTGAGCCTCTGGCTTGAGAGACGTAAGTCGAAGCCACGAGTGGCGCCATTGGTTGACACCATGGCAGTACCCATGCGCCGCCAGAAGGGACACATCAGGGACCAAGTTCTTAATCGCTAGCCAGTGATTGTGTGGGCACCAGGATGGCACCGGGCGAAGTCACCTCGACCAGGTGAGTGGGCGACGCTGGGCTCTGCAGTCTCACGGACCAGGAGGCGTTGTCGGCGACCAGGATGGAGGTGCGAGCTGTCCCACGATGGTTAATGCGGTCGACGGCGCTGGACCCAGGATTGGGGCAACAAGTCTTGGCAAATTCAAGCCCACGCGGTGGACCTAAAATGGCGTCTGGAGTGGACCAGGAGGGTCCAGGGTGCTCCTCTTTTGGAAGAGAGCAAGGGCCAGTCTGGAGCAACCAGACCAGCAGTGTTGTCGTCGTTGATCGTCGTCGGGAAGGCCACAAGCCAGCGGGCTAGTAGCCAGACAACGCGGTGAGCAGCCAAAAAGCAGAAGGGCCCCACGCAGATCGTGGAGATGCTGGGGGGCTGGACTTCGGTGCTGGAGCTGCTCAGGGTCGGGGCTTCTCGGACCCCAAAGCACTCACCAGAGGATCCCTCGGCGGTCGTGCTGGATAGCTGAGGCTTCAGTTAACTTTAACCGGGGTTCACAGTTACATACATGTCGTGTCCCTCTAGAAGGGTGGAATGCTAACCCCGTCGCCAGAATTGGCGAGGGGTTAGTATTCCAATACGTATGACACCTTACTCGACATGTTTTGATAAAGCAGTACCAAAGATAGCATTTAACCGCGAGGATTATAATGCACTTAAGAGTATATGGTATGCGTTATCATGGAACAGCTATTAGGACTTGGTTCCGCAAGCTGCAAACGGGCTCAGCTCATGCCAGAGCACCATTTCACACGATTCCAAGCACTCTGCCTTCAGGATTGTCAAGGCCTGCCATAGGAGTGACTGATAGGAATCTGTGTGTCCATTTTAGGGTTAGATATAGGTATACTATGTCTAAAGCAAAGGGTGGTTACACCACCTTGCCCCAGCTGTCATGCAGCCAGTTGTATCAGATTTAGATGGCCATCCAGGGGTGGCATAATACATGCTTCAGCCCCTGGTAGGCCCTGGGTACACCTATGCCCTGAGTTACAGGGTCTGATAAGGTGGCCCAGTACCAATTGGAAATGTACCTAAGGTACATGGAATCCATTTTAGAGAGAGAGCAGTAGGCCTGGGGTCCTGATTGGCAGGGCCCTAGGTCAACTAAGTCGGAAAACCAGCAAAACACCAGGAAAAAAAAGTTGGGGGCAACCATAGTCAGGTATCCACCTTCCTACACTTAATATCCTAATTGTCCTTTAAAAAAAAAAAACTTGAACAATGACCAATCAGGCGACAGCATCTTTAGAACACTCCTAAAAGAGGCATTGTAGGAAGGTAGGATCCTTCTAGCATGGTTAGCACCTACGTTTTGCTGGTGTCAGTATGTTTTTTTGACTAGTGGAAGATAGAAGGTTGAAGAGTCACCCCACCCGTGGTTAGTCCAGGAACCAGGACACCTACACCAGGGAAGCAAGGCACACAGGTGCGAAGTGACATCGGAAACAGCTGTAGACTTCAGAAAATATGCAGTTGGCAAAGACTGCAAGAGTCCGGTGGATCCAAAGGTAGATTCTTGAAGAGAAGAACCTGCAAGCAGAGGAGACAGAGTCTATGCCACTTGGAGGTGACCAGCAGGCACTGAAGAGCAATGACCACCGATGTCGGAAATTGCAAGATTGATGACGGTGACCTTGTCACTGAAGCTGTGAGACCAGGTGACGCCGAGGAAGACCAGGAGCAGCTCACGAGCTGTCCCATGTCAGAAATCAAGAACCAGTTGGTCGATGTCCGGCGGGAGCAACAAAAGCCCTGGCAGCAGCAACTGACGTTTTAAACGATGAAGGAGCAGCATTGGGACCAGCAAGGGTGAGATCAAGATTATGCAGAGCTGTTTCTGTTGGCGTTTGAGGATTGGAAAAGAAAGTCTTTAGCATAACTGGTTGATTGAGATTAAAATCCGTAAAAACCTTCGGTATGAATTTAGGTTTAGCATAGAGAATCAGCATGCGATCTTTAAATTGCAGAAAAGGTTCCTTAATAGTGAATGCTTAAGAGTTTGTTCACTCGTCTAGCAGATCTAAGAGCAAGCAGCAGCGCCATCTTCCAAGTAAGGAACTTTAATTCAGCCTTGCTAATAGGTTCAAATGGCTTTTTTAATGAATTGGGATAGTACAGTATTAAGCGGCCATGCAGGTGGCGGCGACTATATGGAATTAGTTACTTACCTGTACACTATAGTTCTCCAGTATTATCTTTCATAGATTCACATGCTTGTATCTTCCCCGTCATCATGGTGGGAGTCTCACGGGAACAGAATGACCAAAGCAGTATCATAGAGAAGAAAACTGCATAGAAAAGCCCATAGGGACAGTAGTATTTGGTAACCAGACCTCCTCATTCTTTGGTCCAAAAGTCAGCCAATCAGCATTGCTGCCCTGCCCTCACACTCCCCAGCAGAAGCTTCCTGCCTCAGATTTCCGTCCCCGAGTGAGAGACATGGATAAATACCGAGAAAACAGGTTCTGCCTGAGAAACGGGGAGGTGGGCGGGCGCATGTGAATTTATGAAGATAATACTGGAGAACTATAGTGTACAGGTAAGTAACTAATTCCTTCTCCAGTATTACATCTTTCATAGATTCACATGCTTGTATCAGAGTAGTAAGAGTAGAGGTCACAAAACCTGCAGCGTTTCCAGGATAGAACCCAGAAGGAAGTTCTGCAGCTGAAGCAATGTTAGAACATGATCTTAAAATACACAGGTCAGACAGGAATAAAAACCGAATTCCCCTTTATAACATATTGTGCAAGTTCTCGAAAGAAAACATAATAAAACCATCTATAACAATAGCATTATATAAATATATATATATATATATATATATATATATATATATATATATATATACACTATAAAGAATATTAACAGATAACCAAAGTATACCTTATTGAAATAGACGTTTTAGAACAGCTTGTCCCACTGCCGTGTCCTCTTTCCACGCAGTGTCCAGACAGTAGTGCTTGGTAAATGAATGCACACACTTCCACGTCGCTGCTCTGCAGATGTCGGGCAGCGACACTCCTGCGAACAAGGCCATTGATGTCGCCATCTTCCTTGTGGAATGAGCATTCACTCTGGAAAGAAGCGGCTTTCCCGCTTTTTCATGACATTTCATGATGGCCGATGATAGCCATCTGGCAATACTCAGTCTTGACAGAGGAAGCCCCTTCCTTTGTCCTTCAAATGCAATAAATAACTGTTTGGATTTGCGGAATGTCTATGTTCGTTCTATGTAGAACTTTAAACATCTAGCTATGTCCAAAGAATACAACACTCTTTCTGCTTCAGATGAGGGATTGCTGAAGAAAGTAGGCAAAATAATTGGCTCGTTGAGGTGAAAAGAAGTAGGGACCTTGGGTATGAATGTAGGATTTGTCGGTAATGCAACCCTGTCCTGGCGAAAATGAAGAAAAGGCTCTTCTACTGAAAAGGCTTGAATTTCGCTAACCCTCCTCGCAGATGTAAGGGCGAGCAGTAGGGCTGTCTTCCACGAGAGGAACTGTAAGTCTGTCTTGTGTATAGGCTCGAAAAGGTGGCCTCATAAGTTGCGCCAAAACTATATTGAGGTGCCAGGGCACTGGCGGGCGCTGAATGGGTGGAAAAACTCTAAAGAGCCCTCTAACAAACTCTTTTATTAGTCTATGAGACCAGAGAGACTGCTCATCTGGCACTCTCCTGAATCTTGATTTTGCCGCCAAATGCACCTTCAATGAGGCATGTGACAGACCTGCCTTAGATAAAGACGACAGGTAAGGCAGAATACCTTCAGGGGGTACCGTCAACGTGTGTAGGTTTTGACTAGCACAACAGTGGCAGAAACTAATCCATTTTGCTGTGTATG
This sequence comes from Lissotriton vulgaris, assembly GCF_964263255.1. Taxonomy (NCBI): domain Eukaryota; kingdom Metazoa; phylum Chordata; class Amphibia; order Caudata; family Salamandridae; genus Lissotriton; species Lissotriton vulgaris. Next base: position 1,674,285,210 of record NC_141695.1, on the reverse strand, counting down.
TCTTGTTGGTGGACATAGCTCTAGATTGCGATAGAATTTGTCTGCAGTCTTGCGGAATGCTCAAGGCTTGGAATTCCCGCTCATGAGGTTCCATGCGGATAATTTTAGCGATGCTACGTCTGGATGCAGAATCTGGCCGTTGCTCATTGAAATGAGGTTCTGGAATGTCGGTAATTGCACTTTGTTGCCTTTTGACATCTGTAGTATATCTGAAAACCACTTCTGTCTTGGCCAAGCTGGTGCTATCAGAATGACATGACATGGTTCTGACCTCATTTTGCTAAGCACTCGCGGTATTAAGGGAATTGGTGGGAACGCGTAAGCGAACATTCCCGTCCAATTCATGTGAAACGCATTTCCCTTGGAATCTCGCTGAGGGTATTTGGACGCATTTCGAATTGCCTCTGGTTGCGAACAAGTTGAATGTTGGTGTGCCCCATTTTTGAAACACTTTGTGCAGCTGAGTGTCGTGCAGTTCCCACTCGTGCGTTACACTCGTGGTGCGACTCAGGACATCTGCCCGTGTGTTGAGGATGCCTTGCATATGTTGTACCTGAATTGAAATGTTGTGACTTATCAGCCATTTCCAGATTCTTTGCGCCAGCACTGAAAGTTGTTTGGATCTTGTTCGGCCCTGTTTTAATAGATAAAACATAGTCGTGGTGCTTTCCGTTTGAATGAGCACCGACCAGCTCTGGATTCTGGGCAGGAAAGCTTGGAGTCCCAGAAACACCGCTTTGAGCTCTAACTTATTTATGTGAAGCTCTGCTTCCCACTCTGACCAGCGGCCCTGGATCTCCAGCTCTTGAAGGTGCGCGCCCCATCCTTGCAACGAAGCGTCCGTCGTCATCACATATTTGTGATACTGAGGTACAAAATTCAGACCCTGATTTAAGTTCTTCTGAACCTTCCACCATGACATGGCCACCTTCATACGGTGAGTGATGGTAATCAGATCTTCGAAGGTTCCTTTGGACTGAACCCACTGCTCGTCCAGATGTTCCTGCAAGGGTCTCATTCGAAGACGGCAGTTTGGAACCAGTGGGATGCAAGAGGACATCATCCCCAACAAGGATTTGTACATCCTCAGAGAAGTGAACCTTTTTGTCTGAAGGGATGTTGCTAGGCCCATTATCTTCTTCATCCGTTCCTCGGACGGGTATGCTTTCGTTGCCTTGGTGCATATCCATGCCTCTAAGAAGTGAATGCCCTGAGCTAGAGTCAGTGAAGACTTTTCCAAGTTGGTCCTTAGGCCTAAGCGATGGAACAGCCGGATGCAGCACTGAAGGGACCTTCTGGCTCCTGTGAATGATGGACCTGTCACCAGCCAATCGTCCAGATATGGGTAAATGCAATGCCCTCTTAACCTTAAGTGGGCCGCCACCGGGGCCATGCATTTGGTAAAAACCCTCAGGCCGATTTGAGGCCAAATGGCAACACCTTGAATTGGAAATGGCGACTCTCCACAGCGAATCTTAAATACTTCCTGTGCTTCCGATGAATTGGGATATGGAAATACGCATCCATGAGATCCAATGACGCCATGTAGTCTTTCTCTTTTAACATTAGAAGGATCTCTTGCAATGAGAGCATTCGGAAGGGAATTTTCTTTATGTATTGATTGAGATCCCTCAAATCCAATACCTGTCTCCACTTCAGAGTTTGTTTCTTTTTGATGAGGAAGAAATGCGAATAGAAGCCTTTCCCTTTGTGTTGTTGCGGTACTTCTTCTATAGCCCCCTTCTGCAATAGTGAATGGACTTCCTTTTGCAGCTCCTGACGATGTTGGTGGTGTCTGAGCACCGGGGATGATCTGGTGGCATTTCCACAAATTCTAGGGTATGGCCTCTGCTTATTACGTCCAAAACCCATTTCCGATGTTATGGACATCCAATTGTTGAAGTATTTAGACCGATAGTGGTTGTTTTCCGGGATCTGCTGTGTGGGGGGCGCCGGCCTGAGATCATTGTCTGTTAGACTGTTGATTCTTTCCTCTATTGTAAGACTTGCCCCTAGACTGCTGCTGCAAAGAGGAGTTGGAGGGCCTGTACTGATTGCCTGTATTGTATTGCCTATATCCTTGTTGGTTATAAAACTGATATCTGTTGGTCTGATATGAAGACCTCTGATTAGATTGGCCCCTTGCACCTCTTTTACGAAAGGACTGGAACTGTCCTTGCTGAAGGGATCCCAGCGCTCTAGCTGTATCAGTGTCTGATTTGATACCCTGTAGCGCTTCGTCTACGTGCTTTCCAAATAAATTTTCGCCATCGAATGGCATGTCCACAATCTTCGCTTGCACCTCCGGTCGAAAGGATGATGCCTTTAACCAACCCTGTCTTCGAAGCAAAACTGCTCCTGCCATCTGCCTGAACGCCATAGATGAAACATCCATGGCAATGTCAATAGATTCTGATGCAGACTTTGCCCCATCTCGGAGGATAGCCGCTGCCTCTTCTTTCTTATCCTCCGTTAGTGCAGACAGAATGGGTGCCAAATCCGACCACATTTGCCTGTTAAAACGGCTAATAAGGGCCATAGCATTGGCTGCTTTAATCTTAGAGGCTGCCATGACCGCAAACCTCTTCCCGGCTCCATCCATCCTCCGTCCTTCTTTGTCCGGCGGCACCAATGAAGTAGCAACTGGATTCTTTGAATTCCTCTGCGCCGCCTGCGTCACCACAGACTCCGGTCTCGGGTGTCCTATCAGACAGGCCGCTGCAGACTCTGGTGCTCTAAATTTCTTTTCGATTCTAGGAAACGAAACTGCGATGGAAGCCGGTGTCTTCAAAATTTTTAGGCCCTCTTCCCAAATGTGAGGGATAATCGGTATTGAGCGAGCAGATTTCCTGGCGTCATCTTTGAAATTATATAAGAAACATTCAGTTTCTTTAACCTCCATCTCCAAATCAAACCTCTTAGCTGCTTTTTCCATAATGTCATGGAATCCTCCAATGTCCTGAGGAGGAGAAGTGGTTGGCGGAGGAGTAGGTGTCCTGTCCCGTAGAATCTTGTACAAGTTCACCTTCCTCAGGTTGATCGTCATCATCATCAGAATCCGTTAGATCGTCTCTGATTGTTATCACTGGTGGTGATCTCACAGCCTGCTCATGAGGAGTAGATTGGGTCTTTGGAGGTTGCGTTGTAGCCACCGGCGTAGATGATGGAGGCGCATTTGCCTCTGGAAAACGACGATAATAGTCGTTAATCATGAACCTCAGGTCAGAGACAAGAGAAACAGGTATGGAGACTGACTCCTCTGGCTACTCTTCTTGTTGCTCGTCATCCTCATTATAATTACATGTTTCCTGGAAGGATTCATATCTTGTAGATTGAGCTCTCTCTTTGAAGGAAAACACCTCTTCTTCATCTGTGTCCTGGCTCTTTATTCTAAGTTGTGAAGGGCTGTAGGCAGCTCTTGACGACTCCTCTCCTTCTGAATCGTGTTCCAGCAAAGAGGATGGTGGCAGAGGCGAAATCTGTGTCCACGACGTGAATTCTGCAGATTTGCTTATGGTCGCCGATCCCCTCTACGACTGAAAAGAGCGAATAGAGATCAAAGTCTTCGACTGTGGCAATTTAAATGCCTTTGCCGTTGAAATTACAGTCTTCGTCGACGGTGTCGTCAACGACATAGCCATCGTCGACAGAGCCGTCGTCACCAAAGCAATCGTTGACAGGACCGTCGTCGACGAAGTCTCCGTCGACAGAGTCGTCGACGTCTTCGTCACTGATCCCTTAGTCGTCGACGTCGTCGTCGACTGTTTCTTCGTCGATGGAATGGTCAAACTCGTCGACGTAGTCGTCGTCGACGCTGCCTTAGTTCCTGTCGTCGACGGAGCCGCCGTCGTCGAAACTGTCGTCGTCAATGGTGAGGTTGTTGACGGGGCTGAATACTTTACCACAGATTTTGCAGCAGAAACCAGGGAACTGGTCGACGGAGCAGACCCTGCCCCTTTCTGACCCGACGGCTTCTTGAGGGGAGTAAGAGGGAGAGATGACGCCACTTTCTCCTTTGATTTAACCTTCTTAGGTTCCACCCTTTCTCTTTTTAGGTGTTAGGTTAGAAGATTCCTCCTCAGAATCGGAGTCTGATGCGGCCTTCTTTTGAAGCCACAACAGCAAACGAGCCTCTCTGTCTCTCAGAGTTTTAGCAGAGAAGGTTCTACAATATTTACAATCCTTGGCGCACATGCTTAGGATGAAGACAATATAAGCAGTCTTTGTGAGGATCTTCAGAGAAAAGCCTAGCCTTTCCATAGGATCTGCAAGGCCTGAAAAGACTTTTTAGAGCTTTCAGCCTTTATGAAAGAAAATAGGTACACACAATACCTTAATCCAGATGAAGATAGTTGAAATAAAAGGTCAATAGTTCACTCAGGAACAGCAAACTGAGCAGAGCTCAGGGAGACTCCTTTCTCACACGAAGGCGGTTAGAAATCTGAGGCAGGAAGCTTCTGCTGGGGAGTGTGAGGGCAAGGCAGCAATGCTGATTGGCTGACTTTTGGACCAAACAATGAGGAGGTCTGGTTACCAAATACTACAGTCCCTATGGGCTTTTCTATGCAGTTTTCTTCTCTATGATACTGCTTTGGTCATTCTGTTACCGTGAGACTCCCACCATGACGACAGGGAAGATACAAGCATGAGAGTCTATGAAAGATGTAATACTGGAGAAAGTAGCATGTACTCTGAATAGCCCTTTAAGATACTGAACAATTAATCTGCAAGACCTCAAGGAAAGAGATCCCCAAGGTTAGTCTATACCTTGATATAGCAGCTAAATGCACTTTAAACAGAGGAATGCACCAGACTAGATTTGACTAGAGATATCAAATGGAGACGATGTGATAGGATGTACATTCGATTTCTTGCACCATAAACAAAACTGTGTCCATTTGAGGGGATATGTTTTGTTTTTAGTGTCAGTTCTGGCCCTCAAGGATACTCTTACAGTCATCAGGAATAACTAGGTGCTCAAGCTCATGGTGTTCAGGAGTCAGGCTGATAAATGCACAGAAATCGTGTCTGGATAAAGGATCTGCATGTTGTTCATTTACTGAATGTGGTTGTCCTCCAACAACATGAGGCGCTCTGTAAACCAGTGTTGTGTGGGCCATTGTGGAGAAATGAGTATCAACAGGCATGGTTCTCTTTTCATTTTCCTGAGAAGCCTGGCAATAAGAGATCGGGAAAAGCGTAGGCATAAATCTTGGACCATCCTATCAAAAAAGCATTCCCCCAGGACCTTTTTGAGGGTACCAGGTGACGTAAAGCCGACATTTCATGTTCTCTTGAAATGCGAAAAGATAGAGTTTGTGCTTGCCGCATCGCTGGAATATGGCATCCAGAATACGTTGGTTTAGTTCCCTTTCGTGACAACTCTGGGCTGTCCTGCTCAAGGTGTCTGCAAGATAGTTTTTTACTCCTGGTTGGTGTTCTGCTCTTATGGTCACTTGATGTTGTAGGGCCCACTGTCGGATAGTTTGAGCTTTTTGAAACAAAACTTTGTATCTTGTACCACCTTGTTTGTTGAGGTAATGCATACTAGTCATGCTGTCTGTACACGGAATGACCCCTGAATCCTTGGTAAGAAGGCTTGGCGAGCCAGCGAGATTGCTCAGGGCTCCAGGAAGTTGATATGCATCTTGGACTGGTCCAGAGTCGATTTGCCCTGAATTTGAAGATCTTGTAAGTGAGCGCCAGATGGGCCTGTTGTAATGACGTACTCTGAAAGAGGAGGAAAGACGCTCAGTCCTATTGACAGATTGTTGGAACTTGTCGATTACTGGGGTGATCAGAATTATGTTGAATAGTCCTTCCACTTGAAGCCACTATGGGTCCAACTCCTCCTGAAAAGGACGCATTTTAAGACTAGCATGAGGTACTAAGAGGATATCAGATGACACTTTTCAGAGTAGGGACTAACTTAAGGCACTTTCTTTTCGAAATAGCTGTCTAGTATCAAAGTTTCTGATGCCTATCTGAGGACAAGAATGCCTGGTCTCAGAAGGGGAATGGAGAGACTTCTGAAAGTTGACCGTGAGCCCCACAGAGTGAAAGAGCTGAAGACACGTGAAAGTATCCCTCGACGCTTGCTGGAAGGATGGAGCCTTTATTAGCCAATTGTCGAGGTATGTGAAAATTCGAAGACCCTTTTATCGCAGGTGGGCAGACACTGGGGCATGGTATTTTGTAAATATCCAGGAAGTCAAAGGGAAGTACCTTGAATTGGTAGGAGTGTCGGCTACTGTGAATCTGAGGAATTTGCAATGCCTGGGGTTGATGGGGACATGTAAATAAGGATCTTGAAGATCAAGGCTGGTTAGAAAATCTCCATGGTTAAAGAGGTGGAGGATTTCCTGGAGGGTAATAATACAGAAATTTGGTTTCTTTAGGTACTTGCTGAGTTTCCTCAGATTTAGAATAGGCTGCCATTCCCCTGATGTCTTTCTTACTAGGAAGAAACTGCAGTAAAACCCCTCCTTTCCTTTGAGAATGCTGAACCTGATCTATGGTCCCCGTTGCCAACATAGTCAATACCTTCTTGCAAAGAAGATGAAATGGCAAGAATTTTGTTGGTGGAGTAGGAGATGGAATCTGAATGAACTCCAGGGTATGGCCATAGGTGATGAGATCCAGGACTCATTTTTCCGTAGTGATTTTGCTCCATTGATCTAGGTATTGGGAAATTCTGGCTCCCACTGACTCATGATGTATATGTGGTGTAATCGGAACTTTGAGGTGGTCATTGTTTTCTGTTGGTATCTCTGGCAGGAGAGGCGTGTCTTCTGGTCTGTTTGGAATAGGCTCCTGATGGTAGTGCTCGATATGGCTGGTGTGGTGGATAGGCAGGCCGAATGGGCTGCTGGTAAGACATTGGTTGATATTTCTGTTATCCTCTGCGATAAAAGTATGTTCCTTGCCCAAAAGCTCTAGGAAAAGGAGTCTTAAGGAACTATAAAGTTCCTAGGACCTTGCTGTTTGTGTCCGATGTTATTACCTGTAGGGTGTCTGTGTCTACCAAATAACAAATTGCTAAAGGCCATAGCGAGAATTTTAGTTTGGCTATCTGGTCGGAATGACGTGGCTTTGAGAAAACCCTGGCATCGAAGGACAGCTGATTGTGCGAATTGCCGGATTGTGCAGTCTATTATCTCGAATGCTGATGTTTCCCCTTCCTCCAAGATCCTTGTAGCCTCAGACTTTTTGCTTTCAGGCAAGAAATCCAAGTATGTGGCGATGACCGACCACATCTGGCGATTATATTGCCCCAGAATAGCCAGAGAAATTTACTGCGCGGACAGTTGTACCAGACATCACTGTAAATCTTTTACCAATATTATCCAAATGCCTACCCTCCCTGTCAGGCGATGTAGAGACTGGGGAGGAAGGGTTCTTATAACTGCTTTGTGCAGCCTAAGCAATAACCAAATCAGGCTTTGGATGTCCTGTAAGAAAGGCAGGCGAGCCTTCTGGTGCCTTAAATTTTGTGTCACTCCTAGGAAGAACCACAGCGGGAGAAGCTGGTGTCTTTGTTATTTTGACTCCGTCCTCCCAAACATAATCTGCAATTGGTATTGCTCTGAATGTTTGCCTGTATTTTTCTTTGAGATCAGAGAAAACAGATCGATTGATTGACAGTAATGGGGAACTGGAAATGATTGGCTGCTCTCTTCATTAAAGAGTGAAAACCAGCAAATTCTTCCAGTGGAAAATCCACTGGTTGCGGTGCTGGTGGTGATGGTGGAGGGATCAGGTAATCGTTCCATTCGTTGGTGACGATTTAACTGTCTGGTGTTTCATCTTCCCGATCTCCATCATCTGTAGTAGAGGAATTCTCACGAGGAGGCATGGAGATGAAAGATTGTGGCCTCATCCTTGGGGTAGGTGGAGTATGTATTTGGTCCGGTGACTTTGGCGCAGGCGTATATACCACTGCAGATGGGTGTTGCACCTCAGCTGGTGTTAGAAAGTGCTTGTAGCATTTCTGAATCATGCTTTGTAAATCTTTTAGCAAAGCAGCAGGAACCTGGGCCCTGCCTGGTGGGGATGGAGTAGCATAGTGATGGTATTGCTCCATGTATTGATGGCCCTGATAAACCACTTCATAAGCCTCATCTTCTTCCCCTCCTTTATGTACAGTTTAGAAGGACTGTGAGCTGCACCAAAAAGTCGCGGACTCATCCTCGGATTCTTCATAATCCAACAAGCGGCTGGGTCGTAGTGGGGACACCTTACTAGGAGATGTGCATTCAGGATTAAGACTTTTTGGAGTTGGTATGAGTCTTGTTGATGGTGCAGTCCAAACCAACACTGGTGTCTTGCTTTTTTTAGTTTCGATGATAAAGTCTTCTCCAAAAGTTGGGTAGTTGACGGTTTGTCGACATCACGCTCATCGACGAAGTGGACCTAGTTGAAGGAGTAGTAGTTGTTGACGCAGATGCAGTCGTCGAGTAAGTCTTCAAGATGGTGAAAGTCAAAAGGATAGTTCATCAACAGAATGCCAGTCGATATCTTGATTTTAGATGGCGTATTTGATGTTAAGCCAGTTTGCTCATTTTTGGAAACTGACTCAGGAGAGGATCTAGATTTCAAAAAGTAGGGATATAGATGGAGTAGAAGACTCCGGTTTAGAGTCTGGAGAATACCTTTTTCTTGTTTTCCTCAAGGGAGGAGCCTTGTGAAGATCCATGGTGGGTTTTTACGGCTGTGTGATCCTTTGAGGTGACCCATGGTGACAACTCTCCCTCTTCTTAGATGTATGCGAGAAAGTAGAACACTCACTACTTTCCTCCTCAGAAACGACTGCAGTTTTTATTTAAATATCAGCAGCCATAGTAAAAGTCTACCCTCATGGTCTTTGAGGGTTTAAGTAGAAAGTGTTCTGCATATTTTGAAGTCCCTCACCTTGTGGGATGGATGAAGGCAATAAATACATTCTTTATGGACATCTTCCTAATTAAGCCTTTTCTTACCACAGGTGGCACAAGCTCTAAGAGTCAGATTCTAGGTTGAGTCTAGCGCACATGCACTGCTCTACGGGAGGCTTCTTGTGAGAGCTCAAACTTCTCTACGAAGAGTAAAAACCCCAATACCGGTCCACTTTTAATGTCGAAGCTAATTCTTGTAATGAATCAAATGCTTTTCTTGAGCTGGTCGCAAACTTTGGATTTACTGAGATGGTTAGATCCCCACTCATAATGCTGGTCACAAGCTGGATGCCATCTTTATTAACTATCAGGGTTTGACTGTTGAGGATTCCCTTCAAGTTAGGGTGATCACCGGGCGGTGACCTTTAGAGCTGCAAAAAATCTGATCATACAGAAATTGGAGCAAAATCACATCCGATACGGATAGAGCCCGCAAAAAATCCTTCATGGGGCTCAAACCATTTGCAGGATCCTACTGCAGAAGATTTTGCTGGATGGGTTATACTAGCACTACAAACTTGAGGTCCTTAGACAGCAATGCCAGAGGCAAGCTGGCAAATGGAGGACGAACATCTCCCATAAAAGCATAAAGTGCTATTACTTACTCATAAGCAAGCTATTGGCGCATCCAAATCCTCTGTCTATGTTAACAAAATCAGATCTGCAAGTAGTTTGCCAAATGAGCTCTTCAAGGTGGTAAAGGAGATCTCTATTCCTCCTAACGGTCTATGGAGAGCTCTCAAACTGGTGGGATACTGTCGCTCTCTATTGCAGAGATGAGATTCTTTGGTTTAATTCAGATTTCAACATTAAGAATGATAGGTTTGTCTTTTCTATGGACACTGCTGACTTGAATTCCTCTGCACTCAAATTATTGTTTCTATTTCGGACAATCTGTCTCTGGTAGCAGAAAAGTTTAAACAGTGTATAAGTGGCATCAGCGATTCAATGAAGAATAACCGTTTTAAGATTGAATGCTGAAAAAATGGAGATCCTGGTCTTCGGAGCTCAGCACCCTGTGTGGTCAGAGCTTTGGTGACTGCAAACACGTGGTCCTTTAACCACTCCGGAAAATCTGCTAAAAACTTGGGGCTTATTTTTAACTCACTTAACCTAGACTCTCAGGTCAGTCGTACCGCCAACTTCTATTTCTTCATCATGAGGACTTTGAAGAAATGCTCTCTTTAATTCCTCCTGAACTTTGAGTGGTAGTGGTCATCGCCTTGATAACATCTTGCCTAGACTACTGCAATGCTTTCTATCTGAACATCAATAAGTCCTCGCTGAATAGGATGTAGTTCAGAATGCGACAGCCCATCTCGTTATAAATTTACCATAACATCTTGTGTTGAGTGATGGCATTCGCTTCCTACACTGGCTGTCAGTATGCAAGCAGGTACTATACAAAGCCCTTTGCATGGCCTTCCTGGCTCTCCACCAAGGAACTGTGCTCTTTAGAACATCTTTCCAGTGGTACAAAGATTGCTCAGATGATCCTTCCACAGGAAGGGGATTGTCCCCTTGATTCCACAAAACCAGATGGGATGGCCGCTTCTTTTCAGAGGGGGCAGATAAATTGTGGAAAACTTTACCTGTGCACATTGCAGTTCTGGAATCCTGCTCCATATTTTGCAAGCATCTCAAAACCCTTCTCTTCTCTCTTCTGTGAGTGTTGTTCTTGGTCTCTATCGGCTGTTACTCAGTAAGTACTAGTGCTTAGAAACCCTCAAGTTTAGTGCGCTTTGTAAACGTCATTTCTCTTCTATCCCCTTTGAGGACATGGAACCTCCTTTATGGCCGCTTTTCGCATTAGGGTGTTGACTACCGACTGCAAGAGGTCTAGCTGGTACCAGGATGTTTTTGGCCGAGGACAGTAGTAGGAAGGGACCTGAAGTGAAGATAACAGCTATTCTGTCCAATATTTAAGACTCCTCTGTCTTTGATTGACAGACACTCTACGAAGGGATTGACAATACTTCTATTCACCAAAGCAGGGACCAGTGAAGGGGGGAACGGAAGATTCATCGTTTTGCAGGAGGCTTTCCTGCTGTTGCAGATTGCTATTTTTGTGAACCTTTTCCTCCAGATAGTCTGCAAGGATGTAAGTGTAATCTTGCCTGCTGCAGATGTTGCCAGTGAGGGGTTTGAACTCTCAGCTGGAAATACGGTCTGTCGTAAGGCCTGTATCCTGTGCAGAATTCCTTTTTCTTTTCTAGGCCTTGAGATTCCAAATCTGCTTTCATCCTGGACATTTCCCTGTCCGCATGCGTACCTAACAGAGAGTTACCAGAAAATGGAAGGTCCGTAATTCAGTGTTATGCATCCGATTTCAACCCAGTAAGACGTAGCCAAGATGATTTTCTAACAAAGATGTGTGTGCATAACCTTACAGCCCTAGATCAGACCCTTCTGCACCTGCGCTAATGATTGGTTTCAAAACCAGGTCAACCTCATTGAGTATTTCCAGAAAATTGTTCCCAATCCTCCTCTTCTGTGAATCTGGCTAGCGAATCCCAAAGGGATTTATCATAACTTCCTAGCCGAGCTGAGGAACTAGCAACCTTCATTTAAGATGCCGATGTTCCACACATCTTTTTTCCCAGGGCATCTATTTGCTTACTCGCTTTGTCAGGTGGAACCAAAGAAGAGGAAGAAGTGGCACAGTGTTATTTACGTGCGGCCGCCACGATCATAGAATGCAGAGGAGGATCAACTCTTTGGAACAAAGGTACCTGATCAGAAGCATTGCATTTCTTAAAGATCCAAGATGGAGCATACCTCAGAGATGCTGGAGTTAGAAATAGATGCATTGCAGGCTCTAGGAGTCCAGGCACCAGTGGCAAGAGTGATTTTGAGGCTATTATGTGATAAATGTTTCGAAGATCCCAGATTAATTTGCCGTCATTGCAATGTTCAGATTCAACTTTGTTGCACCTCTAATCAGGACATTGTTGAAGGGCGAGAGATCGTCCACTAGTTACACACTGGCTGGATGTGTATCCGAGAGGGTAGGAGAATAATCTCGAAACATGACGTTGTGGACCAAAAAGGGGACCTCCTATGCCCGGATGATGCAGTATGAGATATTCTGGACCTTGACCCAGTTCCAGATGCTGTTCTACAGCTAGATCACTCACGGATAGTGCTTCTCCAACTCAGAGGTGATGGCTGAGTTCGCCCATGTGGTCTTTGAGGAATTGTAGGGAGATACTGATGGTACCAGAAGAGAACCTTGGGAAAGGTGTTATTTTCTGAGACTACATATGCGGTGTGACTCTGGAGGGAGAATATGTTTGTGAATACGGAGTACGAAGTCAGAGGCACAGGTCTTTCTCAGACTTTCTCTAGGATCTGTTTTCATGGTTACCCCCACTTTTTGCTTGGTGTCAGTACGTTTGGGCTAGTCTGACTAGGATCCTGCCAATCAGGATCCCAGTCACTGTGCTTTCTCCCTAAATTTACCATAAGTACTTCTGTACATCCACAATTGGTTTCTGGTGTACCCTTTTAAGTCCCTAGTAAATGGTACTAAGGTGTCCACCAGTAGTGGCTTTATGGCGAAGTGGATGTTGACTCCTGAGACACCAAGGTGGGATTATTGTCTGTTTGGTATGCGTCTCTTTGGGAGATGCCTCTGTTGCCCTGCTGAAGCTATGTATATGGAATGGCAATGACCCTCCTACTCCTCCTCATACTGCTCAAGTGACGTATTGTACACTGTATGTGACCTGCACATTTTTATTTACTTTTGTTTCTTTTGTGCAAAAGTGAATGTATCTTTTGTTCAGTTTTTTGCAAAAAAATCAATAAACAAATAAAAACAAATGGTACTAAGGTACCCAGGGCATAGGTACACCAGGGATCTCCCATGGGCTGCAGTATGTATTGTGCCACCCACGAGAGTCCACTTAAACTGCGACTACAGGCCTGCCATTGCAGCCAGTGTGAGTTGGGGCTTGCACCTCTCATGACAGATACGTTTTCTTACATCGGAAATCACTGCACTTAAAAACCCTCTAAGTCACCCCTGTGGTATCACTTTTAGTCCTGAAGGCAGGGTGCTTGTTTATAAGTGTGAGGGTGCTCCTGCATGAGCAGGACACCACTACAACCCCCAGAGTCCATTCTCCAGGCTTTGCAAGTGTGGTCAGCCATTTTAATACATATAGTGGACATCAGTCATTTCGAGATATTTAGCTGTATAATGGCTACATCGAACCAGGTTATGTTTGGTATCAAACATGTTTAAATCAAACCCAAACTCCGATTCCAGTGTTTGAAGTATGATCCCACATTCTGGGGGCTCCCTTGGGGAACCACTCTGTATTATCGGTACTAGCCTTTCAGGGTCTGAAAGCAAGCTAGTGCTGCTGCCGTCCACTGACACGATCCTGCCCTCCTGCTGCTGAGCCAAGCTCAAGCAGGGAAAGGTAGAACAATATGTTTCCTGTTGAAGGGAGGTGTGACCACCTCCCAGACAGGACTTAGTGTACTGGGTTGGGGCACTTGCCAGCGCCACCAGACTGTTTTGAAGAGCGCATTTGGTTCCTTCCTTGCATACTCCAGTTGAAACAAGTTCAGGAAGTCCTTGGGTACCGCTCTGGTGTGAAATGGAAAAAGCATATGGGAGTATCCTCCTCTTTGTCCAGCCCCTCTTATGGGAGGGACCCTTGAGTTGTTCCAACCCTACCCCTAGGATACTTGAGGGCTTACCTGTGGGTAGCTCTTCAGATTCGTCCTGGAACAAGACACAAGACTGAAACCACATCAGTCTTCGACCGTCTGGGCACTTAGACTTCACCTGTAATCCAGGCTGCATCAAGGAAGACTCCTGCTTCTGGGCTTGCTGTTCTGCAAGTCTTCGTCTGTGTTTCTTCCAGGATCGTCACCAGGTCTGTGGGCATCGAGGACACCCGAAGTAATCACGCACTGGAGTGAAGGAGTCACTTCCTGCATCTGCAGACACTGCAACAAAGCGGACTGTTTAGCTGCTCCTGATGTCCCACGGACTTCAAAAGGCTCAGCAACACAGGTAGTGGTTCGGCAACTCCTTTGCAGTCCGACCTGTCTTCTCTGCAAATTTAAGGCCAATATCCCTCGTCGGAACCGCTGGGGCCAAACCCCTGTGAACCACATCGACCTGCCATTGCTAAGGCCTTTTGGCCCTGCAATCCAGAGATTTTCGGGCTACAAGGAGCTCCAGCCTACAGCATCTTCTACTGCTAAGTACAGCATCCTCACCGTATCCTCTGCACCGTGGGCCTTCCTTCTTGGTGAGCTACTCTAGGTCCTCTTGAGACTCCTGTGCCGTTGGCCTGTGGTTCCTCCTGAGGGCTTCTGCTTCAGTGGGCTCTTCTGCTTGCTCAGGGCCTGCTCTGACTCTCCTGTTTGCGGCAAGTCCCTTGGACCTTGCTGTTCCCAACATTGCTCCTTCGCTCTCCACGCCTGTTGCAGCTGCCAAGGCTTGTTGGTGGTCCAGCTGGACACTGACCCCCTAGTTCTCGACTTCAGACTTGGGATAGCTTGTGCACAGCTCTTGGTCTTCCTCGGTGTTGCCTGATGCTCACAGCTGCAGCAACAAGTTTGCCATCAACACTTTAGAACCGTCCTCCTGGTCACCTCCGAGTGGCATAGACACTGTCCCCTCTGCTTACAGGGTTTTCACTTCAAGAATCCACCCTTTCATTTCACCGGACTCTTGCACAGTCTTCTCCAGCTAAATGTTTTCTGAAGTCCTCCATTATGGTCTATGGTAGTTTACGACATCACTTTGAATTTATGCACCCTGCTTCCCTGGTGTAGGTATCCTGGTTCCTGGGGTATCCACTGGTAGGGTGACTCTCCAACCTTCTGTCATCCACGGGGTTTCTTCAGGATCCACTGGGAATGGTCTTCTGAAAAACTGCAACCACACCTTCCCTGTTGACTTCTATTGGACATGAAGCTGTCTTTCCACTCAGCACACAGCACACCTCAGGAGTGTCTGGCCCACTGCTGTGTCACTCTGCGTTGAAGAAGCCAGGCAGTAATGTCTTGTAAACATATGAGTACAGCTCCAGGTTGCCGCTGTGCAGATCGCCCGGATAGGAACTCTGGCAAAGAGGGCTGTCGAAGAAATCACCACTCATGGAGTGAGCACAGACCCGACCTTCAAGGGGCTTACACGCTGCTCTGACAACACTGGATAGCGCTGGACGGGACTATTTCATGCGATGAATACTGATGAGTAGCCCCTGGAGGAGAACTGCTGTATCAGTGTGGTGACCATGCATTGCATTGGGGTTCGGGAATCAGGGAGATCAGCCAAATGAGTACTGGCACCATTTTAAAGCCCAGAGGAGAGACAATTAAGCATGGTCATATTCATCAAAAAAATGGGCAAGTACCACAAAACAGGGCTATTGCATTACTCAAGAAACTGGATTGCAGTGTTATAAATGAAAGGCCTTGTGGTCCAACTCCCTTGTACCCACTGCGTGTCACTCACTACTTATCCTCTCTCCAAAGGCCACGGAGGCCAGATGTGCATGTAATTGAATTTCTCTGATCGGACACTACGATTAATGAAACATGTTTGCCCGTCGTTTAAAGTTTAAGCTCTCAAAATGTAAGCAATCTAGGTCTATTTGCAAATGCTAGACACTCAATTGCATAAAAGGAGTTATTTGGTTTTCCATTTAGACTGTAGTAGTGCCAAAGGCCACCAGAGATAAGACACAGTGCCAACAAAGGAAACTGGCCAGATATCACTTGCTCCCCAAAACCCAGGAAAAAATTACCCGCACCGGCAAATTAGAGATACCAGCTACATAGAGGGAAAAAAAACACCACGTTTTTTCCTAAGACTGCATTACCATCTATGAGAAAGGAACAGTTACTCGCCTGTACTACCGGTTCTCCATTTTGGGGGTCTTCAATAAATTCATGAACCAAGAAGATCTTCATTATTCAAAAGGGAAAAAAACAAGTGTTGTCATACGAATGCAAATTCACAGAGGAAAAAACTGTGTTGTTGCTTAAGAGGCATTAAAGTCACAGAAATAAGCATAGCGAGAAGCTGAATGCACCAGAAAGATACCAATGCTCATTTTTTGGGGGAAATGGTGTCATAATGGCTGCCTAAAGAAAGAAGAGTCTGCCCAAGATATGGCATGACCATACCAGATCCGAAAAACAGCAGCAAAATAATTGCTTCAGCCTCTTGCCATGTTTCCTCAAGAAAGATGTTAGAGAGGGGTGTTGGGAGTCTTGCGGTGGTTGTGCAGGAGTGTTAGAGTGCCAGCCACAAATTGCTCTATTACAGTGCAACTCTGTAGGTGGGGAATTATCATTCGTCAGAATCATTGGCTTCCGTTACATATCGAGACAGGATTTGCAGTCTCAGGACCATGGCATATGGGCGAGCTGTCTGCATCCCCTCACTGTCTTTGCAATTGCTTGTTTGACACCACAGAGGCCCAAGGTGGAGGCGTGTCTCGGCAGGAATTGATCATGCCTTATGAGGAGCTTCCAGACTGCAGAGTGGAGCAGTGCTGACCCCACGCGATTGTGGGGACTGAATCCCAGACTCCTCCGGTCCAACTACCTGCATGGGTCTTAGGAGCAGAGAAAGTTGCCAGTGTCCTATATCTTTTCACGCATCGGGTCAACCTGCAGTCCAAACAGGTGCTCCAAATCAAAGTGCAGGTTGAGCAGGTTCTGCTAGATGACTTCTTGGTGCTGGAAACATGCAGCCAGATGTATCAGCGAAGAAGGACACTTGAACTTATTCCACAGGCTGCAGTGTCCGCAGCATGAAATGCACACCGAACCTTGGTGTTGGAGATGAGCATGCTCTCTGCCACAAGTCCTTTTCCCCTTTTGTTGTACAGGTCAGGAAGGTGCTGAACAAAACTCTCATCCCATCCCAGTACACCCTGTTGTTACCCAGAAAGCTAACCAATAGAATTGACAAAGCACTAATGTGTGGCAGCGTATTTTCCCTGCAGCATATATGTTTTTACTTTCCCTGTCTGGAGGTGGTGCATTATCAGTGCCATGGGCACTGACACGCTTACAGGCAGTATGCACGACAAGGGAGTCAGGTGAAAGCGGTCCCCTAATGTAAACAGGGTCAGAAGGGGAGCCTTATACTTATTATCCACCCTAGGGGTATTAAGCATGGCCTTTACAGGCTCCTTAAAAAGGTCAGGAAAAGGTTTAAGCATTTCTTATAGCATGTGGAGGTAATGCATGGAATGTTGGGTGGAAGAGATTTTCTTCAAGAAGTAGTTATCCTCCGGTAGCTTATGCATCTCGACCTTATGGTATGTGGCCGCCCTTTGGAGGACCTTGTGGTAGGAGCTGGTGTCTTCAGGCAGGAAGGCTTTGCAGTGTACAAGTCAGGGTCAGTATCCCCAGGTGGGTCATGATAATCGGGCCACAGTTCATTATGAGGGTGTGGATCCAAATGTATGTCATAATGATCATGAGGGGACCCTGAACTGTCTCCACCAAACCAAAAATGTGGTGACACTTCTGAAGAGTGAAATGAAGGAACAGCAAGTGATAGGGCTGAAGGAGGTGGAGAGGAAGGCAAAGGAGCAAGAGGGAAAAGGTGAGGTGGAGGCAGACTAGGAAGAGGAGGTGGAGGACTAGTGCCTCTTTCCAGGCGCTGAGGGATCTTAGGCACAGGCTCCATTGGTTGGTAGAGGGCCCCCTTAAAGATCAACTTCCTCATGTGTGAAGCAGAGTCTTCAGCTTTTGGTGGAGGAGGAGCAGTAAGGATCCAACTAGTTTGTGGGTGTATGAGGATCTGCGGCTGCCACGCATTGAGTTCATCCTGAAGGCATTGTAGGAAGGAGTGATAATCCTCAGAGGCAGATAAAGATGGTGCCATGGATGCAGAGTGTTTTGGCACTGCAACGGGCTGCTGGGTTTTCAGCTTTGAGGTGGATTTTGACTGAGGGTTTTGTACCTGATATTCTTGAGGGCGTCTGACACTGGTGCAGACAGGGCGGTTGGAGCCAAATAGCATGGATTCAGTATGATCTCCAGATCCAGGAGCTGCATAGGCGTCCGGTCCAAAGCGTACTGTTTGTACCAACCATGGCTTTCTGGATGTGGTGGACCGGAAGCACCCTGGCAGGGTACTGGGTTCAAAGCTCGACACCCTCCAGGGTGATGCTCAGCCTCTGTACAGTGCCCAAGATGTGGAGGACAGGGGGTGGTCTTACTCAAAGTAGCAGTCTTCGTGGATGATGTTGGGGAGCTGGCAGCTCATCAACTTCAACTTCGGAGACAGAGCTCTCTTCCTGGGAGAAGACCTTGACCTCTGTGGTAGAAGTCCCTGGCTGCAGCTTCAACATACTGTTCACCGAGGATATCCGGAGTGTCATTGCTATGGTGGTGCACCATGGAAGCGTATGCAGTGCATCGAACTCTACGCTAGTGCATGGTCTTCTTACGGAAGGCGGACCAGGCAGCACAGCTGATGCAGGTCTGCTCATGGATACTCGGTGAAACACTTGGCAGTTGCTGCATATAAGGCTCCATAGGGCATGAGAAAGTGGACTGGGGACTGAGAGGAGTGTGCGCAAAACTTTGGGTAAGCTTGTTGTCTCCGAGTCTAGAGAATCTCAACGGGCCCAGCAACAACACTACAAGGTGTCGCACTGGAGCTTGGTGACACGTCTGAAATCAGATGGTGAAGGAAAAAAAACACAATCTAACTGATCCACAAACATTACCAGCACTGGGTGGAGTCACTATATCTAGAAGACTACTTCAAAGAAAAACAAGTTGCACAAGTCCGAACACAACAGTAGATGCCAGGAGTACGAATTAACAACATTTTGTTTCACATTTGGATGAGGAAAAAAGAAACCAGCAAGTCACTGTTTTTCGATCATCTATTTTCTAGATAAATATATGCACTACTAAGCTTTATTACCTACAATATGTTTTATACACTCCACATACTAGGACACTGGGTTAATAAGCAGATAACATGAATGTTACAACAGGTCAATAAAAGAATTACTTTATGTCAGGAAGCTTCATTTCAAATTCATGAAACTCTTCAGGCAGGGTTATGGCATTGTAAGTGGCTTCCAGATTATCTCCAGGAAGATCAACTACACCTATTTCAAAACACAAGAGACAAATGAAGCTTCATTTGAAATTAATAATAATGATCATCTTTATTGGCAGTAGGTACAAAGTACTTTTTCGTATAATATCACTTCAAAAAAGTTACGTAAAGATGCAAGAATTAACATCTTAAAATCCAGGACATATATACACATTTAGGAGGTGCAAATGGAAATCCACTAAGAAACTAACACCCATATTAATCATGATTAGGTCTAGTCTGGTCTCCAATATTTTGCACTAGTCATCCGAATGGTTTAGAATAGGAGCTATCAGCATGACAAAATTTAACTGTGATTTGCACTGTACGACTTAAACTAATTCCCAAACTCATTAAATTGTGTTGTATACCCTCGAATGCGGAACAGTTACTAATAAAATATGAAGAATTTGGTTACTTTTCCTGTAAGTATCTGTTCTTGGCATGTAGAGCAGTAATTCCCAGGCTTTGCATACTCCTGCCATCTAGTGTTGGGTCTGGATGTTTTCAAGTTTTTCTTCAAAGAAGTCTTTTTCAGTCACAAGGTAAGGGGACTCATTTTGGTGATGCTGCGCATGGATATCAACTCCATTGTTAGATTGTTTCCTGCAAAAGGGTGGGAATGAAGTAGGTGTACTATATAAATGTCCATGCGTATGTATTGTGAATAATAAGAACTGCAACAACCACAGGTGTCCGGGGAGTAGGGAGGGCGCATGTGAATTTACTGCTCTAGATGCCAAGAACAGATGCTTACAGGGTAACAATCCGTTCGAGGCATGTGTGCTGTAGATACAGATGCTTTGCTTAGATTGTATAGCAGTAATCTCCCAAAGCGGTGGCTAACCAGTGGAAGTTGCATTTATTTGAAAGTGTTTTTAGCACTGCTTGTCCTACATTAGCTTGTTGACGTGCTAATACGTCCAAACAATAATGTTTGGTAAGTGTGTGTGGTGTCGACCATGTAACTGCCTTACATATGTCAGCTAAGGGAATGTTGCCTAAAAAGGCCATATATGCTCCCATTTTGCAAGTAGAATGTGCTCTAGGAGGTATATTAAAGTTATTTTAGCTATAACATAGCAAGTTTGAATACATTTAACAATCTAGAAATACCAGATTTGGAGTTAGGATTTCCATTATGAGGTGGAGAAAATGCAACAAGAAGTTGTTTCACGAAAATCTTTTGTTCTATCAATATAGCATAATAATGCCCTTTTGACATAAAAGTGTCAATAGAGCCCTTTCCTGCTATTGAATCAGGTTAAGGTAAGAACACTGGTACTCAACTGATTGGTTAATATGAAAAGCAGAAACTACTTTTGGGTTTGTACAAAGAACCACGCTATCTATATGAAGTTGAAAGAAAATTTCTTCTAAGGTTAATGCCTGTAGCTCACCAACACATCTTAATGAAGTGATAGCAATTTAAAAGGCAAACTTACAGGAAAGAAGAAATTGTAATGAACAATTGTGCAATGGCTCAAAAGTTTTACCCATAAGCCTTTTCAGAACAATGTTCCAGACAGGTGCAGGTGGTACCCTGGGTGGTATTATTTTAAGGCCTTCCATAAAAGTTTTATTTACTGGAACTTTGAACAAGGATAAATATGGTCTGCTTCAAAGATATGCAGCTACTGCCGCAGGGTGTAGATGTGTAGGCTAAGCCAACTGGCTGTAGATGCAAACGATAAATAATATTTTGTACAGCTGCATCTAGCAGATCAACTGTTATTATTACAGTATATAAGAAACCTTTTCCACTTTGCTGCATAACATGCTCTAGTCAGACCCCCCAGAATATTGGGGCATAGATGTACAAATTTAGCGGCACAAAAACGAAATTTTAGCAGCAAAATAGCGGCACTTTATTTTACTCGTAATCATTCCTTTTCAGCCTTAAATCAATGGAGCCTGTTTTTGCAGAGTATTCGACTTTGAAAAAGGCATGTTTAAAGATTCTGCAGCTTTATGGAAGCACAACTCCAATCATATCCTCTGGGAAGTGGGCCTGATTTCGCCCTGGGGTGTTCTAGCGTCCATGTAAGCACCCCTGCCGGGGCACAGCGGCCTCCCACATCCGTGAGGCATGACACTTCTTCCTCAGGCACCCTAGGGTGCAGGATCGCAGTGGGTGGAGAAATTCCTGAGCTCTTCTTAATGGGGGTAAGTGTTTGACATTGTTCAGTATTCTGTCCATCATTTTTTCTTTTTGCAGGCAGAAAGTGTGCCAGGCTTAAAGTGCCGTAGACATAACGTGCCAAGCAGAGTGTGTGCCTGGTTTAAAGAGTGTCAGAAATCATGCATGCCATGCCGAAAGTGTGCTATGTGTATAGTGCACCAGACATAATGTGGCCAGGCATAAGGTGTGCCAGGCTTAAAGTGCGCCAGACAATGCCAGACATAATGTATGCCAGGCAGAGAGTGTGCCACGCTTAAAGAGAGATAATGTGTGCCATGCAGAATGTAGTGTGGCAAGCTTAAAGTGCGCCCGCCAGACAACCTGTGCCAGGCTTAAAGTGTGTCCAGCATAAAGTGAACCCTGGCATAAGTTGCATCAGATATAAGAACAATAGTTACTTACCTGTAATCTGTGGTTCTCCAGTATTGGTGTTTTTCATAGATTCACATGTCTGAATCATTCCCCGTCGTCGGAGTGGGAGTTTCACGGTATATAAAAAAGCAATAATATGCCTGTAATAACCAAAAAACCTTAGTAATAACCAACCAGGAAGTAAAGTAGCCCTCAGCTACAGGAGCAAAAGCTCCCACACTCATGACTATCCTAGTCATTTTGTATAGACCAAACTGCAGCCAATCAGGCGACAGCACCCACCAGAATGTTCTCCCCAGAGGCTCAGGCTCTGAGATTTTCTCGCACAGGAGTGAAACCAACATAATTGCCTGAGGGAGCCTCTGAGGGGAGGTGGGCGGGTGCATGTGAATCTATGAAAGACACCAATACTGGAGAACCACAGATTACAGGTAAGTAACTATTGTTCTTCTCCAGTAATGGGGTGTCTTACATAGATTCACATGCCTGAATCTGAGTAGATAGCAGTACAAGAAAAAACATTATGCTTGTGAGACGCTTACAGTATACAGCAGATATGCATGCAAGGTAATAACCAATAACATGTTAGAAGCGTCTAAACAAGAGCATAGAGGAGGAGGGAGAACAGAGGCTCACCTTATATGAAAAGATTGCGTAGAACTGCTCTTCCCACTGAAGCATCTGCATCACTTGCTGAATCCAGGCAGTAGTGTCTTGTAAAAGTGTGCCTGCTGGACCACGTTGCAGCTCTGCAGATTTGTAGCAGGGGCCCACCAGCGAATAGAACGGTGGAAGAGGACACCGCCCTTGTAGAATGCGCTCTTGGTACAGACTGCAAGGGTCTTCCTGTCTGTTGATGACATAGCCCAATTGCTGAAGCGACCCATCTGGCTATAGTCTGCTTGGATACCGCGCAGCCTTGGCGCAGTCTTCCATATGCCACAAACTATTGGTCTGTCTTGAGAACATCTCCTGATGTCTAAAGAGTGTAAAGCTCTTTCAGCCGGTGATTGTGGATTTGGAAAAAATGTCTTTAGGATCACTGGCTCATTTAAGTGAAAATCCGATGGTACTTTGGGCATGTACCTAGGATTGGTACGTAGCACCACAGAGTCGGAGGTAAATTGTAAGAAAGGTGATTTTGAAGTGAATGCTTGAATGTCAATGACCCTTCTAGCTGATGTTAAAGCCAATAGCAAAGAGACCTTCCAAGTAAGAAACTTGAGATCAATCTTATGAATGGGTTCAAATGGGGGACGCATGAGTTGAGCTAGCACCACGTTCAAATGCCAAGATGGAGGTGGTCGTCGAATTGGAGTTAACATCCGAAATAGTCCTTTAAAAAATTGCTGGATTATTCTTGAAGAAAACAGAGAGTTTGTTCCGTCCTGACGGAATCTGGAAATGGCTGCCAGGAATAACTTTAGGGTCAAATGTGCCAAACCCGATCTAGCCAAATGCAGGAAGAAAGGCAAAATTAGTTCTGGTCTAGCATGAATGGGATGCAGATCAGCAGCTTGACACCAGGCACAAAAACGCTTCCACTTGAGCTTGTAGGTCTTAATCGTTGACGGCGCTCTGGCATTAGCGAGAACTTCTTGACAATCTTGAGGAATGTCTAAGTTGGCAAACTCATTGTGTTGAGGAGCCAGGCTGATAATTTCAACGAAACTGGGTCCGGATGGTACACTTGGCCTTCTTGGAGTGGAGACCGATACAGCTGCCACGAATACCAAATCTCCTAACAATCCGAGAGGAGGAGCTGCTCGGTGAACCAATTTTGTCGGGCCACCTTGGAGCTATCAGGATTAGACATGGCTGTCTCCTCACCTTCCTGGTGACCTTGGGAATTAAAGGAATCGGTGGAAAAGTGTACGCAAATATCCGACACCAGTTCATCAAAAGGGCATCCCCCCCGAGTTCTTGTGGGGAATCCAGCTTGTAAAGCGTGGGCATTTCCGGTTCTGATTCGTCGCAAACAAATCCAGGTCGGGAAGACCCCACTCTTGGAATATGTGATCCAGGGTTGGTTGATGTAGCTCCCATTCGTGATTGCCTGCAGCAGACCTGCTGAGGGAATCCACCAGTACATTGGCAATCCCTGGGACATGGACCGCCGACAGATTGATGTTGTGATCCAGGGCCCAATTCCAAATCTTCTGTGCCCGATGGGATAATCGGGCCAACCTTGTGCCTCCCTGTTTGTTCAGGTAGTGCATGCTGGATGTGTTGTCCGTTCGAATTTGAACCGTAGAGTCCTCTAAAATTGCTTGAAAGGATTTCAGGGCGAGAAAAATGGCTCGCAACTCTAAGAGGTTTTTGTGCCATTTTCTTTGCTGTATGTTCCATTTGCCACTGATTGTCATTCCTTGAAGGTGGGCACCCCGGCCTTCAAGAGAAGCATCTGTGGTCACGATGAATCTGGGCACTTCTGTTAGGAATGCACATCCCATCTGCAGGTTGCACTTTTGCATCCACCATTGAAAGGAGTTCCTCATTCGAGGAGTTATGTTGATCACTTCCTCGAATGATTCTGTTACCTGAATCCACTGAAGACTGAGTTCCTCTTGTAAGGGCCTCATTCTTAGGCGGCAGTTGGGGGTGAGAGGAATACAGGACGAGATCATCCCCAGGAAAGACTTGAATTTGCAAACAGAAACGCACTTTCTTGTTAGCAATGCAGATGCCATCTTGTAAATCTTCAACTGCCTTTCTTTTGATATGAAGACCTGGGCGAGCTTTGTGTCCAGCGTCGCTCCCAAGAAAGATTTTCTCTGTGATGGAGTTAGATGAGACTTTTCGAAATTTACAGAGAAACCTAGACTCTGCAGTAGCGACAGACATCTCTGAACGTGAGTTCTTGCTGCGAGGAAAGAACTGGCCTTGATAAGGCAGTCGTCCAAACATGGATAAATC
This sequence comes from Lissotriton vulgaris, assembly GCF_964263255.1. Taxonomy (NCBI): domain Eukaryota; kingdom Metazoa; phylum Chordata; class Amphibia; order Caudata; family Salamandridae; genus Lissotriton; species Lissotriton vulgaris. The sequence continues at coordinate 1,674,260,696 of NC_141695.1, read as the reverse complement.
TGAATTCCTTCCAATCGCAAGTGAGCTGCCACCGGAGCTAGCATCTTTGTAAAGCCTCTCGGGGCTGATCGTAGTCCAAAGGGGAGGACTTTGAACTGAAAGTCCCTGCCAGCCACTCTGAACCGCAAGAACTTCCGGTGTCTAGGAAAAATGGGCACATGGTAGTATGCGTCCTGAAGGTCGAGTGTTGCCATGTGATCTCCTTCTGAAAGGAACTGGAGGATTTCTTGAAGCGTTAACACTCTGAAGGACAACTTTTTGAGGTATTTGTTGAGGGCACGCAGGTAGAGGATGGGACGCAATTCCCCCGACTTATTGCGAATTAGGAAAAATCTCGAATCAAATCCTTTTCCTCTTTGATGTTGAGGTACCCTCTCGATTGCTCCTTTTCAAATCATAGAATATATTTGGGAAAACAGCTCCTTGAGATGAGCTGGTGGTGTTCCCTTTGGGGGAGAATTTGGAGGGTCTTTGACGAATTCCAGAATGTGACCTCTGGATACCACATCCAGGACCCATCTGTCCGTGGTAATCTTGGACCAATTTGAGTAATGTAGGGATATTCTTCCTCCAATTTGCTTCAGGTTGGGTAAAAGTGGTGGCAGGATGTTTGTCTCACTTGCTTTTGTTGTTGTCTCTTCCTCGAGAAAAGTTTTTTCCTCTTGACTGAGAGTAGTTGTTCCTCTTTTGACCATACGTTTGTTGTCGGTATGGTTGGTATCTTTGGTTACCCTGTGAGTTGTTATAGGAACGCTGCTGTGAGTAACCTCCTCCGTTAGAGAAATTGCCTCTTCCTCTTGCTCCACGAAAGGAAGATTTACGAAACTGAAGAGAGCCCAGGGACCGTGCAGTCTCAGTATCCTTCTTTATGGCTTGTTATGCCTCATCCACATGTTGTCCAAAAAGGAACTCTCCATCGTAAGCCATGTCCATGATCTTAGACTGGACCTCCAGGGGAAAGGATGTAGATTTCAACCATCCCCGTCTTCTCTAAACAGCTGCACCCACTAGCTGTCTGAAACCTGTGGCAGCCACGTCCACTGCAGCATCAATAACTTCTGATGACACACATTCTCCCTCTTGCAAAATCTTCTTGGCATCAGACCTATCAGGCTCTGAAAGCTTTTCAATATACGGTGATATGTCCGACCACATCTGTCTGTCATACCTTTCAAGTATTGCAAGGGAGTTCGCGAGACGGACAGTAGTTGCCGCAATAGTGGAGACTTTCTTTCCTATTGTGTCGAGGCGCTTTCCCTCCCTATCCGGGGTAGCAGTGACTTGTGTAGACGGATTTTTGGCTCTCCTCTGAGCCGCCTGGGCAACCACAGAATCCGTTTTTGCCTGGCCAATAAGGCATGCCGGTGACTTGTTAGGGACCCTATACTTTTTATCTACAAGAGGTAGAACTGCAGGTAGAGAATTTGGCGTCGCCATTACCTTTAGCCCTTCCTTCCAGATAAAATCAATAATAGGAATGGACCAACGTTGTTTTTGCGGTAAGTCTTTAAAACCATACAAAAAACACTCATCCTGCTTAGCTTCCATTGTGATGAGGAACCTCTTTGTAGCCCTTCCCATGATTTGGTGGAAGGTTGCGATGTCCACCGGCGGAGAATCGGCCGTAGGTTGGCCAACTGGAGAAGGAGTTTGTGCCCGATACTCATCCCACTCCGACGATACTGACTTGTCGTCTACCTCGCCTTCCTCTCCTTCTTCCGAAGAATTATCATCCTGCGTATGATGAGATGGCCCTGGCGAAGAAGCTATTGCAGGCCGTATCTCCGTAGTTGGCAGCGGAGAAGCTGGTCTTGGAGGCCTTAGCGTTGCCGTAGATGTTCTTGGCACCGGCGTAGAGAGGTGAGAATCACCTGATTCTGATGGTGGGAAACGACGATAATAATCGCTTAGCATATATTGAAGATTATGCAACAGGTCTAAAGGCATTTGTGTGGTAGGCGCAGACACAGGAGCACGACCAGAGGGCTCAAGGAATTGTTCTCCCTCATCTTGTTCTTCATCCTGAAGTTTGATAAGCAGCTCAGATGGGCTTCTGGATGCACGGAAAGTGTCATCTTCATAGGATTCCTCCTCCTCAGAATCTAGTAACTTGTCGGGTAATTTCAATGGAGACAGAGTTGTCGAAGATTCACCACGCTTTTCCAAGAGTGAAGCCGTGGTAGACTGTGAAGGCAGAGGTATTGCAGATGGCTTGGATGACCAAACTTGTATTTCCGTGAAGGTTGACAGTGGGGGCGTCGATGGTGCCAACGTGGACGGTGAAAAACCTGTATCTGACTGAGATCATTGTCGTCGACGATGACTTTGTCGACGGGGGTGTCTTTTTCTTCGTCGACAATGACGTCGTCAACGGAAGCGCCTTCTTCGTCGAGGAGGTCATCGACGGGAGTATTTTCTGTGTCGACGAGGATGTCGTCGACAGTAACTTCGTCGACGGTAACTTCGTCGACGGGGATGTCGTCGACGGTAGGGTTAACTTCATCGACGGCAAGATGTTAGTCGACGTGACGGAGTACCCGTCGAAGGTACCTTCAAGATTCTCGTCGACGGTGGGACGTCGACGGTAGATGGCACTATCTTCGGCATGAACCAGCGTCGACGGTGAGGAGGCTGTAGACATCACCATAGCTGGTTTTGGTGAGGAGAAAGTCACCGTAGATATTGAAGAGGTGGCCACATGAAGAAATGGCAACTGTGAAGCTGTATTTGACGCTGACGTGGTCAAAGGAACAGCCTGAGGTAAAATCTTTTGAGGAGCGGTCTTGGAAGTTGTAGATTTTCCAACTTTCTTTGAGGGCGTACTAGGAAAAGATTTAATAGGTGGAGAAGCCTTTTTTGAAGTAGAAGGCACGCCAGAATCCTGAGAGGATTGGGCTTTTCTCAACACCTTCGCCCCAGGAGAAGCTAACTCAACCTCAGCTTTCCTCTTCCTAGAGGATACAGAAGACCCCAGAGGCGAAGCTCCCTACCTCAGAAACAGGGTTATCCTTGTCCTTTATCCTCTGGAGCCACAGGAGAAGACGCCCCGCTCTGTCCCTGAGGATTTTCTGAGGAAAAGTTCTGCAGATTTTACACTCTTTTGCCTCATGATCTGGATACATTTCTTGTGAGGATCCTCCTTAAACAGCCTTAACTTTCCACAGGAATCACAAGCCCTAAAAAGGAATTTAGAAGTAGACCTCTTTAGAAGGTAAAAAACCAACCAAAGTAAGAAGAAACTGAGCAAAGCTCAGGGAGACTCCCTTCACACGACGTGCAGAAGAAAATCTGAGAGCCTGAGCCTCTGGGGAGAACATTCTGGTGGGTGCTGTCGCCTGATTGGCTGCAGTTTGGTCTATACAAAATGACTAGGATAGTCATGAGTGTGGGAGCATTTGCTCCTGTAGCTGAGGGCTACTTTACTTCCTGGTTGGTTATAACTAAGGTTTTTTGGTTATTACAGACACATTATTGCTTTTTTATATACCGTGGGACTCCCACTCTGACGACGGGGAATGATTCAGGCATGTGAATCTATGAAGGACACCCCAATACTGGAGAAGGTGTGCCTCCCGGAAAAGGGTGAGACTCTGGAAGTGGGAAGAGGTGTGGCACACAGCTTGTGGCGTGCAATAGCTGGCAGATGACAAATAAAAGCTGAAGGAAATGAGGGCAGATTATAAAGGAGAACGGGAAGACTGGACCAGTGAGGCGGATGTATGAATTCTGGTAGCTGTGCTCTCGGTTTTAAAAAGAACACAGCACACTCGCTCCTTGCCTGTCCCAATTGCATCTCTACCAACACAACACATAATCCTCCTGGGGCAATCTAGCCCTGAAAATGCAGCCGATTTTGGCTTTTGTGGGCAGAGGTAATGCATGATTTTTAGTGTAATGAAGGGTTCATCACCTTCTGCAATAGCAATTTGGGTGACTAAACACTTCCTCACATTTCACACTAATAATGGGTGAAAACTATTTAAGTGTCAGTAGTTGCTTCCTGTTTGCACTGTTTAATGACCAAATTATAGTTTGTAGGAAATTGTGATGAAAAGGTTGAGGGCAACTTGAGATCAGCCTCCAATATGCCCAAATAAAATCAGGCACAAAATCCCTTTTCCGAGCTCCCAGAGGCCCCACACTCCATCTTATCTCTGTCCATCCTGAGGCCCTCCCGCTCTTTCTATCCTCCCTGTCTCCTCCTTCCTCCTGTCCCCTCAGGCTCACTTCTCTCTGTCCTCCTGAGACCTCCCTCCTCCTCCCGCCTCAAATGTGTTTGCTAAGCCGGAAGATTGTGTTTATTTGGTTGCAAGGGTGCAATGAAAACTACACTTGCGTGCAGGTGTTCCTGGCTTCCCATTACTGACTGGGCACATCTCCGCACATTTTAGCATTATTTCGAAATAAGCTGTGTCATGAAAAACATATCCCTTATAACGTTTTAATTTTCTTTCAGATCGCATGCCCCAAACTTTGCGGGCAGTTTTGTAAAAAGGGCGCCTTTTTGAAAAACTGCAGATTTCGCAATTTTTTTGCAAATCGCGAAATCATGGAGGGTCTGACTAGTGGTAGGTTTTCTTGCTTCTTTAAGAATTGTCCTACAATCTGGTAGTAGATTTAGGTATCTAAACTCTAAGACTTCAGGAGCCAGATCATTAGGTTGAGCTCCTTGGGTTTTGGATGTCTGATTTCTCCATGGTTCGTCTGGAAGAGGTGTGGGCCGCGGCTAGGGCGCCTGGCTTCCGGAATCTGGGGATCAGGGTTCGATCCCTGGTACCGGCACCAGTTTAGTCCAGCACCATGTGACTCTGGGCAATAGCTTGCTTAATCTTCCCGACGTACCCCCAGAGCCTAGATACCCTAACGGGTGATTGTGCGCTTTACAAATGTGGATTATTATTATTATTATGGTTCTGTGTGAGAAGGTTGGAAGTGAGGTGCAGCGTTTGATGTGGAACCACTGACCGTTCTAGTAGTGTGGTGAACCATGGTTGACGAGCCTATGTGGGAGTCACTAGAATCAGTGCGAGTGATGTCTGCCTAAGATTCAGAACCAGAAATGGAAGGAGAGGAGAAGGGGGAAAAGCATCCAGTTCCCCATAGTGCATTTCCTTTGGATAGATGATGTGAGAATCTGGAAGCAAAGTTTGGGCATTTCGAGTTCTCTGTTGTGGCAAAGAGGTCTATCTGTGGAAATCCCCATTTTTTGAAGTATGGGAGGAGAACCTAGGGATTAATTTCCCATTTGTGTACTTGCTGCCGCATCCTGCCGAGTTTGTCAGCTAATTGGTTGTGTATACCTGGAAGATGTCTTGCCAGAAGATGAATTTTGTGATGTAAAGCCCAACACCAAATGGTCTGAAAGAGGCGAGACAACTGTAGAGTGTCCTCCCCCCCACCCACCACTTTTGTACATAGTTGTCATACGGTACGTCTGGACTAGGGCAACTTTTCTTTAGGCTGAAAAGCATTTAGTGCTAGATAAACAGCTAGAAGCTCCAAGTAACTGATGTGGAGACTCTTGTGTTTGGTGTCCCATATAACCCAAATTGTTAGATATTGAGATGGGCTCCCCAACCTGTGAGAGATGCATCTGCTGTTAGTACGACTTGTGGAATCGGGTCGATGAAAGGCCACCCTTTTGATAGTTTTTTTGTGTTCCACCACTGCAGAGAGCACTGCTCTGTTAATTGACCCTGTGATTGATTCCACAGGCGTGCTAAGCATTCCTGTAGAGGACAGGTGTAATCTTGCGTGAGACACTATTGCAATGCATGATGCCATTATGCCTAATCGTTGAATAAAAGTTTTGACTGTTAGGTAGCGGTTGGTTTGAAAGGATAAATTACTTACCTGTAATCTTAGTTCTCTTCCAGGGGTATCCTCATCAAAGTCATAAGCACTGAATATTCCCGCCCATGTGCGGGATCCCGGAAACAATATAAAAATATATATGTAAAAACACATATCTCGCTCAACATATATGTACGTACATGTATTATTTTTCGCACACCAATGCAGCCCCAAAACTGAGGCTAATCAATGTAAACACAAGTACATGTACTGCAATTAGTAAGGAAACAAAACACATTAGGTCAAATACACCTTGAACTTTGTGTTTTAATGAGCAAAACCACTCCTAAATCCTGAAAATTGCTAATAAATAGACATTGTTAGCCCTCAGGCTGGATTGTAAAACAATAGCATAGAAAATGAAACAATTTTCAACAAAAACTGGCACTGTGCCTTTAAGGCAGCCATGACCCCAGGCTTCCCATCATGCCTCAGGGGTGACAGTTAGATCAGTTATTCTTTGCATAACCCTGAAGACAGGGCTCAACCATAAGACGACTCATGGTGGCCTCCAGCCCTGGGAACCGCTTCCATACCTACTGATCACGCACGTAACCTGGGCTTCATCCTGGACTCCTCCCTCTCGATGACCAGACAAGTCAACGCCGTCTCATCCTCATGCTTCAACATCCTACGCATGCTCAAAAAAATATTCCGTTGGATCCCTACCGAAACAAGAAAGACAGTCACCCACGCACTGGTCACCAGCCGATTGGACTATGGAAATACCCTTTACGCCGGAACCACAGCCAAACTACAGAACAAACTCCAAAGCATCCAAAACGCATCAGCCAGACTCATACTGGACATCCCCCGTCATACCTGTGAGCAGTTGGCCTGATATGCAGTGCTCACTATTCTAGTGATCACTATGCATCAGTCCAAACGACCATTATGGCGATTGGTTGTAAGTCAACCTTAGACCAGCTATCCTAGTAGCGTGGATACGAGCAGTCTTCGGGCTAAACTCTAGAAGGCGTGTTAAGCCAGCTGTTATACCATCACATACCCCTTGAACACCAAGTGAAAGGACACCACACAAGTGTTATGAAAATAAACAGTGTATTTATTAGAATCACAACAGCCCTGCACTCTTAATGAGGACAGGGTACTAAGCACACAACAAAACTCTTAGGAAAATACTTCAAGTGCACAATCTACACAAATGCCCGAGGGCACGGAAAGTTTAGTGTTCTCGGGCGAACCTGATAAGGTAAGTCGGAAGCGATAGAGACTCGGGACCCTTAGATAATGAGGCTATGCGGGCACCGAAATGCCGAAGTTACCTAGCCCAGGGGCTGCGGCTGCACAAGTCTTTACAGACGTCGGGAGTCCTCGCTGACGAACCAGGAGCCGGAAGGAAGGAGTTGCTGGCCGGCGACCAGTGGAGATAGTTCGTAGAGATCCAAGCCTGGATCAGAGATGGATGACACCTGAAAGCAGAGGGGACCAAGTTCGTGACTACTAGCCAGTAGTCAGAGGGTACCAGGAGGGCACCGGATGATCGTCACCTCGACTAGGTGAGTGGGTGACGCTAGGCTCTACAGTCTCACGGACAGGGAGGCGTTGTCGGCGACCAGGATGGAGGTGCGAGCTGTCCCACGAAGGTTGATGCTGTCGGCGTCGCTGGGCCCAGGATTGGGGCAACAAGCCTTGGCAAATTCAGGGCCACGTGGTGGACCTAAAATGGCATCTTAAGTGGACCAGGAGGGTCCGGGATGCTCCTCTTCAGAGGAGTATGCAAACACAGGGTGGTGTGGAGTGCAAAAAAAACGATGGATTTGGGCCCAGATCTTTGGACTGGGTTGAATGTGTGACATTGATCCACATTCGGTCCATCACCTGTTTTGTTTGCAAATTCGCCCTTAGTGCGCTGGGAATGCTCAGACGTGGGTCCCAGGCACTCCACACCACTGGAGTCAAGCTAGCCGGGCTGATGAGGTGTTACCTCGAAACCGGTCCGGTCCTCGGATGCTTGATTCCGTTCTGGGAAGGACATGGCTTTTGTAGTTCGGACTGGACTGTTCCCATGGGGCACAGGGTCAGAGCTGATTTGCATATCGCCATTGTCTAACCCAGGGTGGTGTGGAGTGCAAAAAAACGATGGATTTGGGCCCAGATCTTTGGACTGGGTTGAATGTGTGACATTGATCCACATTCGGTCCATCACCTGTTTTGTTTGCAAATTCGCCCTTAGTGCGCTGGGAATGCTCAGACGTGGGTCCCAGGCACTCCACACCACTGGAGTCAAGCTAGCCGGGCTGATGAGAGGTGTTACCTCGAAACCGGTCCGGTCCTCGGATGCTTGATTCCGTTCTGGGAAGGACATGGCTTTTGTAGTTCGGACTGGACCCATGGGGCACAGGGTCAGAGCTGATTTGCATATCGCCATTGTCTAACCCAGGGTGGTGTGGAGTGCAAAAAAACGATGGATTTGGGCCCAGATCTTTGGACTGGGTTGAATGTGTGACATTGATCCACATTCGGTCCATCACCTGTTTTGTTTGCCTCTTCAGAGGAGAGCAAAGGCCAGTCTCGAGCAACCAGACCAGCAGCGTTGGTTGTCGGGCGTCGTCGAGAAGGCCACCAGCCAGCGGCTAGTAACCAGACAACGTGATGAGCAGCAAAGAGCAGAAGGGCCCCACGCAGATCGTGGAGATGCAGGGAGGCTGAACTTCGGTGCTGGAGCTGCTCAGGGTCGGGGCTTCTCGGACCCCAGAGCACTCACCAGAGGATCCCTCGGTGGTCGTGCTGGTTTAGAAATTGTGCAGGTTTTGATGATGGCCGGTCCCTCGAGGTCTCGTCGCACCCACGGATCTCAGCTGAGCTGACGATGAGGGTAGAGGTCGAAGGTGCCAGGGAAGCCGGTTCTCGTCGAGCTGGGCAGTCGGATTCCTGAGGAAGGACGTGCAGCAAACCGCAGAGTTCTTAGATGGTGCCTGCGGATGCAGGGTGACTACTCCTTAGCCACAAGGGAGAAATCTTGAGAAGAGTCGAGAGTTCCTTTCGTAGAAAGTATTCTTGATTCAAAGATGATCTAATTTGGAAGGGTCCCCGCTCCTGCCTTTATCCTAAAGAAAGGGGTGAATACGCGACTAGGTCCTGCCCTAGGGTGGGACCAGGAAGGGGGGTGGTTACACCCCTCTCCCATGCCGGACTTTCCCCAGGTCAGGGGCTGGGGTGCCCCTGGAACTGGTTCTAGCCGGCAGATGCGTAGTGAGCACCGGGGTGCCACTCCGCAGTCACCTTCCTGTAAAGCCCTGCCTACCCAGGATACACAAAACCCTGTCTGGGATGGTGCGAGCACCGCCCCGGACAGGAAACACTTTTTCCAAGCTCTCCTCGCTGGAAGGACTCCCAGCAGCAGGAGGTCAGACTCGTGTCTGTGGTGGCAGCATCCAATTTGTGGAGCTGAGGCTTCAGTTAACTTTAACCGGGGATCACAGTTACGTACATGTCGTGTCCCTCTAGAAGGGTGGAATGCTAACCCCGTCGCCAGCATTGGTGAGGGGTCAGTATCCCGATTCGTATGACACCTTACTCGACATGTCTTGATAACGCGATACCGCAGTTAGCGATATGGTACGCGGTATCATGAAACAGCCATTGGGTCTTGGTTCCGCAAGCTGCAACCGGGCTCGGCTCGTGCCAGAGCCCAATTCACACAATTCCACGCACTCTGCCTTCAGGATTGTCAAGGCCTGCCATAGGAGTGACTGATAGGAATTCGGGTGTCCATTTTAGGGTTAGATATAGGTATACTATATCTAAAGCAAAGGGCGAGTACGCCACCTTGCCCCAGCTGTCGTGCAGCCAGTTGTGTCAGATTTAGATGGCCATCCAGGGGTGGCATAATACATGCTTCCGCCCTTGGTAGGCCCTGGGTACACCGATGCCCTGAGTTACAGGGTCTGACAAGGTGGCCCAGTTCCAATTGGGTAATGCACCTAAGGTACACATGTCAATTTAGCGAGGTAACAGCCAGGCTGTGGGTCTGATTGGCAGGCCCACAGCCAGAGAAAGTCGTAAACCAGTGAAACAAAAGCAAAAAATCTGGGTGATCATAGGATTGCAGACCCTACTCTCCTACATGACCCCCCCCCCCCCCAAACGTTGGGACAATAAACTAACCTTGACCAGGTGAGTCTTCTTGTTCTAAGTGGAAATACCTGGAGAGCCCATCTGCATTGCCATGATCAGTGCCAGGTCTATGCTCCACTGTAAACTCCATCCCTGTAGGGAAATGGACCACCTAAGCAGTTTGGGGTTTTCACCCTTCATCTGATTTAGCCATAAGAGGGGCTTATGGTCGGTCTGAATCTTGAAATGAGTGCCAAACAAGTATGGCCTCAGTTTCTTCAGGGCCCAAACCACAGCAAAGGCCTCCCTCTCAATAGCTGACCAATTTTTCTCTCTGGGGGTCAGCCGTCTGCTTATAAAAGCAATGGGCTGGTCATTACCATCAAAATTCAGTTGAGATAGAACAGCTCCCACACTCAACTCAGAAGCATCTGTTTGGACAATGAATGGTTTGGAGTAGTCTGGACTCTTGAGGATAGGTGCCGTGCACATGGCCTGTTTTAGGTCATCGAATGCTTTTTGACAGCTCACTGTCCACTGAACCTTTTTTGGCATTTTCTTACTGGTCAGTTCATTAAGCGGAGTCACAATCGATCCGTAATTTCTGACAAACTTTCGGTAGTAACCAGTCAGGCCCAAGAAAGCTCGAACCTGAGTCTGGGTGGTTGGAGGAGCCCAGTCCCTGATTGACTGTATTTTGCTCTCCAGTGGTTGAACTTGGCCTCCACCTACAAGGTGGCCCAAGTATACAACCTGTGTCTGCCCTATCTGGCACTTGGTGGCCTTGATAGTGAGACCTGCTGCTTGCAGAGCCTCTAACACTTTCCTCAGGTGGACCAGGTGATCCTCCCAGGTGGAGCTAAAGACAGCAATATCGTCAAGATACGCCGCACAGAAGTCATCCAGCCCAGTGAAAACATGATTCACCAACCTTTGGAAGGTGGCAGGTGCATTTTTCAAACCAAAGGGCATTACCACAAATTGATAATGCCCACCAGGGGTAGAAAATGCTGTCTTAGGCTTGGCGTCCTCAGCTAACCTGATTTGCCAATACCCAGCTGTCAGGTCAAACGTACTTAAGTAGTTGGCAGAAGCCAATCTATCTATAAGCTCATCTGCCCTTGGTATTGGGTAGGCATCAGTCTTAGTGACTGCATTGAGACCCCTGTAGTCTACGCAGAACCTCATCTCTTTCTTACCACCCGGGGTGTGAGGCTTCGGCACTAGAACTACGGGACTAGCCCAAGGGCTATCCGAGGGTTCAATGACTCCCAACTCCAACATTTTCTGCACTTCAGTTTTGATGCAGTCTTTAACGTGATTGGGCTGCCTGTAGATTTTACTCTTGACAGGCAAGCTGTCACCAGTGTCAACCTCATGGGTACACCAATTGGTCTGACTGGGTGTTAGAGAGAACATATGCCGGAAGGATTGAAGAACCTGTTTACAATCCTTCTGTTGATGTTCAGAGAGGCTGCCACAAAAGACAACACCGTCTACTGATCCATCGTCAGGATTCTGAGTGAGCAGGTCTGGGAGAGGGTCACTCTCTTCCTCCTGTCCCTCATCTATGGCCATGAGCACGCTCACGTCCGTCCTGTCGACATATGCTTTGAGCCGGTTAACATGGAGCACCCTGTGGGGGCTCCGGGGAGTTCCGAGGTCCACCAGGTAGGTGACCTCTCCCTTTTGCTCAAGAATCGTGTGGGGCCCAGACCATTTGTCCTTGAGTGCTGCTGGGGCCACTGGCTCCAACACCCACACCTTCTGTCCAGGCTGATAAACAGCCAGGACAGCCGTTTGGTCATGCCAAGCTTTTTGGAGTTCTTGGCTGGCCTTAAGGTTTTCAGATGCCTTTTCCATGTACTCAGCCATCTGAGAGCGGAGACCGAGCACATAGTCCACTATGTTGGTTGCAGGCTTTTTGAGAGGTCTCTCCCATCCTTCCTTCACCAAACACAGGGGTCCTCTTACAGGATGCCCGTACAAAAGTTCAAAAGGGCTGTAGCCAACCCCCTTCTGTGGGACTTCTCTATAAGAGAATAAAAGGCAGGGAATCAGGACGTCCCATCTACGCCGGAGCTCTTCAGGTAGTCCATGAATCATCCCTTTTAGGGTCCTGTTGAACCGTTCAACAAGCCCATTGCATTGTGGATGATAGGGTGTAGTGAACTTGTAGTTGACACTACATTCCTTCCACATAGCAGTCAAGTAGCTCGACATGAAGTTTGCACCTCTGTCAGAGACAACCTCCTTAGGGAAGCCCACTCTGGAGAACACTCCAACTAGGGCTCTTGCCACAACAGGTGCTGTAGTGGTCCTAAGGGGAATAGCTTCAGGATACCTGGTGGCATGATCCACTACCACCAGTATAAACTTGTGCCCTGATGCTGTCTGGGGTTCCATTGGACCGACAATGTCAATCCCCACTCGTTCAAAGGGCACCCCCACCACAGGCATTGGTATAAGGGGGGCCTTTGTTGTGCCACCTGACTTGCCACTGGCTTGGCAAGTGACACAGGAGCGACAAAACTCCTTGGTATCCTCGTTCATGTGAGGCCAGTGAAAGTGTGAGACAAGCCTGTCCCACGTCTTCGTCTGGCCTAAGTGTCCTGCTAAGGGAATCTCGTGGGCCAAGGTAAGAAGGAAACCACGCTGAGACAAGGCGTAGGATAACGGACTAACCCCCTCCTTTTCGCGTTTAACTTTGGCGAACAAGGAATCTAACAAGAGTGACCACATCGGCACTTATATACAGTACCCCCATTGAGGTGGGAAGAAATATTGGATATCCTAAAATGTGAAGGAGTCCATCACCTTGGAATTTACTACCCTGGAGATTAGGTTTACTTTGACGGCACTATACAAGCAATCTGGCCACTTGGATACATAGACTGAGTGAGCTCACCGCCATTGAAATTAGATTAATTCATACGGATTCCAATCCGAAAGATGGATACATAGATCCTGGGTCGATTTTTGATGACGACCACTTGAATTACCATTAGGGAACTGGTTCATGTCAGGGTCGGAGGGTGCTCCCTAGTCCTGAAGAAGACCCGCAAGCAGAGGCTATCAGTTTTCCCAAGGCATTAAGTCGGGTCGAAACGTCGACACCCCTATTAAGACTTCCTGGATCACTATACATCTAGTGTAAAAACGTGTAAAAAAGAATAATTTGATACACTGGATTGTGAACTTTTGAAAGTGGACAGGACATTTTGATTTGTTATTAGTATTGAATCAGCATACTCACTTGTAAAAATTGTCACCTACTCTTCTTTCCCTTCTCTTGAATCACTCGCGCCAACTTTTCGAGCACTCACTCTATGCACGTTCTTCTTGAGCACCTTTTATACGTACCTTTAAAATATTGTAAATATTGAAAAAAACCTGATAAAATTGCAATTTGAAACCTTTGAATTCCAATAGGTTACAAGTATGGTTTAGTAAAAATAAAAATATATTTTTTCTATGAATATGACACAGTTGTTGGGCTCTGTGATTGCATGAATAAGTCTGGATTTCTTCCAAATAGCAAAATTTATTTTGGCTCTAATTTAGAAAATTAAGGAATACTGTTTGATATAATCATTGAATTGAATTAGGTCAAGGACCATTGTTTTTGTTAACGAGACAAGGGGATAACCAGCCTCCTGGTCATGCGAGGCTTGGGGTCTCTGGCCTCAGTGTACAGGAGTCCATCCTCCCAGTATACCTTGTGGGTACCTGTGGCGTTCCCAGCAGCCTCAGCAGCAGCCTGCTGTCTGAGGGGTTCAAGGGAAGGGCAGTCTAACTGGTCCTTCCCCAGGTCTTCTCGTGAGGGTCCCCCTGAGCCCAGAAACTCAACTTGATCAAGTTTGAGTTCTTTAGGTTCAGTTTCCCGCAATTCCTGGAGGTCAGCCTCCTCTGAGACTTGATCCTCGACCTGGGGCAAGGGGGAAGGCGATGCCTTAACCCGACTACTCTTCTTCTTGGGAGGTGTCTGGTCCATTGTTCCAGGATCCAGCACAGGTTCAGTGGGGCATCTTCTGACCTGTGACCTAGTCAGAGCAAGCACATGTGCTGGCAAGCCTAACATCTCCATGTGAGTCCTGTGCTCCACTTCTGACCATTGTGATGACTCCAAATCATTGCCCAACAAACAATCCACTGGGAGGTCTGAACTAACAACAACCTTTTTCTGGCCATTTACCCCTCCCCAGGAGAAAGCAACAATCCCCATACTATGACTGGTAGTGACGTTGCTGGCATTGGTCACCAGGAAATCTGTACCTGGCATGATCTGTCCAGGGTCCACAAAGTTAGGTGTCACCATGGTGACACTGGCACAAGTGTCCCTATAGGCCTGAGCCATTCTTCCATTGATTAAAGGCGTCTGTCGGTATTTGCTCAAAGTATTGGGACTGATATCAGGGGACATATCCACATCCCCTGTACAGACAAGGACAGCCTGAGTGAGTGTGCCAACTAGGTTGTCACACCCCTCAGAACCCAAGGTTAACCCAACTAGTCCCTTGGGAGATGCACTACTGCTGCTGGCTGTACTAGGGGGCACAGGTGCCTTAGGGGCTGCAGTAGCAGGAGTCTGCCCTCCTTTCTTGGTGCACTCACTAAACCAGTGAGTTTTACTTTTACAGTATTGGCACCACCTTTTCGATTGGCCTTCTTGATTTTTCTTTTTCTGGGAAGCCTGACCCCCCCCCCCCCCCTCTCTTTGGGTTGTTGGGGACCTGTCGAAGACTTCAGGTCATTTTGTTCACCTTTCGAATCTTTACCCTTCTGGTCTGCTTTCTTCTGACCACCCTGGTTCTGGCCCTGGTTTTGCTTAACCCTTGTTCTGACCCATCTGTCTGCCTTCTTTTCCAATTCTTGGGGAGAGGTCAGATCCGAGTCGACAAGGTGCTGATGTAGCAACTGGTTCTGACAATTGTTTAAAATCTGTTCTCGCATGATCAAATTATACAATCCTGTGTAATCAGTAACCTTACTGCCCAGCAACCAGCCCTCCAAAGCCTTAGTGGCACAATCGACAAAATCAGACCAGTCCTGAGACTGAGTTTTCTGGGTATCCCTGAACAGCAACCTGTACTGCTCAGTGGTTAGGCCGAACCCATCAATCAGTGTGTTCTTCAGGACCTGGTAATCGTTAGCGTCCTCCGCTCTAGTAGTGAGGAGCTTATCTCTACCTTTACCTTCAAAGGAGAGCCACAAGATAGCTGCCCACTGACTCTGGGGGACACACTGTACAATGCAGGCCCTCTCCAAAGCAGTAATCCATTTGTGGATGTCATCCCCTTGCTTAAAGGGGGGCACTATCTTACTCAGGTGTCTAGTGTCTAAACTCCTGTTTTCCCGTGGGGGAATGCTGCCACCAGTGGGATTCGTCCCACTCAATTCTTGCTCTCTAGCAAAGGCGAGTCTCTCTTTGGCCAGGGCAAGTTCTTCCCTTTCGATCCTCAGATTGACGTCCCGCACTTTAGCTTCGTATACTCTCCTCTGAGGGGATGTCATCCCTCTTTGAGAAGAGCCTCGAGAGCCATTTGTTCGAACAGATCTATTAAAGCCTCTCGACAGAGACCTAACTCGTCCATTCCCAATGTTAAGCTGGCCTGAGAGGGGCCCCAGGGGTCTCCTAGTACCATTCTCGTGCCTGCTTAAGTTGTCCCTAGTTAGCTGGCTAACCACTACTGGACCTTTGTCTGCCTCGTCCTCAGATGGGTCTAGATCCTCATCCTCCTCTTCACCTTCTGCAGAGAGATGGATAAGGTCAGGGTCACCTAAGGTTCCCTCGAGGGGGGGCATATTCCCTTCTGGATGAGAGGGGTCTGTGTTACCAGCCCTCCAAGCATCATAAGTCTCCAAGAGACCAATCAGAAACTGAATGGTAGGGTTTGCACCCTGTTTTAGCTTCCGAGATGTACAGATTTGTCGCATCTCTTGGAAGCTAAGTGCAGCATATCTGGAAGTGACCTGTGGAAGGCCGACTGACACAAGGGGAGACTCAGTGTTTCCTCCTTTGTCTGACATGCTGCTTCTAGTGTGGTGTAAGTGATGCACCTACCTGCACTATATGTTTACCTACTGATCCCTTGCTAAGAGTTGCAGCCAAGGTGTGCTAAGCCTTGAGGAGCTACAACAGCTGGTTCAGTAGAACTCAGAGTATTCTAAGCTAAGTTATATGTACCTTGAGTACTTATGCGATCTTTCACAAGATATTCTTAGGATACGCGTGTTAAAACAACAGCAAGCTCAAATCCCAACCGCTGCTCACCAATGTGAGAACTTGGCCTGATATGCAGTACTCACTATTCTAGTGATCACTATGCATCAGTCCAAACGACCCTTATGGTGATTGGTTGTAAGTCAACCTTAGACCAGCTATCCTAGTCGCGTGGATACGAGCAGTCTTCGGGCTAAACTCTAGAGGGCGTGTTAAGCCAGCTGTTATACCATCAAATACCCCTTGAACACCAAGTGAAAGGACACCACACAAGTGTTATGAAAATAAACAGTGTATTTATTAGAATCACAACAGCCCTGTACTCTTTATGAGGACAGGGTACTAAGCACACAACAAAACTCTTAGGAAAATACTTCAAGTGCACAATCTACACAAATGCCCGAGGGCACGGAAAGTTTAGTGTTCTCGGGCGAACCCGATAAGGTAAGTCGGAAGCGATAGAGACTCGGGACCCTTAGATAATGAGGCTATGCGGGCACCGAAATGCCGAAGTTACCTAGCCCAGGGGCTGCGGCTGCACAAGTCTTTACAGACGTCGGGAGTCCTCGCTGACGAACCAGGAGCCGGAAGGAAGGAGTTGCTGGCCGGCGACCAGTGGAGATAGTTCGTAGAGATCCAAGCCTGGATCAGAGATGGATGACACCTGAAAGCAGAGGGGACCAAGTTCGTTACTACTAGCCAGTAGTCAGAGGGTACCAGGAGGGCACTGGATGATCGTCACCTCGACTAGGTGAGTGGGTGACGCTAGGCTCTACAGTCTCACGGACCAGGAGGCGTTGTCGGCGACCAGGATGGAGGTGCGAGCTGTCCCACGAAGGTTGATGCTGTCGGCGTCGCTGGGCCCAGGATTGGGGCAACAAGCCTTGGCAAAATCAGGGCCACGTGGTGGACCTAAAATGGCGTCTTGAGTGGACCAGGAGGGTCCGGGATGCTCCTCTTCAGAGGAGAGCAAAGGCCAGTCTCGAGCAACCAGACCAGCAGCGTTGGTTGTCGAGCGTCGTCGAGAAGGCCACCAGCCAGCGGCTAGTAACCAGACAACGTGATGAGCAGCAAAGAGCAGAAGGGCCCCACGCAGATCGTGGAGATGCAGGGAGGCTGAACTTCGGTGCTGGAGCTGCTCAGGGTCGGGGCTTCTCGGACCCCAGAGCACTCACCAGAGGATCCCTCGGTGGTCGTGCTGGTTTAGAAATCGTGCAGGTTTTGATGATGGCCGGTCCCTCGAGGTCTCGTCGCACCCACGGATCTCAGCTGAGCTGACGATGTGGGTAGAGGTCAGAGGTGCCAGGGAAGCCGGTTCTCGTCGAGCTGGGCAGTCGGATTCCTGAGGAAGGACGTGCAGCAAACCGCAGAGTTCTTAGATGGTGCCTGCGGATGCAGGGTGACTACTCCTTAGCCACAAGGGAGAAATCTTGAGAAGAGTC
This sequence comes from Lissotriton vulgaris, assembly GCF_964263255.1. NCBI lineage: Eukaryota > Metazoa > Chordata > Amphibia > Caudata > Salamandridae > Lissotriton > Lissotriton vulgaris. Next base: position 1,674,243,098 of record NC_141695.1, on the reverse strand, counting down.
GAGAGTTCCTTTCGTAGAAAGTATTCTTGATTCAAAGATGATCTAATTTGGAAGGGTCCCCGCTCCTGCCTTTATCCTAAAGAAAGGGGTGGGTACGCGACTAGGTCCTGCCCTAGGGTGGGACCAGGAAGGGGGGTGGTTACACCCCTCTCCCATGCCGGACTTTCCCCAGGTCAGGGGCTGGGGTGCCCCTGGAACTGGTTCTAGCCGGCAGATGCGTAGTGAGCACCGGGGTGCCACTCCGCAGTCACTTTCCTGTAAAGCCCTGCCTACCCAAAATACACAAAACCCTGTCTGGGATGGTGCGAGCACCGCCCCGGACAGGAAACCCTTTGTCCAAGCTCTCCTCAATGGAAGGACTCCCAGCAGCAGGAGGTCAGACTCGTGTCTGTGGTGGCAGCATCCATTTTGTGGAGCTGAGGCTTCAGTTAACTTTAACCGGGGTTCACAGTTACGTACATGTCGTGTCCCTCTAGAAGGGTGGAATGCTAACCCCGTCGCCAGCATTGGTGAGGGGTCAGTATCCCGATTCGTATGACACCTTACTCGACATGTCTTGATAACGCGATACCGCAGTTAGCGATATGGTACGCGGTATCATGGAACAGCCATTGGGTCTTGGTTCCACAAGCTGCAACCGGGCTCGGCTCGTGCCAGAGCCCAATTCACACAATTCCACGCACTCTGCCTTCAGGATTGTCAAGGCCTGCCATAGGAGTGACTGATAGGAATTCGGGTGTCCATTTTAGGGTTAGATATAGGTATACTATATCTAAAGCAAAGGGCGAGTACGCCACCTTGCCCCAGCTGTCGTGCAGCCAGTTGTGTCAGATTTAGATGGCCACCCAGGGGTGGCATAATACATGCTTCAGCCCCTGGTAGGCCCTGGGTACACCGATGCCCTGAGTTACAAGGTCTGACAAGGTGGCCCAGTTCCAATTGGGTAAAGCACCTAAGGTACACATGTCAATTTAGCGAGAGAACAGCCAGGCTGTGGGTCTGATTGGCAGGCCCACAGCCAGAGAAAGTCGTAAACCAGTGAAACAAAAGCAAAAAATCTGGGTGATCATAGGATTGCAGACCCTACTCTCCTACAATACCCACATTTCCGGTCACCTGAAAGACCTCCATTGACTTCCCGTAAACAAGAGAATCACATTCCGTCTCCTCACCCACGCACACAAAGCCCTCTACGACCTAGGACCAGAATGCCTCAACAAACGACTATCCTTCTACACACCCACCCGCCAACTACGATCATCCAATCAAGCCCTCGCCACAATTCCGCGCATCCATAGATCCACCATGGGAGGAAGATCCTTCTCCTACTTAGCGGCCAAGACTTGGAATTCTCTCCCCACTCACCTCCGTTCTACACAGAACCACCTTTCTTTCAGAAAACATCTAAAAACCTGGCTTTTCGATAAGTAATGCACCGTTCATACCCTCAAGCGCCTTGAGACCCTCTGGGTGAGTAGTGCGCTATACACATTTTTGAACTTGAACTATTAGTACCGAATCTCATTTACCTGGGGAGGCGGGTGGGTTGCTTATGACTTTGATGAGGATACCCCTGGAAGAGAACTAGGATTACAGGTAAGTAACTTATCCTTCTCTTCCAGGTGATCCTCATCAATAGTCCTAAGCACTGAATAAAATAGCAAGCCCATCAACCACCTGCAGGTAAATGAGAAGTACATGACCCAACCACTTCATAACAGCCAAAAACTCAGCTGCTAAACAGATTCCTCAGGGAGGCCTGACCCACCTGGGTATCTGCTCTCGTGTCAGAATCTAGACAGTAATGTCTGGTAAATGTATGGACAGACCTCCAGGTCGCCGCTTTACAAATCTCAGACATGGGCACATTATGCAGGAAAGCTGCCGATGCAGCTCTACCTCTAGTGGTATGCGCTTTAGGGGTAAACTCCAGAGATTTTTGTGCCAATTGATAAGCAAGTTTGATACACGAAACGATCCATCTGGAAATGGAACGCTTCGACGCTGCGTGACCAGTTCTGATCAATCCATAGTTAATAAATAACTGGTCAGAATGTCGAATAGACTTGAACCGGTCTAGATAGAATTCTAAAACTCTTTTCAGGTCCAAAGAGTGTAAAGCCCTCTCAGCTGTAGTAGAGGGATTGGGAAAAAAAGTGGGCAGAGAAATAGATTGATGAAAATCTGATACCCCTTTCGGCAGGAAAGAAGGGTGCGTTTCTCAGAACCACTCTATTCAAATTAAACACTGAATCTGGTTCCTTGGTACAAAGAGCTTGAATCTCGTTCACCCTACGGCTGACTTAATCGCTACCAAAAAAGCAGCTTTCCAGGAAATATGCTGTAAAGTAGCTTTATGAATGGGCTCAAAAGGAGGGCCCATCAACTTTGATAGTACTAGGTTCAGCTCCCAGGGAGGAGAAGGAGGACGTACTGGAGGGTACACCTTTTTCAGACCCTGCAGGAAATCCTTTACCGCTGGCAAGTGTGAAGGTGAACGCCTATAAGCAGTTATAGCGGCTAAATGCACCTTAATGGAATTAAACTTCAACCCTGCTTTAGCCAGGTACAACAAGTAGGGAAGAACTGCTTCTTCCTGACCCTTCACTGGATTATGACCATTCTGCATGCACAACATATAGAACCGCTTCCACTTGCATACGTAAGAGTGTCTTGTGGAAGGACGTCAAGCTTCTCTCAGAATGGACATGAAGTCTTGTGGCAGTCCTAGATTGCCGTACTGAATGACCTCAGGAGCCATGCTGCCAAGTTCAGTGACGAAGGTTGGGATGGTGAATCCTCCCGTTCATCTTCGATAACAGATCCGGCCTGCATGGAAGCCGCTTGTGAGGAGACACTGACAAGTGGTGAAGTAGGTCCGTGTACCACCATTGTCTCGGCCAGTCGGGGGCAATCAGGATCATTGTTGTGCACGAGTGGTTCAGCTTGCTTACCACCTTCGGGATCAGCGGAAGGGGTGGAAAGGCGTACACAAATTCCCCTGACCAGTCTATCAAAAGAGCATTCTGTCTCGTTCCTGGTCGGTAGAACCTTGAGGCGAAGCTGGGGCATTTGCTGTTTACGTCGTCCGTGAAGAGGTCTATGGAAGGACGACCCCAATACTGGAAAATATCATCTAGCACTTAGTCGTTGAGAACCCAGTCCTCTCTGTTTTCGAAGTGCCGACTTAGTGCGTCCGCCCTCACATTCTGTTCTCCTGGGAGGTGGACTGCTTGAACAGACAACTTGCGAGTCAGAAGCCAATGCCAGATGCGCTGAGCTTCCAGTGATAGCGTCCTTGAGCGTGTTCCTCCCTGCTTGTTCAAATAGTACATTGTGGTGTTGTCCTTTTGTACTAGAACCGTTGCCTCTTGAAGCGAGGGAAGGAACGCTTTGAGGGCCAGGTAGACTGCTCTCAATTCCATCAAGTTGATGTGGTAGGTGCTTTCTTTGAAGACTACAGACCCTGCGCTTGGAGAGGCCCCATGTGCGCTCCCCGGCCTTGTAAAGACGCGTCTGTGATTATCGTTTGTGTAGGAGGAGGTTGATGGAAGAGAACTCCCACCTGCCTGTTCTGCTTCTTTGTCCACCACGGGATGGAAGCTCGAGCTACCTCTGACAAAGTGATTTTATTGTTCCAGAGAGCTGATTGCTGGTCCCATTTGTCCTCCAGATCCTGCTGAAGAGGACGCATCCGAAGTCTGGCGTTCGGTACTAAGAAGATGCATGAAGCTATCGACCCTAAGAGGGAGGCTATTTTTCGCACTTTCTGAGTCCTGCTGCGAAGAACTTGCTGGCACTGGAGCGTTATAGAAAACTGTCTCTCCTCCGAAGGAAACACTTTTCCTACTTCGGAGTCTAGCAGAGCTCCTAGGAAGTGAATCTTCTGAGTGGGTAGGGAGACCGGCTTGCTGTAGTTGACATGTAGGCCTAGCCGCTGACAGAGTTCTATGCAGGTCTGGAATGGATTCCTTACGTTGTCTGGAGAAGGACCTTTCAACAGCCAATAGTCTAGGTATGGGTATACGAAGACCCACCCCCCTGCGGCGTAGAGCTGCTGCCACCACTGCGACACACTTAGTGAACACCCTGGGGGCCGACTTCAACCCAAACGGTAGAACTTTGAACTTGTAGTGGGAGGTCCCCACCCGGAACTGAAGGAATCTCCTGTGATTGAGCCGTATCGGGACATAAAAGTATGCATCTTAAAGGTCCAGCGAACACATCAAATCCCCCTTCCTGAGATGTGGATATATTTGATAAAGCGCCAACATGCGAAACTTTTCTTTTCTGACATGTAGATTGAGTGTTCTCAGGTCCAGAATGGGCCTGTATCCCGCCTTCTGGCCCTTTTTTCCTGACCAGAAAATACCTCGAATAGACTCCTTTCCCCCTTTGAGCCACCAGCACCCTCTCGATGGCTGATTTTTCGAGGAGTGTCGCTACTTCTTTCTTTAGCAGTTGTAGCTGGTGGCTTAACGTTGGCATCGGAGGAACGAGTGGAGGTAGATAATGAAAACAAAGACAGTACCCATTCTGCAGCGTAGACAACACCCATTGATCTTTTGTAATGGCCTGCCACTCTGTCCTGTGATGTGCAATGCTCCCCCCCCCCACTGGAGTGGACAACGGCGATGGGGGAAGTGAAGACTCTTTGCTTCTGCTGAGGCTTATTGAAGTTGTTGCCTTGGCACTGATTCCCACTTCCTTTGGATTTGCGCTTGCCTTAATATTGCGATTTTGTTGGCCTTGCTGGTTCTGGCCCTTCTGCCAGTGAGGGGTTTGAACCCTCTGCTTCGAAGAGCCCTTGTTGTCAGAACGGAACTTCTTTTGGAATTCCTTTTTCTTTTCAAGCCCCACGGCTTTAAGGGTGTCTAACTCAGTTTTCATCCGTTGCATCTCTTCATCAGCACGCGCCCCAAAGAGATGTGCCCGAAAAAGGAAGGTTTAGGATTCTGGCTTGAGCCTCAGGTTTTAATGCTGTTAGGCGCAACCATGAGGATTTCCTTGCTGTGATTCCATGCACATATCCATGCCCACTCAGAGTAGCTCCATCTGCCGCCGCCGCTATAACCAGCAATGATTACTGAATCTGGTGGTGGGTCGGACTTGAGGAACAGGGGATCCTCTTCAGGAGAGCGATATTTCTTAAGAATCCTCGCTGGGACTGACTTCACCGTAGCCGGAGTCAGGAAGACCTCATTCACCAGATCCATGATACCTGGGACCAACGGCAGTAAAGGTTTGGGTGTCGATCTGTGCTGCAGGGTTTCAAAGATGACGGTCGTCTTGACCTGCGGAGCTGTCATAGGTTCTCTTAGCTTCAGGGCTCCCCTGCACAAGATGTCTTGGAACGAGAAAATATCCTCAGTTGGAGATATTCTCGATTGTGGGCTGTCTGTTAGAGTCGGAGAGTAATCCATGTGAGAGCGTGACCTCGAAGAACTTGAAGATCTATGAGTCTGCCTTCTGCTCCTGGACCTAGATCTTCTCCTACTTGAGCGTGCTCTAGAACGAGATCGCTCCCTGTGGCTAGATCTTCTCTTACTTGAGCGCACTCTAGAGCGAGACCGCTCTTTGTGGCGGGAGGCTTGTTTTCGATAAGACCTCAAACGATCCGCCATCTCCTTGTCCTTGGCCCAGTGGTGAAGAGGTCTGTACCACCTTGGGGAAAGACAAACAGAAGGAGACTTCTGGGTGTGATCCCTCACTAGCGAACGTGTCGGAGGAGGTTGATTCGCTGCTCAGACGTCGAAAGTTCCCTCAACCTCGAATGTCTATGACTGTCCCTCGACGCAGAACGTCTCGCCGTTGAAGGGTGTCTGCCAGATGACGACGGAGGCTTCTTCGACGTCGAACGCCGATGATCTGGCGACGGAGGATGCCTCGACGTCGAATGTTGCTGGGCTGACTGCGACGGAGGCTGCCTCGACGTCGATCTGCGATGTGTCGACAGAGGCTCCCTCGATGTAGAACGACCACGACTAGTCATCGACGGAGATTGTCTCAACGTCGAACGCCGGTGGACAGGCGTCGACAGAGAATGCCTCAACGTCACAGCATGACTATGCTGCTTCGACGCCGGTTGGCTCGCCGTCGAACTCCTCTGCATCAACGGCGACCTACCCCTCAATGCTGTCTGTAGCGGAGGTACCTTGCCTTTCGACACTGAAGATGTCTTCTTCGTCGCCGACTGCTTTTTCGACACCGATCCAGACGTCGAAGGTGAACAAGTCGGGATTCCTCTCGACGTCGACCGCGTCCTGCGACTTTTCTGCTTCTTGGGAGATCTTCCTCTCAGAAAGTCCATAAATACGAATTCTCTCTCTGTCTTTGAGAGTTCTGGACGATAAAACCTGGCAGTGTTCACAGGATTTTGAAGAATGAGAGTCTGGTAGGCACAGGATACACACTGAATGAGTGTCAGTCTTGGCCATTTTCCTTCCACATGAAGGGCTTTTGTCAAAAAGGGAAGGCATTTTGACAGAAAAATTACCTTTTTTAAATCTAAAAAAGGTAGCAGTAACACCCTAAGTCCAAAAGACGTCGAGTGAAAGCAAACATTGTAGATAAACTGTTATATTTTGTCGTGTTCTAATCTAGGACCCCGATCAATACTGTGACCTTTTGCCCTATACGGCTATAATCCATTCATACCCCTATAATGGCATAAACGATCAGAGCCATATTTCAGCCATATTTCTGAAACTCTCCTCTGCAGCTCATTACAGTACATGACACAGCAGAAGCCACTATCTAAGATTCCTAGATTACACTCCGAGTTCCTAAACAAGATAAAACTCAGCAACCTGGGAAAGCCCCGCTTGCTATGTTTTGATTAGTAATAGAACTCTAATGAGCACTGAAAGGACGATCACTTCCTAGTGACATCTTTATTGACGTCTTATGTCCAAAAACTTACGTCAAACAAGGCACCTTTCAGGTATAAATATTACCAACGTTGCCTTAAGCAAATGCGGCGACATCAATGATAGCGATGGTGTGGAGAACACAGGAGCAGAACAGCTGTCCCTTGCAGAGCCCAGCAGATGCAAGCAGCCCACGGGCGCTGCCCCTCCTCCTCCTTGACGCGCTGAAAGAGACGCTGTCTTTTCTCCTGCCGAGAAAATCCAGCTCCGGCGTTTCCAGACCACTCTTGCGAGTGACTGGGATATAGAGTCCTGGAAGGAGATACAAGACCTCCAACATTCTATTCCAGAGGTATAGTGCTGACTAAACCCTTAGAGAGAATTCTTGAAGCAAACCTTGGCAAAACCAACTTAACTTAAACTGCTACTTACTTACTCCCTCCCACGTATTAAACTTAGGTCTGGTACACTGGGGTAGGCGTAGTTAGAAGCACCAGTTGACTACGTTAGCTAAATGTATATATGAATGTATATATTTTATTCATTTTAACCATTGTATGGCTAAGAAACCATATCAATGCTTTTACAGTATTATTTCGCAATCCTCATTTTACTGTACACACTTTTTATAATAACTAGTCTTGCAATTGTGGCAATTCATTTCTCTTGCATGAGAAGAAAGACTGTTCAATAAATAATACCTTTTATTGAAAACGCCCGTCTCTCTATTCTCTGCATCTTGGTGAAAGTAATCTGCACAACTGACTGAGTAAAATAACGGTCTATTGTTTCACACGACTCTAGAGATTGACTCTTATTCTAAGGAGCAAAGTTGTCATGTTTATGCGGTTGTTGGAAAACTGAATCCCTTCTTGTCTGTACCAGGGAAGCTGATCACTTCCTATTCAGTCAAGAAAGTTTCCAGTGACCTCTGAGCTAGTTGGTAACAAACCCAATTAAGTTTAGCATAGTCCGTAGAGACCTGGAAGACAGCACTTCTATGTCCAAACTGCTGTTTATGTTATTCCAATGCGCAGGGCCTATAGGGAAAATAGGAACTACACTACAATTTTTTGACAGAAAGTCAAAAAGAAAGGGAGCTGTTTCACCAGGGTCCTGACTGAAGGAGCCGGAAAGAACAACTGACCTGTCACCCGAGGCATGATGGGAAGCCTGGGTTCATGGCTGCCTTAAAGGCACGGTGCCAGTTTTTGTTGAAAATGGTTTCATTTTCTATGCTATTGTTTTACAATGCAGCCTGAGGGCTAACCATATCTATTTATTAGCAATTTTCAGGATTTATGAGTGGTTTTGCTCATTAAAACACAAAGTTCAAGGTGTATTTGACCCAATGTGTTTTTGGTTTCCTTACTAATTGCAGTACATGTACTTGTGTTTACATTGTTTAGCCTCAGTTTTGGGGCTGCATTGGTGTGAGAAAAATGATATATGTACGTACATATATGTGGAGCGAGATATGTGTTTTTACATATATATTTTAATATTGTTTCCGGGGTCCCGCACATGGGCGGGAATATTCAGTGCTTATGACTATTGATGAGGATCCCCTGGAAGAGAACTGTAGCAAATACGTTTGGAAGTTTTGAATTCTGGCTGCATTGAGAGAGGCTATAGCTATGGTAGTGTTCAGCGTTGCTCCCAGATATGGTTGAAGTTGTGAAAGTTTAAGATGGGACTTTTGTGCATTGAATGTAATCCCAATTGATGGAGAAGGTTTATGGTAGCTTGAATGTGTTGTAAACACTTTTGCTGTGTGTTGACTTTGATGAGCCAATCTTCCAGATATGGGAAGACATGCATTATTTGTCTTCCTAAATGAGATGCTTCTACTGCTAGGCCTTTTGTGAATACTCTGGGTGCAGTAGTCGCTCCGAATGGGAGTACTTTGAAATGATCTGAGATTTGCGATGAACTGAGTGGACAGGAATATGGGAGTACGCATCTTTTAAATCTAGTTTGAACATAAAGTTGCCTTGTTGTAGAAGTGGAAGCAATTTTTGAAGGGTAACTATATGGAAGTGTTCTGGCAGTATGTATAGGTTTGACGTTCTGAGATCTAAGATTGGTCGTAGAGACCCATCCTTCTTGGGGATTAGGAAGTAAAGTGAGTAAACTCCTGATCCTTGGTGTTGTAATGGAATTGGTTCTACATTTCCTTTTGTTAGAAGAACTTCTTGTTTGATGAGCTGTTGGTGTTGTAGCAAGAGTTTGAGTGTGCGTGGTGGAACAGTGGGAGGAGTGCTGGTAAGCTCCAAGCAATAAACATGTTGGATAATGTCTAATGCCAATTTGTCGGATGTTATTGATTGCCAAATGGTAAATAATTGTTGTAGTCTTCACCCGACAGGTGTAAAATGGTAGGGTCGGGAATTATAGGCAAGTCATTGTTTGTTTGGAGAGGTACGTTTTGGTGTGCCTTTACTTCTGGGCTTTGAAATGGTGTCCTCTGGACCCACTTTTATAGAAACCTCTGGATGGTGAAGGTTGTGTGTTTGACCTGTAGGAGGACACATTGAGATCTGGGGAATTACCTTTGGATCCTCCTCTATAAAATGAGCGTCGAAAGGAGCCTCTATTGGATGGTGACTGAAGGGCTCCTATTAGTTTCGCCACTTGTGTGTCATTTTTCCTTTTCTCAAGTGACACTTCTACTCGAGGTCCAAAAAGATTTTGTTTGTTAAAGACATGAAAAAATGTTTGTTGAACCTTCAGTTTAAACCTAGAGATTACCCGTCATGGATGCCATCTAAGAAGAATGCTGGTGTTAATATCCCTTGCTGCAGTATCAGCAACATCTAGTGCACATCTGATAGAAGAATTAGATATTAATTTCCCCTCCTGCACTAATTCTTGTTCTTTTTAACTGTGCTCTTCTGGGAGATATTGGAGTAACTACTCCATTTCATCCCAGTGGACCCGGTCAATAGGCTTTGTGTTTTTGCTATATGCCAATTGCTGGTGGATTGTGCAGCCACCGTTTCCCTGATGCATGTATTAACTTAGACTCTTTGTCTGGAGGTGGTGCATCTGCTGAAGTTTGGGAATTTACCCTTTTCAGAGAATTGGACACAACTAAGGAATTAAAAGGATCTTTGATCTACTAATATTTGGATCAGTGGTGGAAGTTTGTATTCCTTGTCAACCCTGGGTGTTAAAATACAAGCCTGTACAGGGTCTTTGAAAATATCAGCATGTCGCATCATGCCTTCTAACATGGGTAAAAACTATACCATCCTATGTGATGTTCCTAAAGTTTCAAATAAAAAATCCTCCTCCAAGGATTCCTCATGTAGTGTGACCCCATGGTATTATGCTGCTCTGGAAATTAACTCATGGTATGCTGTGTTGTCATCAAGAGGTGATGGCTTTGTAGGTTATAGGTCAGGATATTTATCTATTGGAGGATTCCATGGATCCATTGGTGGTAGCCCATCATCAACCCGATAATCAAGATCAGGCTGTTTGTGTAGAGAAACCTGTGGTGTAATGTCTAAAGGGTTGGCCTGGTGGTAGTGAAGATGGTGGAAGGGTTTGAGGAACAAGGTGGATACATCTTGTAGCCATGTCTTTTTTCTTCTTTAAAGGAATGGTATAAATTCTATCCTCTGAAGTAATGTTCATTATGGAAGGTGTGACATGTTTAGCTAGTAGGAGTCATAGTGTATGAATTAATGTAGATTTTTTTCTGCTTAGGATCCAGTTTTTCCTGCATAATCTCCAGGATCAGTTCCGGAGGCTTCTGATGAGCATCCTTTGTTTTTGGTGCAGAAATCTTCGGTGGTGAGCTGAACCAGTTCTTTTTATCCTTTGGATCAGACGTTTCGGTGCCAAAGGTAGTTTTTCACGACTTGATCTTGAGCCGGAAGGCAAGGAGTTAGAAGCAGTGTTTCGGTGCGGACCATGGCTAGAGGGTAGTGGCGGCTGAAATGCCTTTTGTTTGATGGAAGAAAGTTTGAGGGGCAACGTGGCTTTGTTACTCACGGCACGCTGTCCTGCTGGAATGTCTTCGGAATCTTGCTCGACTTCCAGTTCCTAATCAAATTCTTAAAGAAGGCCGCCGCCTCTTCCGCCGACTCCATTTCTTTGTGCTCGGTATCTTCATCGAAGATATCCGAGGTGTGTTCAATGCTCTGCTGCTGCATGTCCCTTCGTCGAGTCGGACGATTCCACAAAGTCTTCTTTGATCGGAACGATCGACAAGCGGTGCAATCTTTTTCCTTGTACTCCGGTAAGAGGCCCAAGTTGCAGACTTTATACAGGTCAGTGCGCGGATACTTGGAGTGGCACCAAGAGCAGAATTGAAACATAGTCCGTCCCATCTACAGGAGACGGGCTAATAGGGATTGGAGTGGTAGTCAACCGATGCGGCTAGGCCCGAAGGCCACCAACAATGTCTATTACACCGAAGACATATTTTCCTATTTCTTGACACGTGGGCGCAGAGGACGGAGCCGCCTCGATCCAGACCTAAAGTCCGCAGCCTGTGGTGAGCTGGTACTGTAGCCTGTGCGCTCTCGTGGATGTGCTGTAAGACCTAGGGACAACGCCTCCGGCGGACGGCCTCTGTGAGGCATAAGGCCCAGACCAATAACGAAGGCAGGCAGACACTGGCGGGGATAGAGGAAGGGGGGACTGGAGGCCGACTGCCTATATAGGGTAAGGAGCTGCCGTGGAAAACTAGATGGGAGGGCCGGAGACACACAGTACTCACCAGGTAGCTGGTGAATCGGTGGAGGACCGGGTGGCGCAGCAGAAAGCCCCAGGCGGCGTTCCCGAAGGGAAACACAAAAACAAGATGCATAAACCGCGGAGAGAACTGTACTGCGCACGGAGGCCTGGGCCAAATATTGTAGGTGTCACAGGCAGATCCGAAGGAGGAAACCAGACTCTGCCTTTCTGAGCTAATTGCTGGGGAGTGGAATACAGGAATTTAGGGGAGTGCCAGGAAAAGCGCCAGGAGTCCCTCTGAACTGATGTAGGGAAAAACAAAGCGAAAAGATCACTCATAGAACAGGGATACTGGTGCCAAAGATAAAGGACGCAAGATCGCCACCTGCAGGCGGGGTGAAAGGCACTCCAACAAAATGGTAAATGATAAAGCACCAAAATGGCAAACTAATAAAATTACCGATTATACACAACCATTGCCCAAAGGTCTAGAGACCAGAGTGGAGGGTGCAAACTGTGGTGAGGGACCAACAGTGCAAGTAACTGGAGACTCCCGACTCACTGGCAGATGTGATGCAAGCAATCCGATCAACATGGTCCACAGAATCAATGCAGTTGCCATTGACGTGAATTTATTGCGATGTGACCTACGGAAATTGGCAAAAAGAGAAACCATCACCAAGCATAACTTGGACGTATTGCAGAAGGAAATACGTAACCTCAGTGTCACTGTAGCTGATCTCAAAAAGAGTAATACAGCTAGATGAGAAGACGGAGGACTCCGAAGGGTGTTCCCGACAGAACAACCTGCGATTCACAGGCTTTCCAGAAAAGGCGGAGGGCTCCTCCAAGCAACTCTTCCTTGAGGACTGGATAGTCCAGGTGTAGGCCCCAAAGATTTAAAAAAATCTTTAATGTGGAAAGAGCACATGGCGTAAGCCCCGCCCGACCTGGTGCACCTCCTCGGGCAATTATCGCCAGGTATTTTAATTATAGAGACCACGACGCGATCCTGCAGGCAACCCACACCAGAGGTCAGATACTGTACGAGGGTCATACCATTTCAATATACTCGGATTATACTAGAGTCTAGGACCCAAGGAAAACATTCATAATGGTCAAGTGGAGGCTCTGAGATTTAAACTTAAAACACAGTCTCATGTTCTCAGTAAAGATGAGAATGGAGAATGCAGGGAGCACCTTGTTCTCGACAAATGAAGCGAGAGACTGGCTGGATTTTAGGGTCAGAGCGGAGACCAGTGTTGTCCCATACACTAGATCAACTTGAAGGTCGGCGATAGGGGAGCTATCCAAAGAACGGCGAAGAACAAAGCAACAACAGCAGGAAAGGAGAGTCAGCAGTCCGGGGAGGATCCGGGTCTGCCTGTATAGGACACTGCAGATGTTGGAGACAGTACCGGAGTCCGAAGATGCGTCGCAGGATCACACAGCAGACCCTGGCGGCTCGAGGAGCATTCATAAATGAACTGAGAGAGAAAGGGCAAAGCAACAAAAGTACAGATAAGTGACCAAAGAGTATGACTTCACTGGGATGAAAAAAGTATTGAATATGGGTAGAGTTAGATGGTGGAGCTCTTCATGTGCACAGGATGATATCCTTAAGATGGAAGTTGGACTGCCGGGGGGGGGGGGAGATGCACCCCCCCCCCCCCAAACAGAGGCTGGGCTTCGGGTGGGGAGATTGAGGTGTCTCCTCACACCCTGGCAGATACCAGACCACTGGCACAGCACCAACTTACAGTGACATATATGTACACCCAAGTTAGTTGAAGGAGATGAGCGTAGAACCCAACTAGAGGGGTGGATTCAGATAAAGTAGATTTTTTGGGGGTGGGGGGTTAATGGGGAAGCATGTACTAGTAGTTGTTTTGGTTACAATGGAACTCGCACGACAGCCCGGGCGGGGGCGGTTCTAATATTTTGGAAGAAGTTAACAAAGTCGTATCTAAGAACGAAGTCTGGAAATCAAGTCCAGAGGGGTTGGAGTGGGGAGAGCTGCATTCTCAAGGAGAGTGGGGGTAGAATGAGGCAAAAGATGTTTGACAGATGGATGCATAAATAATAAAGATCATTACTTGGAATGTACGATGAATAGAAGGCATGGAAAAAAAAGACGCCGGATACACGCCTTCCTGAAATGTTCCAGAACGGCAACAGCCTGCTTGCAAAGAGGCACCTATTTGGGGGAATACGATCCCTAGAGTGCGTAAAAGATAGATAGGACAGCTCTATGCCACTTCGTCTTCTGGATTTGCATGGGCGATTATCTGGGTGACATCACATGGTAGGCGCTGAAGGTAGATATGTTAACTTGGATAGAAAATGGGAGGGAAGTGAACTATGAATTATAAATGTCAATGCGCCCAACTCGGATGGCCCAGATTTCTTCCTGGCGCTGCTAAAGTTAGCAACACCGTACATGAGAGCGGAGATTATCCTCACTGGGGACTTTAACTGTGTTTTTGATGCTACGCTAGATAGAGAACCCCCGACAAGTAACAAAACCTTGAATGCTGGCATTGTTGATGGCTATAATGCAGTGCATGCATCTTTGAGATAAATGGAGGGAACGTAACCCATTAAAGAGAGTGTTTCCCGTCACACCCCAGTGTCCAATAAATTCAGCAGCATAGACCACTGTTGGCTTACCCCCGTTTGCTGTGGTAGATGGAGTGTCCTATCTGCCCTGGTTTCTGTCTGAATATTCGCTGGTTCTAGTGACCTTGAAGTCTGGTGAGGGCCGTCCACCGATACCATTAAGGCGTCTCCCGGCTGAGGCGCTGACCGACCCACCCTATGCTGCAGTAATTTCAGAGGCCGTAGAAACTATTTTGAGGAAAACTGGGACACGGTGTCTAATAGATCAACGGAGTGGTAAGCTATGAAGGTGCTTATACGGGGGTGTGCATGAGGACAACATATGGGGTATGACAGCAACTAGAAAGGGATATACAAACACAAGAATAACAGTAGAAGACTGTAGAGGAGACCTTACACATCACACCCCAAAACTTGGGTAAATGGAGTGCAGCACGGAAGGAGCTATTAGAATCATGGTGCAGGTTAGAAAAATGTACATACACAGCATACAGGCAAAGACTCCATATGGAAGGGAATAGGACAGGCGCACTCCTTGCAAAGTTAATAAGAGCAGAGAGTGTGGCAACGCCGATACTCCAATTAAGCAATAAAGACGGAAACACAGTATGCACTCAGAGGGCAATTATAGGTGCACTAGCTAGACACTTCGCAGCGGTATGCAAAAATAAACTCTCCCCACCCGAACAAGCACTACAGCAGTTTTTTGATAATGTAGACCTACCTAGTTTAGAGCAGGAGGCCGCGGACGCCAATTTCCAAGGAAGAAATAATTGCAGTTATCAGAGGACTTAAACCAGAGAAATGCCCTGGAAGCGACCGACATCTGGACGAATTCTACCAGCAGTTTACTCTGGCTGGCTGACTGCTGAGAGTATATAACGAGGCGCAGGAAAATAGGTCGCTGCCTGCATCTATGCAAGAGGAAGAGGTGACTGATATTAAAACCAGATAAGATCCCCCTCCTACAGGCAGATATCCCTCCTAATTCTAGATGCAAAAATACTGAGCATAGTATTGGCGGCCCGTCTATTGCCATTTATGTCCCAGCTTATACACCAGGACCAAGCTGGGTTTATGCCAAGGCGCAATACTACATATAACTTATAGACATTGGCGCATGTATGGCATGCCCCATGCCTGGAGACTGAAGAATGCGCACTAGCAATGTTGGATATAGGACAAGAGTTTGATTCAGAGGAATGGGAATACGTATGGTCAACCTTAAGAAAGATGGGTGTGGGACAGGGTTTCATCCAATGGGTACAGTTACTCTACACTAATCCAAAAGCTCGGTGAGACTCCGTGGGATGGTGTCGGAAACATTTGCACTAACATGGAGCACTTGTCTAGGTTGCCCCCTATCCCCACTCCTATCTGCAATAGAAATGGAGCCTTTGGCTGCAACATTAAGGGAAAAACTGGGGAGATGGGGAATTAATTCAATTGGGGGACACTAATCACGTGATCTCACTATACGCGAACGATACACTGATGTAACTGCGCTGTTCAGACAGGGTGGTCCCGGTCCTTCTTGGTGCGTTGGGGGAATTTGGGACGTTATCAGGTCTTCATCCTAATCCCGGTAAAATCAAAAATTGCTCGCTATGGGAAGACTGGTGGGGATGCCAGGGAGTGACTTGCCCAGGGTGGGTCAGCCATGGGTGCTTAACTGCGTAAAATACTTCGGAATCTGTCTGACACATTTAGCAACCACCTAACTAGAGAATAATATCGGGAGGGTAGTTGAGGGTATTAGTAATTCTATAAAATTATGGAAGGAGCTCCCCTTTCCCTGATAGGGAGGATAGCATTATTAGAAATGGTTGTCCTGCTGAGAGGTCTATTTGCCGTTCAGCATACTCTATATAGAATCCCAAATCAGTATTTCTCAAATTTAGGTAGCCTCTTAGTTAAACTGCTGTGGGGAAACAAACGAAAACGAATACAACTTGATACACTCCAACAAAAATGGGAGGCGGGAGGAATGAAGGTTCTGCGGTTAGCTCTCTACTATATGGCCTCACAACTTCAACACAGAGTCTACTGGTTAGATGAGAATGATAACTGGGAGAAAGGGCTTATGGCGGGCACACATGGTGGAGTGACCCTCCAGGAACTCCTTGCAACGGAGGTTCCCGGGTCTTACTCTTATGTCGTCCAAAACATAACAGTGGTTTGGGAGATGGCAGTTAAGAAGGTTATCGGGCATGTGCCTTATGCCTCAGATATACCATTGTGGGTGGTGAAACCCTTAAAAAATATAGACTCCATGTCAATCAAAAAGCGTGATGTCACACCATGGGAGACCTATACAGTAATGAACGATTTTTTTTTCATTTAGATTTGTATAGCGCCTCATCACCCGGGGTCTCCAAGCGCTTGTCCAAAAGGTACACCCAGAATATTCACAGGGCCAAAGCAACCTTAGGACGAGCCCCATGCCTCCCGGAAGAGCACAGTTTAGAGCATCTTCCTGAAAGGCAGGAGGCTTGGTTCTTTGCGCAGATGTATTGGCAGGTTGTTCCAGGCCACTGGGATCGCATTTGAAAAAGCACACCCGACCATGGTAGCTAGTCTAAAGCGTGGGTGGACCAGAAGAGTGGCATCTGTTGAACGGAGAGCCCTACTGGAATAATATGGAACCAAACGCGCTTTAATGTAGCTTGGGGCGTTTCCATATAGGGCTTTATGAGTGATACAAAGTCTCTTAAACATTACTCTTTGTCTGATTGGCAACCAGTGCAGCTTACGCAATAAAGTGTCTTCCTCGGTTTTTTGAAGACCAATCTGGCTACATCATTCATGACTGTTTGTAGCCTAGTCAACTGGTGCTGGGGAAGACCAGCATACAGTGAGTTGCCATAGTCTAAGCGCGACAAAATCATGGCTGATACAGCGCGTCTCAGAGTTGCTGGAGACAGAAGTTGAGAGATTTTCCGGAGTGGTCTCAAAAGGCCTACACACATTCCGATGACTGAAGATACTTGTTTCCTCATAGTCAGTTTGCCATCTATGTGGATACCCAAACTTTTCACAGCTACTGCCGGTTCTGGAAACTGCCCTAATTCCTTCGGCCAGAATAGATCAGTGCAAGGGCTACCGTAGATTAATTGGCAGTACCTCTGTTTTATATGGGGTTATCTTTAAAGAATTAGCGGACATCCAGTTGACCGTGTATTTCAAGATGTTCTGCAGTCTAGCATGTGCACCGGGTGAGTCCTCAATTTGAATGACAATCTGGGTGTCATCTGCATAATTATACATTTGGCATTCCATCTGGTTTAATGCTGAGATCAATGGCTGCAGATACACATTAAAAAGGAGAGGTGAGAGTGCCGATCCTTGCCGCACTCCACATGAAATACCGGCTGATGCTGAGACCAGGTCTGTCAGTTGCACTCTGTGATCGATTTTGTAGAAAAGAAGTTAGCCAGGCATGCGCAGGTCCCTGGATGACGAAATCCCCCAACCGCGACAGCAATGGACTATAATTCACTGTGTCAAATGCCGCAGAGAGGTCTAACAGCACCAGGGCGCCCGGGATCTTTTTATCTGCTCTACATCTCAGATTGTCAAGAATGGACAGCATTACCAGCTCCGTACTATGATGTGCCCTGAAACCCGCCTGATTCCGTTCTAGCAGTTCGTTGTTTTTGAGGTGGATAGAAAGATGTGTAAGAACATGTTCCAGGATTTTTGCTAGAAACGGCAGCTGGGAGATGGGCCTGAAATTTTTCAGGTTCTTGGCATCCGCACCTGGCTTCTTCAGGAGAGGAATCAGGCGTGCCTCCTTGAAAATAGTGGGGACCAATCCTTTTTCCAAAGAACTATTAAGGAGGGCAAGGACAGTGCCCTCTATTCCTGGTAGTGCTAGCCTGAATATCCTAGGGGGGCACGGATCCGCCTGCGACCCAGACTTTACTCGCCCTATTAGGCTAGCCAGTAGTTCCTTAGTAATCAGGGGCAGTGTACTCAGAGGGTGGGTAATCGAGGGGGCTGCCGGAGTAAGTTGAACTGGACAGTCAAGTCTTGAGGTATGCAAGATTTCTGTTAGAAGATCCGCAATTTTGTTGGAGAAGAAATCCTGAAATTTTTGACAGTCATCCTGAAAAAAAGAAGGGCTCTGCTCTTTATAACCTGAGAGGTGGCTGAACAGCTTTGAACTGGGAAAGGGGCAGTTCCTACAATATGGGAAGAACGCTGTGGAGGCTCACGAACTGTGGCCCACTCGAAAATTTAGAACAAATTTCCATTTACTGTTGCAGAGGTACTGAGTGCAGACTGGATAATACACTGATGTATTTCTCTGCCGATTTCAAACTTTCACTTCAAATACTCCATGCAGGATCATCAGGTAGGTGGATATGAAGTGCTAGGAGAAAGGGTTGTACAAGAGGCATAGATCCTAACTTTCACGTATCATTGTAGGAATGGTGCGAGTGAGGATTTTCTTTGCGGAACAGACAGCGAGAATACTTTAGGCCATTCTCTAATTTGCAGGCAGGTTACACTCCATGGAGCATCTAATGCGTCCAAGGAAACTTGTCATGTAATATGAAAGGTTCCCCGACTGCTGTGATTAGTCTGGCTTTCAGACTGCTTTCTAATGGAAGCTATTTGATGAGGTTGCTGTGGGATGAAACCGTGAATACCGTATCTGGTGATGGTTTCTAGGGTTGTGACCTCTTGCACGCAAGTACCGTTTCCACCTGCCCATACATTTAAGGATGTGACAAACTGACCTTCGATAAAAATTCTAAAAGTGAACTTTGAGGATTTAAGTAGACCAAAAGCCTTACTGTTTCAGAAGGATGTGGTCTTAGCATCTGCAAGGGAGATGTTTGATCTTCAAGTTGCAAGGTCTTCCTCTGAAATACAGTTGCTACTTTGCACCAATCATCTACACCATTTTGGGGAGCTAGTGCATTACATTTTTTAGAATTTCTAATATTGTAGGTATAGTGCACTTTTTGCCGCGGGTTGGTTAGTACCTTCCAGACGATCTTCGGAGTTATTCCATCTATCATACACTAAGTGATGGGAGGCATTTTTGGAGACTTACAGCTTATCCTATTCCTGGCTGCTGGGACACTTGTTTTATTCGATTTACTCCGCAATGGATGTTCCGCCAAGCGGCCAAATGGGGATGGCACTACCACACGTGCTTCTGTGTTGAGAGAGAATGATGCAGTCCTTTGGTGCACCCTTGCTTCAAGAACTGAATGACAATTGGTTCTTGTCCTTTCGGCCTAACTGGCTATATTTCGTGCAGCTCATATCCTGCTATCAGCTGTGCACTTTCGTATGTGCCCTGGACAAATGCTTGGGGATGCAACCGGTCCAATCTACTGGAATTGCACTGCTGGTGGGTTCCGCAAAGACTCACTTGTACAAATGCCCGGGACAAGTGCTCCAGAACGCATATTATGAGCTTTCCTGGGCTGCTTCAGATCCTGGTGACTTGGATAAAGGCTCATCCTCTGCAGATGCACTACTGGCCGTCACTTATTCAGCTGCTGCTGAGGGGATTGCATTTGAACATATTTGTTCTTTGGAGCTGGCGAGAGGAGTGCCATTGAACAATCTTTTGCAGAGGCTTTGAACAGCAATGTTTTGTCTACTCCTTGGAACATTTAAACAATCTGACTGTTTCAAGCAGTGGTGATCTTTTTAAATCGGCCATGTTTTTATTCAGCAAATTGGTTTAAAATGGTCTTTTTAATTCACTTTTTATATTGACTTCTTAGACAATTTGGCTTTCTATATGCTTTTATTATTAAAGAAGCACAATGCTTTTAGGTTTTATATTAAATCTATATTTTAGGCATAGGTTTTGGAATGATTTGTAGTCATTTTGCGACCAAGGATTGGGTGTCATGTGTTCACATTGGGCCTGGGCAGGAACACCACCATTTTACATGCTCATATTTAAAGTTAAACAATGACATTTTACACACAATTGTTTGTGTGGTTATATGGATAATGTTCCGTTAATCAACTTTGCAAACATTTACATGTTTATTATGGTTCGCTCAACGACCGCATTGTCAAGATAGAATCAATGACAACAGACTGGATGGGACTTCCGCATGGTAACATGGGTAAAGTCTATTATATAAACAATATCACTTCGTTGTTAAACAAGAGAAGCATTTCACTGACACTGTCAAGATCGCCCCTTGCTGGATTTCCAGCCCAGCTGAATCCTGTTTACCTCCTGAGAAAGATGGTGCCCAGCTCTCTCACAAGACAGACTACCAGATGAAACCTACCCACCGGTAACTGGGGAGTGGGGAGTTAGATCACCTTACAGGGATTCTGGTAGACTAGGTAAATTAGGATAGGGAGAACTAGGTGGGAATACAAATAGAACTGTACTTATATGTATAAATGCATACATACATTTCATGAAACAGTACAATCTTTGAATTGTTAATTGTCTTTACCATTCTCGTAATGCGGATTACTCTGCTGCAATAATCAATAGAAGGAAACAGAACACACACATTTGACATAAGACTCATATTGCTTCAATAAATATTGAAACACCAATTCAAGTATTTCTTGTGTCTCTATCAGCATGCATGAGTTACCAAACAAAAGGGTGCTAGATTGGTTTCCACTATTTCCTTGGGGAGTCAAGGTGGTCATGTTCTGAGGTTACACACACCAACTGTTAACTTACTAAGTTAGGGGTATAGATGGTGCACTGTGCGCCAGCCAGGACTCAGGCCAACATATCCCAATTGTGTGCGCAGAATCAGTCTTGCGCAGTTTTGACGTTCATGTTGTCCAACAAATGCACAATTTTACTGAGAAAGTATGACCCGTATGACAACAGGTCACTGTAGTCCCGAAGAACCCCACCCAATACATAGTTGAAGTGAAATCATTGCTTTTGGGTTACTGGCAATCCTTAGAAAGATCAGGGGCACCGTGGTAACAGTTATGTTATGTTATGTTATAGGTTGTTTTGTAGCGCGCTCTGCTACTGGGGAGTATCCTGGCGCGTTGCGGAGGTGACCAAACATAACACAGAGAGACAGCCTAGACCTAACAAACAAACAGATGGGTCTTGAGATACTTCTTAAACTTGGATAGACACTGGGCGGTACGCAAATGAAGAGGGAGAGCATTCCAAGCCTTCGCAGTTACCACAGAAATAGATTGGCCGCCCAGCCTAGCCCGCTTATAGCGAGGAAGGGTCAGTTTGGCCAGCGAGGCTGACCTGAGACAGCGAGAAGGAGTGTAGAAAGAGAAGCGCTTCCTCAGGTAGCCGGGGCCAAGCTCGTGGACAGCTCTAAATGACAGCACGAGAGATTTGAACATAATTCTCTGAGCTACAGGGAGCCAGTGAAGTGCGCGCATGTGTGACCGAACACTCTGCCATTTCGGAATGCTAAACAAAAGGCGGACCGCGGCGTTCTGGACAACCTGCAGTCGTTTGACCAGATACGCCGGGATACCACAAAACAAAGCATTAGCATAGTCCAATCTGGACAAGATGAGGGCACGCGCAACCGATTCCCTAGTTTCTCTGGGCAGCAGAGGGAAGAATTTTCTTAAAGCCCTTAGCGTAGCAAAACAGGTCCCTGACAGCTTCTTGATATGGTTCTCAAATCTGAGGTCTTCTCCAAACCAAATTCCGAGGTTCTTAGCCGGGCCTCCCATCACCTTGGGACTAGGAAAATCAGGGGGCCACAACTCATTCTTAAAGTTGGAGGGGAAGGACCCATAGAAGAGGACCTCTGACTTATCCTCGTTGCATTTAAGATGGGCCATCGCCAGCCAATAAAACACAGAGGAAAGACAGAGGTGAACAGCCGTTGTATCCAGCTGGTCATCCGACCAGGTAAAAAGCAGCTGGGTGTCATCAGCGTATCCGATGACCTTAGCCCCAAGCTGTTTGGCCAGGTATATCACAGGGGTGATGTAGGCGTTAAACATCAACGGGCTCAAAGTGGAGCCCTGAGGGACCCCTGTGCGAAGTGGTTTGGCCTTTGAGGCAAACGGCGGCATCCATACTTGCTGCGTCCTATCAGAAAGGAAGGATGACAACCAAGCCAGTACCCTGCTGCCAATGCCAATCTCAGACAGTCTAGCAAGGAGGAGATTATGGGGGACGGTATCGAACGCGGCAGAGAGGTCTAAAAGAATCAGGACCGCTCTGCCGCCACCATCCAAGCACTCTCGAATGGCCTCCGTCACCTCCACCAAAGCTGTTTCTGGGCTAAAGGCCGCCCTGAACCCTGACTGCGCCGGGTGCAGGGCATTGGATTTTTCGATAAAGCTGTCCAGTTGACGAAAAGCCACCTTCTCACAGATCTTCGCCAGGGCAGGTAGCAAAGATATAGGACGATAATTCCCCGGTACCGTAGCCTCAAGCCCTGACTTCTTCAGTAAAGGGAGCAGCATAGCTTGCTTCCAGCATCCTGGAACCGTGGCAGAAGACAGTGAAAGGTTCACAATCTGGGTGACCTCAGTACATACAGTAGACGCCACTCCAGAGAGAACCCGGGCAGGGCAAGGGTCAGAAGGTGAGCCCGATTTCAGGGACTGAAGGAGAGCCTGGACATCAGGCTCCTCTGCCACTGAAAAATCCAGAAACTGCTGTGAGGGGCAGTGGACTGTTTGAGAGGCAGTAGTCATCAGAATATTGCCTATGGGCAAGGCAGCGAGCAAATCCCTTTGAATTTTTTCAATTTTTTCACTGAAAAAACAGGATAGCTCCTCGCACCATTGAGAAGAAGAGGGAAGCAGTGGTGAGTCTGCCACAGGGGATAAAAAGCTTGTGACAATAGAAAAGATCTCACGGCTATTGTTACTAGCTTTAGCAATCCTCCCAGCATAGTAACCACCCTTAGCTAATCTGATGGCGGCATGATATTCCCTCTGGGCAGTCCTCAGGATTGCTTTAGCCTCTGGCTGATAGTCTCGTCTCCAAGCCCGCTCTAATTTCTTACAGCCACGTTTCAAATCCCTTAGATCGGGCGAAAACCATGGCTGAGAAGGGATGCAGCGAGGTCGGGACGGGGCATTAGGCTTTGTGGATTCTTTGACCGCACATTCCATCCACCCATTAAAGCCACTAACCGCCTCTACCAGCTCCCCGCTGATTATTGGTCGGGACTCAATTAAGGCTCGCTCAAAGGAGGCAATGTTGATCTTTGGAGGGAGGTCCAGGACCGGACCCGTGCTCACTCTATTGAGTCCATCCACCTGCCAGGCAAAACGGACCAATTTGTGGTCGGACCACGTCACTCTATCCGATCTAAGTGCCACAATGGGAAAGTTGGAACAGACCAAGTCGAGTAAGTGACCCCCCACATGAGTCGGACCTTCCACCCATTGTTTGAGTTGAGCCAGTTCCAAGATTTCTGCCAGACGGCTGGCCATAGATGAATCATTGGCCTCCATGTGGATGTTAAGGTCCCCCAGTAAAAGGTACTTTGAAAAACTCAAGACTCTGGGCACTATACACTCCTCCAGTGACTCAATAAAGGGACCAGCATAACCTGGTGGTCTGTAGACTAGAGACCCCCCCAGGGTAAAGTGAGGATTAATCACCAGGGAGAAGTGGAGCACCTCTCCATCCGCCAAACCACCAGCCTGTTCAGTGGAAAGGCTCCATCCCTCTCTGTGAATAATGGCTAAGCCACCTCCCCTGCCCGTCGGGCCGTCCACCCTAACAATTTTAAACCCTCTAGGAACAGCAAGTTCAATACTAGGGGCGCACGAGCCATTAAGCCATGTCTCCGTGATAAAAAGGAGCTCCAGCTCGCCATCGCCCATAGTATCAAAGATGTCATCGGTATGTTTAGACATGGATCTGGCGTTAATCAGGCCAGCCCTGACCAGAGTGGGACCAAGCCTGATATCTGCTCGAATGGCTGTTAGCGGTAACAATTAATCACATTTAGTTCTTAACAGTATCTCACACACACAGCACTAAGAAAAGACACTTGACTAAGAGTATTTATTACAACAAGGCATACCTGTTCATTAGTACATCTAAAATAATCACAAAGGTTATCATGAAAACAGCACGCAGGCATGTTGCATAAAACAAGATTAAAGTAAACATTTTCAACCTGGTTAAAATGTTATCTAAAAGCCTAACACTCTAAAACCTACTTCTATGCCCCTATCCTAGGAGAGCATGTAGTAGAGTAACTTGCAGTGCATAGTTTCTTAGGGAGAAGCGGCTCATTGCATACTTTGTTGATAGCTCAGGATGCCATCAGAATAGCAGTGGAGGAAAGGAAGCGTTCCATGCGAAAGACAAACACGCGTAGCAGGCTCCCCTCGGGTATTCCGCTCTTATTGGCATCAGGCAAGATGCATTATCTTTTCTGAGTACTGGCAATAACCAAGATCGTCTTGGACAGTACCTTGAAGGATAATCTGGGGAAAAGGACCTCTCTACCCAAGGGGTCAAGGTGGTCCTTAATTAGTAAATATTATCGAGGGATAAAAAATCTTTGACATAATTACAGGATTGTTGTACATATATTAATGACCACATGGAAAGGCTTCTAGACATATCTTTAGGAGCATGGGAGATGATGGGATGTGTTGGACCCAGCCCTTTTGGCAGGTTCACCCAAGACTTTTTTGCTTTTTCCTAGCCTGTTTCTGGAACCTGGTGATGCACCCACTGTTGGAGCCTCACAGGCTCTTAAACTCTGAGCACGATGATTTTAGGCCTCTGCGCACTTTTTCACTGTGGTACAGTGTAAAGTGCTTGAGCTCTGTGTATGTGTGGTGAGTGACCTGCCCTCTCATAGGAATGAATGGGGAATATGTATGCCCATGGTAGTTCCTGATGTGTGGGGAGTGCAGGGGCGAGTTTGATATGTACGAACTCGTGAGATTGAATGCTGCGAAATGATATATGCAGCATGATTGTGTCTAGTCTAGAAGTGCCACTTCTAGAGGTTGGCATATTTGTGTAATTTGTGTCTGGCGTGTGATTGGCTGGTGAGCCTGGCCCAGGAGTGCCTGGGCCTGCTGTGGATTGACTGTCTGGTTTGAGGATGACAGGGGCTAGGGAGCCCCAGGAGGTTGTCTGAGTCAGCCCGTGGATGAAAGGCTGCATCTGCTGCCAGGGAAGTGGGAGGAGATGGCACCTGGGAGTGACTAGGGCTGTGCCTGCCTGACCACAATGCTGGCTCCACCTCCCGCTGGGCGACTGTCACCTCTGTCCCTGACACTGAAGAGAGTTCCCTAAAACCAGTTCTAGCTGGTTCTCACACTGACTGCACAAAGGATTCAAAGACTTTTCTCTGTATAATAAGGGGCTGTGTCCCCTTCCAATTTGTTCTTGTTTCTGACTTGAATCCTACCAGGGGCATGCTGCTGCTTGGGCCCAGGGGAATCCCTGGGCCCTGCCCAGCCCCTGGACTCCTGAAGGACTTTGCTCTGCCCTGGGATCCTTGGGACCTTCTGCCTATCCCCCCCAGAACTTGCTGCATCCCCTGGAGAACTTCTGTGGACCCTTCTTGCTATAGGGGTAATTTATAGGGGCCTGTGGGTGCTACCAGTGCCCCCAGCGCGATGGAAGCACTTTATTTTTACTTGGACCTTCTGGAGTTGCATTTATAGCGCTTGGAAGCGCTTTATTTGGCTGCTAGCGCTTGTGAGCGCTTTATTTCATTTATAGCGCTGGGAGCGCTGTAATTTCCCCCTCAGCGCGTGGTAGCGCTGTTGTGGCCTTTATTTATCTCGAGGGAGCCTACCCTTCGGCTAATGAGACCCAGCCTACAAGTGCCTGAAACAGGCCGCAGCGCTGCCCGCGACGTCCCGGAAGTGGTTGGCCGGCCGGCCAATTGCAGCGCTGCCGGCCGGAAGTCCCGCCCCCGCAGCCCCGGGAAGAGAAGAGGAAACGTCGCCTGCTGCGGGGCTCCCGTGTGTCGAGGGAGCCCCGGGAAAAGGAGGAAGCTATCCGGTGGGGAGAGAAAGCCCCGCGCTGCCTGAAGAGGAGCAGCCGCCGCCGAGGTCTGGTGAGTCGGGGCTGGGCCGGGTGAGGCGGGGGCAGTTCTGTTGCTGCTCCGCGAGGGAGCAGATGGATTTTTGTGGTGCCGGTGGAGGCACAATGTCAAGAGCGGTCCCGAGTGGCAGTGGGCCGCTCCAACGTGGAGATAGTGGTGCAGAAGGCCCGGCGGGGTACCCCCACCTGTGATTGAGTCGGGGTGCTCGGTCAGCACCCGGGCGGCCCCACGTGCGAGAGGGCCGCCCCAACATCCTGGGGGCAGTTCATGTCCAGAGCCTCGAGGCTCCCTGCCCGCAATATGGTTTTAGAGCCCTGAGAGGCTCCTGGGCAGTAGTGAGATTTCGAGTCCCCCAGAGAGGGACTCCAACGACGGGGCAAGATTTGTTATAGAGCCCTGAGAGCCCCACGGTGGCACAGTTGTTTCAGAGCCTGAGGGCTCCATGGAGCATATTGATTTAGAGCCTGAGTGGCTCCAACGCTTGGGGGCATGTGTATTTATAGAGCCAGATGGCTCCAACGCCCCACACAGTTTCAGAGCCGGTGTGGCTCCAACGTGCTCAGAGTTTAAGAGCCTGTGAGGCTCCAACAGTGGGTGCAGTTTTGCTTCCTGAGGGCTAGTGAGAGCCCTGCCGCAGTTATGTCTCCGGCTGCCCAGCAATTAGTGGGCAGCTGCACCGTTTAGGCGCAATTGGAGAGAGAGTCCCTGTGTGGGACAGAGGTGGCACAGTGGTGCCAGGCCTGCTACAGCTGCGCAGCACTTAGTGCCAGCTGCAAAGTTTAGGCCCTTGTGATTGTTCCCAGGTGCCCAGCAAGTAGTGGGCACCTGCTACGTTTAGGTTTTGCGCCAGTGGCGCACCCCTGACTGGCGCTGCATGGCAGCGCGCCCTGACATTCTGGACACAGGGCTCTTTAGTCCCTTTATTGGATGGGGGCTGGTATGTGATTTTATTTAGGCGCAATGTTTTTATCTATGTGATGGTATTTGCCTAATGTGATTTTTGCGCTATCGTATTGTTCTGGCCCCTCTGAATGTTTCTAGGCATCATGTGTCTTCCTTTTTCCTGCGCTGCACCTCTGAATGTTTTAGGCATCATGTGTCTTCTTGCGCTGCACCTCTGAATGTATTTTATTGCATCATGTGCTTTGTTCTGAACCCCGCTGAATGTGTAGGTTTATGCATCATGTGTTTCCCTTGTCTTTACACCTCTGAATGTTTTTAGGCATCATGTGTTTTCCTTTATTACTCCTCTGAATGTGTTTCATGCATCATGGGTAATGTGTTCCTGTTTATACCCCTAAATGTATTTTATTCTTAGGTGGTTGTTCTTTTAGTACAGGTGGTCCTAGTGAGGTCCTGGTTCCTGTTACCAGTGGTTACTGGTTGTGTGCTATAGTTGCTAATTTGTGCTACTATGATTTTTATTCTTTAATATTCTTTATTTTAAAAGTGCTATTTCTGATTCTGACAGTGGCCCTGTCCTGTACACAATTCCTTGTGAATATTGCCCGTGCCAGTTGACACAATATACATGTGTGACTACTATCTGATGTGTTTTTACAATACAAAAGTTATTTTTATAATAACCTTGTGTGGAGTTCCTTTTGTGGTGTGCCTAGTATGTTGTTGCTGTTGTGTGCTGGCGCAAATGCTTTACACATTGCCTCAGAGTTTAGCCTTACTGCTCGTGCCAAGCTACCAGGGGGTGAGCAGGGGTTATCTTGGCGTGTGACTCCCTTGCCCTGACTAGAATGGTGGTTTCTGCCTAGCTTTGGCGTCAGCCTTAGCCAACCAGAAATAGCCAGGTCTAACAGGATGTCAATTTGGACTATACCTTATTTCAGAATTTAAGGATGTTCCTAGATGCCCTGGACATTCATAAAGGAACACTTGCTCTAGACTGGGTGTTGCATCAGGTGTTATAGCTAGGTCATTTTTAGAATGTTTTGAAACCGTTCTATGAATGATAAGTGCAGGTGACATTCATGTAATTTAAGTTATTACTGTTCATAATAGAAATGACAGTGAGTTGGCAGAATTCAGAAAAAGTGTTTGTCTGAGATGGACTAGGAAGCCTGCCCAAAACGGAGGCAGACCTTATAGATTTTATATCACTGCAGCAGAGGAAATAGCCACCTTAAGCTAAAGTTCTGAGGTTAATAGGAGGAAATTAGGAATTCAAATCCCCTCTACTGAAACCTATTAAATGCAAAAATACATTTCCTATATGAAAGGAGATTAAAAGCTGCAGCCAGATATAACAAGTGCTGTATAAAGTGGGAGTGTTGTTTTATCCTCTGTTTATTGATTTTATTTTCAAGTGCACAGAATACATTAAATATACCACACAACTGTATGCGTTACAAGTAGTCAGTACAGTAGATCAATAAGGTCTGTATTCTAGGTCAGGACCGGAGGCCTCAGAGGATGCTTTTTACTTTCTCTGTTTAATTGCTTCAGTAGCCCATTACCTTTAAAAAAATAAAACATTGTGAGATACTACAAATCGTAAGAGACAGAGCGTGTATAACAGTCCACCAATCAGACAGCTCTGCCATGCCATAAAACCTTGAAGGAAACGCACTTCCTCTTTCTTCGATGCTCAACAGCCAGACAAAGTGCTTTCATGGATTTGAACTTTTAACAGGGTCTCAGTGCAAGTTGGAAATCTTGAAGGTATGCTGTGGTATCTTGTTACTTGCTCTTTCTATATGTGCTTCAAAGCAGCACTCAATGATTACCAACAGCAGATCAAAGCCACAAAAAAGAGGCAGTCACCCGCAGAATCGCCACCAGCTCGACCCAAGACAAGGAACTCTCCTGCAAATCAGCCACCGAAATCACTATCCCAGCATCACAGGAGCTCTGCGACACCCTGGCCGACCATGACCACAACTAGATAGCAGCCATCTACAAAAACCTGGACCCCAAGCCCACCAGCCCCCTCTGCCAGCAGTCAACCACCACCGCTGAATACCAGATCACTGAATGGAAACAATAACACATCAGACAACCATACTGATGAACACGATCAGCTCAGAAGCATCCGCCAACCCCTTCCCCCACAACGTTTGAACCTCGGAAGAGAGGATATCAGCAGACAACTCGCCACCATCCTCATGCCTCACTAACCACATCCACCTTCCCTGAAGCCTGGGAACACACAAAGGTCAGACCACTCCAAGAAACTCTCTGCAAACCCCAGCTATCACCAGAACTACTGACCCATCTAGCTGCTCCCCTTCCCTGACAAAGTCGTGGAGAAGGCCATCAACCTCCAACTCACTGAGCACCTGGAGAGAAACATCCTCCTCAACCCCTCACATTCAGGGTTCAGAACTAACCACAGCACCAGATGACATTCACAAGTTACTGGGCAGAGGCGAATCAGCCGCCCTGGTCCTGCTCGACTTTTCTGTCACCTTGAACACTGTCTCCAGCCACACTCTCTATCACCATGAACACAATGGCATCACAGACAAAAATCTCAAATGAATGGCATCCTTTCTCACTGGATGCACCCAGAAAATCAGGCTCCCTCCTTTCACATCACAGGCCAAACATTTGAAGCATACCACAAGGATCCTCCCTCAGCAAAACTCTCTTCAACATCTACAGGACACCACTTGCGGACATAGGCAGATAAACAAGACAAACTTTTCCTACACCAGCGACGCACAACTCGTTCTATCGCTCTCAGCTGACCCCCACCTCAACTAAAACCAGCTTAGACAACTGTATGAAGAAAGTCTCCGCCTGGCTAAGGGGCAACTGCATTAAGCTCAACAGACAAGACGGAAGTCCTCATCTTCGGCAAGTACACAAACCTACAGAACGACTCATGGTGGCAGTCGGAACTCAGTCCCCAAAAAAAAGACAACACCTGCAACCTTAGTATCATCCACGACAGCCAATTATCCATGAAATGCCAAGTCAACGCAGTCTCCTCAGCCTGCTTCCACACACTGGATGCTCCGAAAGATAGTCAAGTGGCTCCCCATCAACACCAGGAAAACGGTAACAGGCCCTCATCTACAGCTGACTTGACTACGGCAATGCATTCTATGCAGGCACCACCACTGAACTCATGCGTTCTGTATCAACTGTAGTCTTTGCATCAGTCAGACTGATCCTAAACCTGCCAAGAGAACCCACATTACCCAGCACCTGAAGGACATCCACTGGCTCCAGTCCAGAAGAGATGACATTTCAAAATCCTGACCCCTTGCCTACAAGGCCCTCCATAACCAAGGACCTGCCTGCCAAACCAAAGCCTGCTCCACCAGGCAAATAGGAACCTTTGCTCAGCACACCTCACCAGACATTGCGCATACGACGCAGCCACACCAGAGGAAACTCCTTCTCCCACCTTGCCACCAAAGCCTGGAACAACCTACCCCTTCACCTCTGCACTGCTGCATTGCGGACGGCCTTCAGGAAGGAATTCAATACATGGCAGTTCGAATGAGACCAGCAGTAAGCACCTGGATACCCCAGGGGTGACAAACCGCGCTCCACAAATACAACTTGATTGATTGAGCTTTATGCCTTTGGTTTGTTATTTTTCTTAATTCAAACTGTCTCACAGCAATTCGATTTGGCTTTACTTTGGACCTTCATTCCCACCTACTCTCGCATTGGCAGCTTTTTGTTCAGAGAATTGCTCCCCATGGGGGAGCAGAGCTAGGCTTGTTCCCAGTCTCCACTGGCTTCGCTGGCTTTTCTCTTGTGTGCGTAGTGCACCCCTAGAGGCAGGCACCATCTTGACAACACCTGCATCTCTATCCCAGTCAGTGTATTGTTGGAGGAGTTCCAACACGAGCGTTGGCCTGCCCCCAAACAGGGGGTCACACTTTGTAGGATTACATCAGTTACCAGTGATAGAATGTAGCTTCATTTGGCTGGACTACATGTTAAACTTCTTCCTGACCCAGTCAGAGCATTTTAACAAGCTTGAGGCCAAAATCATTCTTCAAACAAGGCTCTTATGTCAGTCTTTTTTAAACAAATTTTTATTGTCAAAAGTCACAAATCACAGAGCTCCTTAACCCAGAAAACGTCTGCTAGACATTGCAAATCATTTCCACAGCAGTTTGAAGTACAGATTTTCTTTGTCATCACTGTTTTAGAACAAGAGAAAATAAACACAACCCCCCCCATTCCATTAACTCGCCACTGCGTCCTATTTGCCGCTGCATTCCCCAATACCACATATACAGTCCCTCACAGCCCCCCAAATCACCTACCCCAAGGGCCCACATAACACAATCGACGATGATGGCCTCGATAATCCGCCCATCTCTTCCAAATTTTGGGATGCTTTTGAGGGGCAACCCCTGGCTTTAAATATTGGGATCTCTAACATCATGCAGAAGTCTAGCCCATTCTTCCAAGCCGAGAGAGAGGGCGGAATAGTTGCCTTCCACTTCCTTGCTATATCCCTTTTCGCCAAAGTCAGTCCCAGCAGCAACAGGTGTCTCTTGTAGATGTTGCCTCTTATACCCTCACCCTCCATAATGTGTAGGATTATCAGTCTGAGGGAGAAAGGGAGCTCCCATCCCAACACTTCCGCCAGACAGGCCATAATCCCCCTCCAAAATGTTGAGTGCGCTGTGCAGTGCCAGATAGTGTGAATCAGGGACCCCTCATCCCAGCTACAGCGCAGACATATCGGGATGTTACAAGACCCGCCCTCCAAAGCCTGAACCGGGTATAGTAAACCCGGTGAAGGTTTTTGAATTGAATGAGACACATCGCTATTGCTACCTTTCTAGGAGAAGCCAGTGCTTCCATCCAGTCATCCACATCAAGTTGGCCAATGTCCCCAGTGCATGCTTCTCTGAGTTTATTTAAAGTATCGGAGCTATGCGTCACTAAGGACTTATAGAACTATGATATTTTGCGGTACCACAAATCACCCATGAAGACTTAGGCTTCTACCGGACTGAATTCAGGGAGCGCTTCTAGTCCCAAGACACTAGGGTGGAAGGCATGCCGAAATTGGAGGTATTTATAAAACTAGGTTTTCTGCATCTGGTACTTGTGTTGCAGATCTTGAAACAACTTCCTCACATTACATCTCCTAAAGTCAAAATGCCGATATTATCGCACCCTCAGAACCCGGATAACGCAGACAACGACCATCATGCCAAAGCGGGATTTCCCTGGTCAGCTTATTCCACCACCCCATTCTGCGGAGAGATTGTTTCCATACCTGGAAAACCACTCTTGTAGCCGGCGGGAGAGAGTTATGCAATGTCGCAGACTACAAAATTGAGAGCGGATTCCATCATACACTGTCATTCCACTGCTTAAGTGGGATCCTTCCTATCCCCATACCACCATTCATTCAGCACTAGGAGATGCGAAGCCAGGTAGTACGATTAGACATCTGACGTAGCTAGCCCCAATACGTGGACTGGAAGCAGGTCCGCAACGCGACCTTGGAAGCCCCCCCCCGCCCACTGAAATTGCCCTAAAGCTGCGTTATCTTGGCGGAACCACATAGGGGGTACTGGATATAGATGGTTCTTCAACTGATAAAGCAAACGCGGTAGCGATACCATCTTGGAGATAGTCGATCTGCCATATATGGAGAGGGGCATGTGTGACTGTTGGACCTGCGATGGGCAAGCCCAGCATAAAATTGGTGCTCAGCGGGTGGGATTGCGAGCCGTGCTTGTTCTGTACCCCATAATAATTCAGTGTGCATCACAGGTACACACCCGGAGTTTTCTCCCAGCGACCCTCTGATTTAACATTTTGTTTTTTTCAAATTCTCTTCTGGAGGTGGGTGGAGGTGACCCTCAGAGTCTCATATCCTTATAACCTACTTCGGGGTGGTTGTCCACACTTTTCACTGACAAGATGGAATTCGAAATGTCAGAGCTGGAGACCTATACTGTGGCACAGCACAAGGATTTCTGTCAGGAAAGGGGAGTGTTCGTTAGGCGAGGGGCCAAAAGAGAGGAGCTCCGTACTAGTCTGCGAGCCTGGGTGGAAGCACATCCGGAGGGAACGGTAGAGGAGGAGGAGTCAGACAGAGGTACTGTCATTGAGGTAACTGCAGAATGTCCCCTGGGGGTGGGTGAGATGTCAATCAGCCCCAAGGTAGCCTCGCGGGAGGGCAGCAGTGTATCCTCAAGAGGGTTGTCAGAGACCGAGTTAGCCGACAGGAGAGAGGAGAGACAGTTCATATGGGAGTTGGCCAAGCTGGAGATGGAGGATAGGAGAGAGGGAGAAGGGAGGAGGATGGAACATGAGCTCAAGCTACGAGAGCTCGACCTCCAAGCCCGTAATATCACTCAGCTGGGTGTCGAGTCAAAGGAATTTGTCAGGGAGCCCAGGCCTCATTTACCCAAGGACGTGGTCGCCAGTTATACCGCTGGAGACGACATAGCCAAGTGGCTGACAGCCTATGAGGTCTCCTTAAGAGCCCATGGGATCCATGAGAAGCATTGGGGTGGTGGATTGTACCGCTACATGCCTCCGACAGGTAGGGATGCCCTATTGGCCCTAGACCGGGAGGAGCAGGTAGATTACCCCGCCATGAAAGAGGCGCTCATCAAAGTTTGGGTTGATCCCAGAGAAATACCGGCAGAGGTTTAGGGGCAGCCACAAACTAAGCTCACAGAATTGGGTTGACGTCCTGGATTATGCCAAGAAAGCCCTAGATGGGTGGGTCCAAGGTAGTGAGGTGGAAGACTATCGAGGGTTGTACGACCTACTACTCAAGGAACATCTACTCGAGAAATGTCTTCCTGAGCTGAGGCAACACCTGGTAGACAGCAAACTTACTTGCCCCCGTAAGCTTGCTGAGGAGGCGGACATTTGGACAAGTACCCAAGTGTCCACCAGGGGGACGGGAGGAGATTCTCAGAAGTCCGGACACGGCGCTCCCCAGAAGAAAGAGGGGGGAGATAATAAGAAAAAGGAGTTCTCCAAAGGCCCCCAAAATGACTTTAAAGGGAAAAGTTCCTTCTCCAACTTTAAGGCTAACCCGC
Source organism: Lissotriton vulgaris (assembly GCF_964263255.1). Taxonomy (NCBI): domain Eukaryota; kingdom Metazoa; phylum Chordata; class Amphibia; order Caudata; family Salamandridae; genus Lissotriton; species Lissotriton vulgaris. The sequence continues at coordinate 1,674,208,925 of NC_141695.1, read as the reverse complement.
AGAAGCCCCCTAATCCTGGCCAGAGTCAGCAGCCAAGGGTTGTCCATTGCTTTGAGTGCAGTGGTGTTGGACATTATAAGGGAGACGTGAAATGCCCAAGGAGACCACCCCCTCCCACTGGAGGAAGGGCCCCGGGAGGTGCTAGTGTAGTGCTCGGGGAGGAGATGCCCTTAGTTAAGGGGAGGGAGTGGGCGGGAGTCACCTTAGTGTCCCTGGGTGATCGGGAGATGGTTCCAAAGATCCAGGTGCCCTCAAATACTACCAAGTATGGTCACCATCAATGGCCATAGAGGGGAAGCTCTGAGAGATACAGGAGCCAGTATGACTATGGTAAGGAGTCATCTGGTGTCCTCAGAGCAGGTAATGCCAGGCGTACTTCATCCAGCCGCGATGGCAGACGGCAGAATGGGCCACTATCCTGTGGCAGAGGTTCCCTTTGAGTGGGGAGGGGTTGCAGGTTCACTTCGAGTTGCCATAAGCCCCGCCGTGCCAGTTGATTGTCTGCTGGGCAATGATATGGAGCACAATGCTTGGAAGGAGGTGGAATACCGGACTCATTCTGAGATGCTGGGTACACCTGATTGGGTCTGTGTGAGTACCAGATCTGCGGCTGCTCGGGAGGAGAAGTCGCATGGATTGGAGCCTGGAACAATGGCCCGCCCAGCTGCTGATGAGGGAGCATCTTGAGGACAGGAGGAGCCGGCCTCGTTGTCCGTGCCCCGTGAACGGATAGGCCACCTGTGGAGGTGGACCCGGAGTCCGCAAAGGAGGACATGGTTCCGATGGAGGACCTACCTATCCCCGCTGAGTGGCGAGTGGAGGGAGGACCGTCCAGGGAGGAACTAAGCAAGGGACAGAGGGAATGTCCCACCCTCGAGGGTCTAAGGCAACAGGCTGAGGCCCAGGCAGCAGGTAACGAGTCTGGGAACTATCGTGTTTACTGGGAGGAAGGTCTCCTCTACAGTGAACCCAGGGCGCCAGTGCACGGACTGTCACGGGCCCTGGTAGTCCCACAGTGTTACCGAGCCTTCCTATTAGAGTTGGCTCATGAGATTCCCTTGGCAGGACACTTGGGTCAGGACAAGACCTTTGCCCCGCTTGTCCCCCACTTTTATTGGCCTCGAAAGAGGGTGACGTCCGACACATACTGTCGGTCGTGCGTGTCATGCCAAGCCAATGGGAAAACAGGGATGAAGCTGAAGGCTCCCCTGGAACCACTTCTCGTCGTTGGCACCCCCTTTGAAAGGGTGGGCATCGACATTGCTGGGCCCCTAGATCCCCCAACATCATCCGGTCACAGGTTTATCCTGGTACTGGTGGATCACGCCACAAGGTATCCAGAGGCAGTTCCTCTGAGAACCATTACTGCACCGGTAGTGGCGAAGGCCCTGATGGGGATCTTTACCCGAGTGGGATTCCCCAAAGAAGTTGTGTCTGACCGGGGGACCAACTTCATGTCAGAGTATATGCGGGCAATGTGGAAGGAGTGTGGAGTGACCTACCGGTTCACCACTCCTTAACACCCACAGGCCAATGGCCTCGTGGAGAGGTTCAACCAAACCTTAAAGGGTATGATCAAGTCTACCCAAAAGCCTGCGGAGGAAATGGGACGTCCTCCTACCCAGTTTGCTCTTTTCCTACAGGGAAGTGCCACAGAAGGGAGTGGGCTTCAGTCCCTTCGAGCTTTTGTACGGGCACCCTGTACGTGGACCTCTCAGCCTGGTGAGGGACTCCTGGGAAAAGTCTCCCCGGAAAGTTCCCCAGGATGTGGTGAGCTACATGCTGGCCTTCCGGAGCCAAATGGCTAAGTTGTGGAAGCAAGCTTCTGACAACTTGGAAGCCAGTCAAGCAGTCATGAAAGCGTGGTATGACCACAATGCTCACCCAGTGGAGTTGGAGCCTGGACAGAAGGTGTGGGTGATGGAGCCGGGGGAGCTGAGTGCTCTCCAGGACCGTTGTACAGGCCCCTATGAGGTATTGGAGAACATGGGCAAGTCTACCTATCTGGTGGACGTAAGGACCCCTCGGCATGCCAATCGTCTCAAGCCCCACTATGAGAGGCCTGAAGTCATGCTGGTGATGGTGACTGACGGATCGGAAGAAGAGGACTCTGAGCCTCTCCCTGACCTCTTTGTGTCTCAAGAAAAGGATGGGTCAGTGGAGGGAGTAAAACTCTCACCATCCCCGACTCCTGAGCAGCAAGGGGAATGTCGCCAGGTCCTGGGGACATTAGCTCCGCTGTTCTCCCTTGTCCCGGGCAAGACCCATCTGTGTACCCACGACGTGGACACAGGAGACCGCCCACCTGTGAAGTCAAAGTCTTACCGGCTGTCTGACAAGGTGAAGGCCAGTATCCGAAGAGAGGTAGCTAAGATGCTGGATGCTGGAGCTAGGAGTCATTGAACCTTCAAGCAGCCCTTGGTCCAGCCCGGTGGTTTTGGTACCCAACGCTGCCCCACCTGGCACCACACCAGAATTACGATTCTGTGTGGATTACCGAGGACTCAATTCGGTAACGGAAACCGATGCTCATCCGATCCTTCGGGCGGATGAATTGATTGACCGGTTGGGAGCTGCCCAATATCTCAGTACCATTGACCTCACTGCAGGGTACTGGCAGATTCCCATGACTGATGGAGCCAAGGAAAGGTCAGCCTTCTCCACACCTGATGGACACTTCCAGTTCTGCGTTATGCCTTTCGGGCTCAAGAACGCCCCTGCCACTTTCCAGCGGTTGGTGAACACGATCCTCACCGGGATGGAGTCATTCTCTGCTGCTTACTTGGATGATATAGCTGTCTTCAGTAGCAGTTGGTAGGATCACTTGCAACACTTGCAAGCCGTTCTCCAGGCCCTGGAACGGGCTGGCTTGACGATCAAGGCCAGCAAATGTCAGATTGGACAGGGGTCGGTAGTGTACTTAGGTCACTTGGTGGGCCGGGGAACGGTGCAGCCCCTTCAGGCGAAGATCGAGGCAATCATGGCCTGGAAACCCCCCAAGACCCAGACTGAGGTCCGAGCCTTCCTGGGCCTCACAGGTTACTACAGACGGTTCGTGTAGGGGTATGGCACTATCGTGGCACCCCTTACAGAACTCACGGCCAAAAAGCAACCCAGGAGAATCATCTGGACGGAGGCTTGCCAGCGAGCCTTCGACACTCTGAAACAAGCATTGTGTAAAGCTCCAGTCCTGAAGGCTCCAGATTTTTCGAAAGAGTTCATTGTCCAGACAGATGCATCCGATATTGGCATTGGGGCGGTGCTATCGCAACTCAATGAAGAGGGTCTGGATCAACCCGTGGTCTTTCTGTCACGGAGACTGCTTCCCCGGGAACAGAGGTGGAGTACCATTGAGCGGGAAGCCTTTGCGGTGGTCTGGGCACTGAAGAAGCTGCGACCATACCGGTTTGATTCACACTTCCTTGTTCAGACGGACCACTGACCCCTTCGCTGGCTCATGCAGATGAAGGGGGAAAACCCCAAACTGTTGTGGTGGTCTATCTCCCTACAGGGAATGGACTTTCGGGTGGAACATCGGCCCGGAGTTGACCACGCCAATGCAGAAGGTCTCTCCAGGTATTTCCGCCTTAGTGTTGAGAACTCCCAAGGGGTTGGGTAGGTCTCCCCACTTTCAGCAGCGGGGGGGGGGGGACGAGTGTTGGACCCGTCTGCTTCTGAGAGTCCCCTCACCACTATAATTTCTTTTGTTCCCCTGTACCTCCCAAAATGTATTGCTTTTTATTTGTCTACCAGGACCTTTTTGTGTGTTGTTTCATGGGGCTAGGTGTTCCTTGACACCCAGTTGCTCACAAGGTTTCTGGCACCTATGTACAAGGCGCCTGGCGAAACCTGTGGCCATTAAAATTTAGGTTGGCAACCTGTGTGTGTTTAACCTTAAAATGGTGGACACATATTTTCCTCATGAGAGTGACTCCCATTGGAGCCTCTTTGAACCCTGACCTTCTGAGGTTTTGGCGCGCTTTCCTGACAGGAATTCTTAAGATTTCTTCAGGTACACAAAATGGCCGCTCCAGAGCCCCAGTACCGTGGCTGTGAGTGACCATAAGACACCTTAGAATGTGTCAACCCATTGGCACAGCCAAGGAAGGTTACAGAACCTTCTGGCTGGTACCAGTACCTCAGGGCTCTGGCTATATAAAGTCCAGAACCTGGCGGCCATTTTATTGAAGAGAGAGGGGAGTTGATTAGACTACTACACCTAGATGCTGATAGCTGCTGAAGAGGTGTGACCCCTATTCCTGACTTGACACCAGAGAAGACACCTGCCCTGCTTACCCTTGAGGTGGCTGAGAGTACAGGCAGTAGTGTGGCAAGGGTTAATATTGTGGATACTGACTGGCGTTCCAGTCAGGCGTAATTTTGAACCCTTGCGCCTACAGCGCCTGCCCAGCTAGCGCCTCTGTGCCCCAGAAGACTGTGGCCGAGTTTGTGTTGCCCATCGCAGGTCCAACAGTGACCAATTCTTCTTCTCGCGCATCCATACCCATACTGATGCTACGTTGCTGTCCCACGCAGCTTTCGGTGATTCTGATAAGAAGACTCCCAGGTATTTCACGCTCTCCAACGTAACCTGGACTGTTGAAGCCTAAGGCCACAGTTCCGCAGCTCCTCTCAGTGTCCACTGTGTGGATTTACGCGGGTCCATGAATAGACCAGACGTTTCCTCAAATATTTGCATAATGCGCAACAGCCTCGGTCCCGTCCTATTTATGTCAGTCAAGAAGAATAGGACATCGTCCGCATATAAAGCGATGCAGTCAGATAGCCCCCGGTCCAATTCAAAGCCAGCCACTTAAGCATCCATTCGTACCCATGCCGCTAGGGGCTCCACAGCTAAAGCAAAGAGGTACGGTGACAACAGACAACCCAGCGGGTGCCCCTGCCAATTGGGAACTCATCAACCCTTACGGAAGCTGTGAGGTCCGTATACAGCAGTTTTAAGTATGACAAAAGGTGACGACCTATGTTCAGTCGGTCCAATAAAATATAGACCCAATTAAGGGAATCAAATGCCCTATCCACATCCGCCAACATGAGGGCAGCCCGCACAACCCTTCACTGGACAGCGGCTATAGCTGTGTGCGCACGTATGATATTGTGACGTGTAGCCCTCCGAGGCATGAATCCTGCCTGGATCAGAATAGCTATATGAGATTGGAAGCGATTGGCCAACGCTTTTGCCTGAATTTTGGCCTCAAAGTTTAGCAAGGATATGGGGCGATACAATGCAAGCAGGTCAGGGGGTCGGCCTGGCTTATGGAACACCATCACTTCTGCATGCCTCAAGTCTTGTGGTACTTGAAATTACAGGGGAACCCTACTTACAAAGAACCAGGGTAATTCTATTATATTGAGAGACAGTGGTTCTAGTAGACACAACGAATAATAATGCAATGAAACAACTGCACAGTGGCAAAATAATTGTGAGGGAAAAAGGATAATGCAAGGCTGTCATCCCACCATGAAGAGTCTGATCCGGCTACACGCCAAGACCTGATGGTAGGAGACCCTGTTATCAACCAGTCCAATAGACTGCTCAAAAATGACAAGCAGACACCATTGCGTGTCTTCCACCAACTAGCTCTAATAGCAGAATTCATCACCCACGATCCATTGGAGGCAGCATACACCTCATCACTGTGAGCATCGGGCCGGGTACTCACGTTAGTGCTTTTTTAATTATTTCACTATCACGGGATTTTACACCTTCACGAAGGCTGCTCCCCCGCATTTCAGATATCCCCAATATCTATTGTCCTAAAGAAACCCCACACCCAACTGAGGGGTTGAAACGCCGTCGACACGAGTACAGAAAAGACTGAACATAGCCAATGTTATCAGACATTTGTGCTGTCATTGTATTCTACTAACTGGTCTCTTCTTGTACATAGTGAAACCTCGTTCTACACAAATTCACTGTATATATTTATTCACTGGTTCCATTATTTACTTGGGGATGCACTGCACAAACCTTATAGTCGTTTGAATTTAAAAATGATATATGCTTACATATCAATGTTCTTTGTTGCATATATATAAAAATTCAACCAGGTTTACTGTGTAGAGTTCTTTCTTTTCCCCTTTGCATTATCCTTTTTCCCTCACAATTGTATTGCCATTGTGCTGTTGTTTCATTGCATTATTAATCAAGTCTTGTGGTAGGCACCCCTGGTCCCTGGCCTCCTCAACGACTTGAAGATAATGGGGCCCCAATTTGGAGGAGTATTTCTTAAAGAATTCACATGGGAACCCATTTGGACCAGGCGCCTTGCCGGAGTTCAGGTCATCCAGCGCAGCACCCATCTCCTCGCCTGTAAATGGAAGTTTGAGGTCTGCGTGCGCCTCATCCGAGAGAGCGCGCGGGGTAAGTCAGATAGAAAGCGCTGCACCACAGTGTCCTGCAGGAGCTCTCTAGGGGTATATAGCTCTGTATAGTAATGCACAAAACTCTGCAATGAGAGAGGGGTCACTCATGATCCGACCATCAGGCCCGGGTATGTTTGGGAGAACCTGTGGTTTCAATGCCCCTTGACACAATCTATGCAATAATTTACCAGACTTGTCCCCCATTGATAAATTCTGCTGCTGGTTGCAAGCCACACAAGTTGGGCCTCATCCATCAGGGTGTCAGCATGGGAGTACCGCTTGAACGCCAGCTGTCGGAGCACCAAGCCTCCCCCTCCCCTCTGCTTCTCTGTTCCAATTACAGTAAGCGGGCATCCGACCGTGAGAGCGATTCTCGCCGGGCTCGACGGGCCACCGCACAGTATGGAAAGTCCACCCCTCGAAGGGTGGGCTTCATGGCCTCCCATAAGGTTGCTGCCCCGGTTACGGTATATCTAGGTATTGCTCAATTGCCTGCTTCATGTGTCATGTGCTCCCGATACTGTTCATCCTGCAGGTGCCAGGGGGATAAGCGCCAATGAAAGGTCTCAGCTGCACCGTCGAGAGCACTGGGGAGTGATCGGACAAACCCCTTGGGAGAATCTCTACCGCCCTCACCGGTCCTACAGCACCCATCGGTACAAATATATAATCAAGACAAGAATATAAATCATGGGTTGTCGAGAGGTACGTATAGCCTAGTTCCTCGCAATGCAGTCCCCACCCATCCCAGTCCCGTCACCAAGGAGCTCAATCTGGTACGGTGTGAAACAGCGGGGTAACCTCCCGCTCTCCATCAATCCATAGTCAGATTCATTACATCATTCCAGTCGCCCCCTACGATCGCTAGCCCCTCAGGAATGTTGGCCCACAAGGACGTAAGCTCTCCACCAATGTCCATTGCGGCGGCGGGGGAGCATAAACACCCTAAAACCACCTGTTCCTCATATATGATGCCCTGCATAAAAACAGATCTCCCCTGAGTATCGGCCCATGTCTTGATATGTTTGTAGGTGACTCTACGGTTTAGCCCGAGTAGACCACTTGAAAATAACCATAGCTGAGGAGGCACAGGGCATTTGTGCCTATTAGATGGGTCTCCTGAAGGAGCTGGACGTCTGCTCGGCAGCGTTTGGCCTGTTGGAGTAGGGCCCCTCGTTTAATTTTATCTAAGGATACCCTGACATTCCACCTCACTATTCAAAGATCCTCGGCCTGGGGCCGCGCCCTATCTGTGGGGACTGCCATCTAACTGTCTCCGGTTAGCAACATGCAGGACAGCTATGGACCAGTGTACAAGTCAAGTTCTGTGTGTGGGGATGACGCAGTGCAAACAAAACCTGTGTATCCCAACTTGGCCTCTCCCCCAACCCTACATCTCAAAACAACTGAACTATCTGTCGTGGTGGGAGTGGCTAGGAGGCCCGAACGGGATCCCCTGTCCGATCCCTTCAACAACCTGCCCATCTTCAACAGGCGTGCCCTTGAACTGCTAAGAGTCAAACAAAGGTACTGGCCCCTGCTCATGTTTCGTCGGTTCAGCTTCATATCTCCAGCAATCCCCATCGTGGAGAAAGTTGATGCAACTATGACGCTGAAGAACCCTGCCGGAAAGCAGAGGTAGATCTGCTAGGATCACTGCAGGATTTGGAGCAGCGTCGGGATCTCAACCTCCTAGTTCCTTTAGTTTTGATCTTGGGCAGCCTGCGAGTGGTCTCACTGAATGAGGAGTCTGAGTCCAAACTAGGCAGTGTGGGTTGTTGAATCTTCAGTGTTTTATCGGTCCACTGAAAGACATCTTCTGGCTCCTTAACTCTGGCTTGCTGTAGGATCGTATCCCTGTCGTGGCTCCAGGAGGTGGTTTCTGCAACAGGTCCTTGTGCGCCCTTTCCACTACGAAGCAGCTGGACAACGAGTCTGGAGGGAGCTATTTCGCAAGCCACCCAGTTAGGAACCGTTCCATGTCCCCCCCTTCACATCCTTCAGGGAATCCAACAAAGCGGAGGTTGCTCCTCCTGACCCTGCCTTCCGCATCTTCCACTCGCAACGCCAGGCCTCTGGTGATTGTTTCCAAGGACGCAACTTTTTTGCAAGGTAGTGACAGTCCTCCACCCCCTAGACCAGGGTTTCAGCCTCGGTAATGCGCTCAACTGCATTCCTAAGATCCTGCCATAGGAGCATAAAGTCAGACCCTACCTCTCAATCTTCGCTCCCAGAGCGGCTCTCGACTGAGTGATGACCACCATAAGGCCACCCTGCGCACCTCCCGGGTCTACTGATGGGGCTCCTGCTCCAGAAAAGCGATCCAATGTACTCTGCTGGGCAGATCCTCCGACTACCTTATCCCTCGTCATTGTGCGGTACGGGTCGCCAAGCTCTCAACATTTCTGATCAATGCCCCCTCAGACTTGCCTCAGCCATGGGTAGCGTTCGCTCTGCCCGTGGTATGTTGCCCTTCTCCACAGAATCTGTTGGCAATATAGTCCTTTGTCAGAGGGTTCTTGAAGTAGGAGACCCAGGTGGGACCCTCTTGCCCAAAAGCCGCACTAAGGGCTAGCCTGGCCGCTTCCGTGTACCGTTGCACCCCTCCCCCCCCCCCCAACCACATCGCTGCTGATGGAATTCCCCTTCTGTGTTGGAACTCTTTGAATTCCATTGTTTCATGACGAGCTCAGCTCGTCATAAGCACACGACCAGTGTACTGCATGACGAGCTGAGCTCGTCATGAGCAGGGAAGGGGTTAATGGGTGCATCCTAGACCACGCGGTCAACCGTTCTCGATCACCTGGTTAGCACAATTCACCAGCCACGCCGGATCCCGCGGCTCCTATTGTGCCAGGGCCCAACCCCACACCTGGGGAAAGACAATGATGAGGACAGGGTCCAATTATTCCAAACTAGACTCCCTCACACTGTAATGCCAGAAGTAGTGCCATCTGAGGCCCCACTGAGTCACCCACAGCCAAGCAGAGCTCAATGTGCCGCGCTCGCCGCCTCCACGGGCCAACTGTTGACCCTGCTCTCCAGCTGCCCCATTAAACGTCTCTTCCCACACTCAGAGGTGAGCCAGCACCAGGTCCAGTTCCCTGCGTCTTCCCGCGGTGTGACCACAGTGTCTCTCCGAACAGTAGTCTGCCAGGGCATACAATATTCCGCTGCACCTGCAGCAACCCCCGAGCCGCAGAGCCCAGCTCCTCTACCACCGAGGGACAGGGCGTGTGACTCAGCTCCCAGGCCTCGGGTCCGGCTGCCGCGTAGCCCCAGGGGTCCGCTTTAAGTCGTCTGGATCACTGCAGGTCCTGCAGTCAAGGCCAGCCCCCGGCGAACACCCTGCACACTCTCCCTGCGACACGATCCAACCACCGACTCAGAAACAAAAGATATGTGGGGGGGGGGGGGGGGGGGGGGGATGCACACGTACATTCACCAGAGCTCCACCGGGGGCCTAACCGCTACGCGGGTACTTCCTCTGCCACAGACAGCTAGGGTTCCTCACCAGTTCCGAAGGGCCGAATCTCCGCCCTGCTTGGTGTACCGTCTTAAGGGTGGTTTGGCGCCGCCTGCGCCCACTGTCTTCCGTTCCCGCTGGCACCAAGGGAGCCCCACCTCACAGCTACACACTAGGCCTCTGAGACGGTATGTCACCTCCGCCGCCAAAATCACATTGGTCTCAGCCAGTCTACCGGTCCGACTGCTCACTCCTCAATTCCTGACTGCTACAGGAGATTTTAGGGAGAAATGTGTCCGGCGAAACATGATATAAGGAGGATATTTAAGATGGGCTGAGTGGAGCTCGCCTAACAAGCGTCCACCATTTGGGTTGCTAAGCAACACCCCCCCCCCTGATTTCAGTCTTTTTAACTCCTCCTTTCAGTTGCCTATTGGCCCTGAACAACCATGGCAGGTACCTGGGAGGGGAACTCAACAAATTTTGGGAGGATCAGTTTTCCTAGATGATGGTTTTGTTGACGCTGTAGATTCCACATTGCAGAGAGCTATGTCTCTTGCCCTTGAGCCTCTCAGCAAGCAGATCTTGTTAGTGGATGCCCAGCACAGCATGACACACAAATGGGGAGAACCGTGGCCCCATTGTGGTCACTGGAGCCCTCATGACTAACAACCTGGCTCTCCCATATAAAAAATACCTTGAACGACTCCAACAAGTGTTCCTAAAATGCGAAGCTCCCACCCCTTTGGGTTCCAGTGAGCCTTGCACACCTGGGCCTCCCCATGGATGTCCAAGGCTTTCCCCTTTGGGATTGTTACAATAGGGGAGACTTGGAATATTCGGCCCTTGAGGACTGTGATACGAAGCAGGGGCCTAGTAGATCCTGGAGACTGGAAGGCAATATCAAGTTGTATAACCTTCGTAATGACAAGGCCAGAGGGGCTCATAACAAGGAAGGCATGTTGGTCCTGGACGATCTATCACCACTGTTCCGCGGTTTAGGTCCTTGGCCCTAGAGTGGCCCAGTATGTGGCAACTAAAGTTAGGAACCTTTCGGGCAAGGTTAGAGGCAGCCTTAGGGCGGAATGTCCCAGATTTTGCCTCGATGAGAAGGTTGCCCTGACACCCAAGACTGAGGGCAAAATGGGCACTTTCATTATCAAATTTTAGAAAGACCCCAAGAAGGGAACTGAGCGCTCCCGGAAAGCATGCCAGGATAAATTACTGGGCATTCTAGATCCCTTTTCCATAATACTTGATGTGGCAGAAGAGGCTTAAGACCAGCAATTTGATTTACACTCAGGTTGTCTGGCTGGGCGCAGAGGGCTATATGCTTCCTGGGGAATTCAAATTGTGCTATATTCCCTGAGAGAAGAAGCTCCCTCGTTAAAATCTATCCAAAGTAAGGGGTGCTCGCTAACTCAGAGGTAGGATTTGGCAACAGCGGAATCTTTGGAGACCCATTTATAAGAGCTGAGAAATTTTGTCACCACTTTATCCTTTGATAAGGCCCAACAGTCCATGAAATTGGTTTTCAACAAAAGCATTTTTGGAGGGGATGGCAGACGCATGGGGCGTCAGGGGGAAGATCTTTGTTGGCTGTTCCTTCTTCACAGGGTCATAGAAATTTACAGAGGGCCGCCAACAACAATTGCAATTTCAAGACCAAAAGCTGCTTGGTGGCTTCTTCCTGACACGAGACAGTTCTCACAGAGGTAGAGGCAGCTTACAAGGAGCTGCTAATTTCCCTAGTAGCATTTCAGGTAAGGAGTTTCCCATCCATCCCACCAAAAGTGGAGGGCCGACAGGGTCTATTTCTTTACATTTAGATAGAGGGAACTGGAGATGTGTGGGTGTTATAAACAGTTTCAGGTTTCTTCGTAGTTCTACAGCATCCTACTTCAAGCCTGTGGGGCTAATTTTATAGTCCATTCAGGAGGTGGACAATGTTCTAATCTCCCAGGAGGTAAGTTCTCTTCTAGACAAAGGGCCCATAACCTCTACAACCCGTCACCCTTGCAGATTCCTCAGCAGGTTCCTAGTCAAGAAGAAGGGCCAGGGGATGAGACAGGTGATCAATCTACGAAAGCTCAACCAGTGGTTGGTGTACCATCATTTCAAGAGGGAGGCTTCTATCTTTTCAGGGATATCTTCTGCCAAACAATTTGATGGTAAGGCTAGACCTCAAGAACTCAAATTTCACCATTCCAATCTTTCCCCCTCACTGCAGGCCCTTTTAATTTGCCAAGGATGGTCAAGTTTGCAAGTTCGTAGCACTCCAGTTCGGACTCTCATCAGCCCCTTTGTGCTTCACCAAGGTCATGTGGCATGTGGTGGAGCTGCTGCATTCCATGGGTGTCAGATTGATCGCTTACCTCAATGACATTCTGAACCTTCAACCAGATCCATGGTCCCATCTTCAGCATCTGGTTTTCGTCTTGTCCCTCCTTCAATCCCTGGGTTTCATCATCAATGAGCAGAAATCAGAGATCATTCCTTATCAGTAAATCTGTTCCTAAGCTTTGTCAGTGACCCAATTAAACAGGTCCTCAAACACCTCACAGAAAATAATCACTTGTAAGTAAGGCGCTGAGGTGCACCGTAACAAAGGAGTTTGTCTCGCTCAGTTACCTGGTCTGTGCGAGAGTTGTCCTCTTCATGTCGTCCACCCAGGCTATCTTTCCGGGCCCATTGCACTACAGGCCCCTGCAGAGGTTGAAGTCGGGTCATCTATGGGGTCGGTCTCATTCATTCAGCCGGGGTAAGAATGCCCAATAAAGCTAAGTCAGAGATGCAATGGTGGCTGGACCACATAACAGCCTGGAAAAGCACAGCCATCTTTGGCTGGGCTCCGAAAAGCGGAATCAGACGCCAGTCTACTTGGCTGTGGAGCTCCATGTGGAGAGGTCACTACAGAAAGACAGGGGTCAGAGCAGGAACAGGGGTTGCACATCAACTGCTTGCATCGTCTTGCCGAATCCTTCGAAGTGCAATACCTGTCAAGAGAAGGTGTCCGGATCAATCCTCCTGAAGATGTGTTGGCAGCCAACTGTAATAACCCTCTCAGCAAAACAAGGTCCAAAGCTCTGGCCGAGCTAGCAAAAGACATTTGGTACCATTGCCTGGACAGGAGTATAGTGGTCGCAGTTCACATTCCTGGGACATTTAACCACATTGCAGACTGGAACTCCAAACCTTTACAGAATTTCAGTGCCAGGATCTTGGATCCCTCTTCAAGAGGATAATGGGCAAGTGAGGTCCGCTCAATGTGGACATGAGTCTTGCCGACAACATAAGCTTCCCAGTTTCTTCAACTGGAGGCCAGATCCACTGGCAAGAGCAACAGATACTTCACGCAGGATTGGAGTAGAATTTGGGGGTACGCATTCCCAGCCTTCGATAATAACCATGGTCTCCACACAAGTCTGGCACTAGAAGGTCTCCATTTCTTCGGGAACTTTCTATGGATTCTTCAAACAGCTTCCCTAGAGTCTGTTCATGTTGATGAATGCAGACGGCCTCTGGTACCTGCTCGTCCTGGACGGATCCCATGGCGTGGATGATTAACGGGATGCTGGGGCCTCACAGGCCTTTCCGAACAAGCTTCTGAAGTCATTAGAAGGGAGTGGGCATATTCCACTAATAGGCGAAATCAAGAACAAACCCACTCACTAACTGATATTCACAACTAGGTGGTACATCCTAGATATATATAAACAGAAACATTGTCCCACAGACAAAAGCTTATTCAAAAAATATTGTCACTCTTTATTTACATGTTTTTTTTAGTACTTTGAAAACATAATGGCAGTATATACTTTACATTCGTGACCACAATACACAGTAGATAGTCTATATATACATATTTATACTATATACACACAACAGAGCGGACCCCCCAAAAAAAATCATGAGCACAACTACACAACCTCAGTCAGTCAGAACCATTCAAACCATCTATCTGCACACGTAGTTACAATTTTTCCTTACATATGTGTTATAATATTGATTGAAATAGATTGTTATGTACTGTATATTTTTTGATATTGTGTGTGTAGTGGGTTTTTGACTGATTGTAACTACGTGTGCAGATAGATGGTTTGAATGGTTCTGACTGACTGAGGTTGTGTGGTTGTGTTCATGATTTTTTTTGGGGGTCCGCTCTGTTGTGTGTGTATATAGTATAAATATGTATATATGGACTATCTACTGTGTATTGTGGTCACGAATGTAAAGTATATACTGCCATTATGTTTTCAAAGTACTAAAAAAAACATGTAAATAAAGAGTGACAATATTTTTTGAATAAGCTTTTGTCTGTGGGACAATGTTTCTGTTTATATATATATCTAGGATGTACCACCTAGTTGTGAATATCAGTTAGTGAGTGGGTTTGTTCTTGATTTCGCCTACCTTTCCCTGCCCCCCCCTCACTTTATCAGCCCTTCAGGGACCCTCTTCTGTTACTTTTGACATATTCCACTAATAAACATTGCGGCTCTGCTTGGAGCAGCTAGACTAGCTGGTGCCCAAGCAAAAATCTGTATCCTGTAGCGGCAGATTTAGTGCATGTTTCTAGTCCGAGCTTGCTCAAAAGCGGCTGCCTATCGTACCATCAACACATTTAGATTCACAGTCTCCTTCGTACATGAACCCTGGCACCGGGTTCGGTGGGGAGCAACATATGTGTGCATGTTGAGTGCACATCTCCAAACTCCCACAGTATTGATATTCTCACTTATAGGACTTCAATTTTGTGTTGCAACTGAGTCATGACCAGATAATGTGCATCGGTCACGAAGCAACTTACAAGTAAGTTGTCAATGCTTTTATAGTTACTCTTGCAAGCAGGTGGCGTATGAAAGGGCTTTGGATGTACCTTACAAGGTTTTTACGCTGGAGGGCATTACATTTACAGTGTCTCGAAACATCAACATCAGAACAGTAAAATATCATTCCTTTTCGGATCAACCCAAGCTGTGTGTGGGGAGATGTATTCAGACCAGAGACCGGCAGGTGCCTGGCATTTGTTGATTTCATTGGGAAAAAAAACAATTAAACCGCTTTTTTTCTACCATGATTGCCAGGTGGGTTTGTTGGGGGATGTCAGACGCGCATTAATACCACTACCTTCGGGGGGTAAATCCTCGGGGCAACACACTGGTTTTCTAACTCCACTTTTAAAAAGTTTTACTTTAACCGAGTTATGAATATGGCAACCATGCTGATTAATAAGCTTTAACCCCTTCACTGCGGCGGCTATTCCGCCGCAGTGCTAAGGGGGTGGGGGGGCCGCGCGGCGGTCCCGGGCTCGTGACGGAACCGCTCCGTCACGGCACGCGGGTGAACTGTGCTTGTGACGGAACGGTTCCATCACGGTCCCGCCCGCGCTAGAGAACGTTGGCGCGGAATTCGCGCCGCACAGGGGGCCGTGACGGAACCGTTCCGTCACCAGCAGAGCCCACCCGAGGCTCGTGACGGAATGGTTCCGTCACGAGCATAGGAGGGGTTAAACAATCATAATCCAAGGCCTCCGGTCCTTACAAAGATTGCAAAATGTCCTATTGTGAAGGAAAGTTTTAATTCTACAGGTTTGAAGATTATCCCGCACAAATGGAAATTGCTTATTTTTTCCTCACTCTCAACCTGGTACCCTTGTGAATACATTGGGGTAGGTACAGATTTAACTTTAGATTTTTGTGGTGGTAATACAAATACAGATAGTCATGTATTCTGTTAGCTTATTTTTTTAGTCTTGCGGCTGGTGATCAGAAAGAAGATTTCGAATTAACAGGCTTTGGTTCTGGAGTTTTATGCAGCAAGAAAGAAGTGTTTTTTTCTGAAGCCAGTTTTATGGTGTGCCAGACCTGCCAGTTGATGGACCTTTGAAGCTGCTCGGACCCTTAGGATTTGTAGTCCCTTGCATTAATTTTATCTGTTGGAAGTCAATGGGCTGCTGAGCAATAAAACGGAGAAAGTAAAAAGCATAATCTTTGCATCTGTGTCCTTAATAGAATTGAAAGTTTCCTTCAAAATAGGTAGAAACTTTTTCTATTATCATAAACTTTACAGCGATTACAACATGCACGTGTCAGTTAGGTGTATATGCATCATTGGTGATATTGAATCTTGGGAGCATTTATTAGTGTCTTGTTTACTTGTGGTGCATGGGTGTTGGGGACCATATACCTCAACCAAACTAGTGGGAGCGAAACAATTACATGGTGGGTATTTTAGCTGCGATTTTTAGTCTTTATACAACTTTTAAAATGCAAAGCAATTGGTAGTAGATATGTGAAATTATTTCTCAATTCAGCCTGCTTTCGTTTGTTTTTTAAATAGAAAAGTTGAAGTAAAATCTGTTCCTATAATGGTAATGCAAGTGACGTGCAGCAATGTAATCCAGATTGTTTCCCTTGTGAAATCTATATACCTCACTTGGGTTTAGAATAGATCCAAGTTCATTCATTGATTAAAAAGGAGTTGGGGGGGCTTGGCCAAGATGGCGACCTGACCAGACGTCGGACTGCGAGGCTCCCCGGCCCTGAACCCCATTTAGCCCTTATTTCTTGCCTGCAAAACGCCAATCACACAGGCAATTCCCGCTTCTGACCAGCGGACCTGCATGACCCGGTTTTGGCCCACATAGTCCATCCAGCGCTCTACGGAGCTGCCGCCTCGCCGGGAGGCTGAGATCTGCCCGAGGGCCGCGCCATCTTGCTCCCCGGGCAGCGGGAGAGCCGAAGTGGTGATCCGGCGGTGGGGCTCCATAGCGGGTCTGCAGCGGAGGCCGAGGTGGCGGAAGGAGAGGACCAGGACCCAGTCTGCATTGGTGAGCCCAAGAGTCGACGGACGCTCTAGCAGACGGCGGGGTTGAGAAGAGCCTGCCGGCAGCACGCAGCAAATTGCGGAAATTGAGGCCCCGGCCTCAGGCCTACACGGAGCAGGGTGACGGACCCCGCGAGTGCTTGGGGGAGGCACGGGGCCCTGTTCAGAAGGTTCTACATCACAAACAGGCCCCTGCAGAGTCCTGCTGTTCCCCGTAGTGGGCTGCCCTGCAGTGGGGTGCGCAGAGAGGGCTGCGGCTGGTGGAGGGGCGCCGTGAAACTCGAGGCCCAGGCTTTGGGGCCTGCAACACGGAGCAACCAGACAGGGTGCCGCGGCGGGATCGGCTGCCCTGAGGGCTTTGAAGAGCCCGTATCGCTCTCAATCCTGCACGACCCCGACGCTTACAAGGAGAGGAGGGTGTAGACTGCCTGGGGGAGCCATGAGACTGATCACTGCACGAAGGGCCCAAGGACAGGGAAAGGACATAGCCTGTGTACTGCCACACACACTCCCCGCCAGGAGCCGGTGCGCATTCTGCCCTTCCCAGCTGCTTTGACAGGGTACCATTGCTGTGACGACCGAGATGGGTGCAGGTGGCGTGGGCAGTCGCGGAAATTGAGACCCCGGCTCTGGGCCTAGGCCGACTCGGATATTGGTGTGCAGGTGGTGGCCCAGGTGGAAGCTGGGGGATAGTACCCAGTGCGAGACAGCACTAATAGCTCGATAGCCCATCCTGCGCGGCAGCGGTACCACAGCCGATAGGTGAGAAGGGATACGGAGGGAGAGGAGGGGCCCAGCCACGAGCCGTCTACCGGGTCAGCCGGGAACGACTGAAAGAGCTCCGGGTGAAAACAGGGGGGGGGGGGGGTGGGGGTTGCCCCAATGTGAAGTGACCCCTGCAGGGGGTGCTCACCTCGAGAATGAACTGGCCCCAGCTAAGTTACTCACTCATCCTGGGATCGCCCACCCAACGAGCCGCGCCCGACTGCAAACGCTAACCAACCCTGCCCTCCGGGGACTGTAGGCCTGTGGCGACGCGGGTCGCAGGGGTGGCCGCACTATAACTGAGATGTTGGTCAAAAGCACCCCAAAAGGGGAGAAGACCCAGAACCCCCTCACCGGTGGTGGCGGGCGGCACAACAGGGCGGGAAGATGGAGGGGCTCCCATTACTAAAGCCTTCCTGGAATCACTCTTCAAAACACTGAGGGACGACTTCCAGACTGAAGCAGGATCTAGCTGGGGAACAACGCGAACTCCACCGAGAGGTCGATGGCTTGGGAGAGCGGGTGGCCACGATGGAGGAAGCAGACCAGGCCCGCAGCGGGGAAGTAGAACTCTTGCAGCAGGAGGTCCTCAGCCTCCGGGAGCAACAGGTGGACCTCCAGGCACATACGGAGGATCTCGAAAATCGCTCCCGAAGGAATAATATACGGGTCCAGGGAGTGCCACTGAAAGCAGAGGGGAATAGTGTCACTTGCAACTTGCAGGAGCTGTTCAGGGAGATTCTTGGCGAACCTGCTGAGTTTGACATTCGCGTTGACCGCGCGCACAGGATCGGCTTGGCGCGTCGTGCACCTGCCCCTCCGCCGGACATCCTTGCCTACCTCCCCGACTTCCCTTTGAAGGAACGGTTCCTGAAGGAAGTTCGCCAGAAACAGCCTCTCCACTTCCAGGGCTTCCCTGTTGCCCTATTTCAAGACCTTTCAGCCATTACGCTCCAGAAGAGGAAGGCCTTCCGGGTGGCCACGACATTTTTGTGGAACAATGGAGTGCCCTAATCCTGGGGTCACCCCTTCCGACTAATTTTCAAATGGTGAAGCTGCATCAACTCCGCTCACTCCGGGACACGTGTGCCCTTCTGGAAATCAACCCAGCAGAAGATGAGCTACCGGGGGAGGCCTCACCTCGACAATCTCAGGAAGGGCCCGAACAGTGTTCCCTCGGCGGGTGGCAACGAGTGGGGAAGAATCGCTCCCTTAAAGAGGATCTTAAACCTGACCCGACTACCATGGCCAGGGAATAGGCGGCGGCTACACAGGAGGTGGTCAAAGACACGGCGGCCCCACCTTGAGGCACTATAGCGAATATGCTACTTACCAGTATGCATCTGTTCTTGGCATGTAGGGCTGCTGACATTCATATCTGTGCCTAGTGTTGGGTCCGGATGATTGCACATTGTTGTCCTGGAAGAGTCTTCGAAGTATCACGAGATAGGTGGCTCCTCCCCTGGACTACAGTGCGCATGGGCATCGACTCCATCCTCAGATCGTTTTTAGCCATTGTGGCCAAGATGGAGTGAAACTAAGTGAATGATGACCATGCTACAAGTATGTGTGAATTCTGCAGCTGCTACAGGCGCCGGGGAGGAGGGCGGGCGATATGAATGTCAGCAGCCCTACAGGCCAAGAACAGATGCATTCTGGTAAGTAGCATATTCGGTTCGAGGTATGTGGGCTGCTGAATTCATATCTGTGCATAGAATACATAGCAGTCCCTCCATTAACGGCGGCCGCCTGTGCCAGGTGCAGCAGTTTGGAAAAGTGTTTTTAGAACAGCCTGCCCTACAGCTGCCTGCTGTTTGGAGTGCACATCAACACATTAATGCTTTGTAAATGTGTGTGTGGTAGACCATGTGGCTGCTCTACATATGTCTTCCAAAGGAATATTTCAAAGGAATGCCATGGAGGCCCCCAAATTTCTGGTGGAGTGGGCCCTTGGTGGAATGGCGAGAGTAAGCTTGGCTTTCAGATAGCAGATCTGGATACATTTAATGATCCATCTAGCTATACCAGCCTTGGAAATGGGGTTACCTTTGTGGTGTGGCACAAAGGCAACAAAGATTTGTTTAGTTTTCCTAAAATCCTTGGTCCTATCGATGTAATACATCAGGGCCCTCTTGACGTCAAGGGTGTGGAGCATTCTCTCCGCCAATGACTCAGGATTTTGGAAGAAAACAGGCAATTCAATAGTCTGGTTAATATGGAATTGAGACACAACGTTAGGAAGGAATTTAGGGTTAGTGTGAAGCACTACCCTGTTAGAATGAATTTGAATAAATGGCTCTTGGATAGTTAGTGCTTGTAGTTCACTAACTCGCCGCAGCGATTTAATCGCTATGAGGAAAGCCACTTTCCATGTCAAGAATTGAATCTCGCAGGAATGCAGTGGTTCAAAGGGAGGACCCATCAGCCGGGTGAGGACCACATTGAGGTTCCACTCCGGAACTGGTGAAGTCCGCGGAGGAATGACTCGTTTAAGTCCTTCTAGTAAGGCCTTAATGGCAGGCACTCTGAAAAGTGAGAGGTGCTGCCTGTTCTGGAGATAAGCGGCCATTGCAGATAGATGTATGCGAATGGAAGCATAGGCCAGATTACATTTGTACAGATGGAAAAGGTAACAAATGATATTTTGAACAGATGCATCTAGCGGGTTAATGTTGTGGTCTGCACAATAAATGACAAACCGCTTCCATTTTGCCGCATAGCATGATCTGGTGGTGGGCTTTCTTGCCTCCCGAATGATGTCCATACAGTCAGAAGGCAAGTGCAGGTAGCCAAACTCTAAGACTTCAGGAGCCAGATCGCCAGGTTGAGCTGTTGCGGATCTGGATGCTGAATGTCGCCATGGCTCTGCGTCAGAAGGCTGGGTGTGAGGTGTAGCCTCTGATGCGGTACCACGGACAGTTCTAGAAAGGTGGTGTACCATGGTTGGCGAGCCCACGTTGGAGCAACCAGGATGAGAGTCATCGAGTGCTGCCTGAGCTTGCGTGCCACCAGCGGTATCAGAGGTGTTGGGGGAAAAGCGTACGCAAATTTGCCTGACCAGTTCATCCATATCGCATTGCCCTGCGACTGTGGGTGTGGGAACCTGGCGGCGAAGCTTTGGCATTTTGCGTTCTCCCTTGTGGCGAACAGGTCTATCTCTGGATGACCCCACCTTTGGAAGTACGGTTTGAGTACTGATAGATGTATCTCCCACTCGTGCATTTGGTGGCTGTGCCTGCTGAGCAGGTCCGCCATCTGATTGTCCTTGCCCGGGAGGTGTTCCGCCATGAGGAAGATGTTCCTCTGAATGGCCCACTTCCACATGCTCTGAGCCAGATGAGACAGCTGCGGAGAGTGTGTTCCTCCCTGCTTTTGAATGTAGTACATGGCTGTCATGTTGTCCGTCCGGATCAACACGACCTTGTTGCACAGATGTACTTTGAAGGCTTTGAGTGCCATGAAGATCGCCATCAGTTCGAGAACATTGATGTGCATCTTCCGTTGCTGTTGCGTCCATAGTCCCTGCACCGTGTAATGGAGTACATGAGCTCCCCATCCCTGGAGAGAAGCGTCCGTTGCCAGGATGATCTGTGGCACAGGCTCTTGGAACGGTCGGCCCTTGCAAAGGTTTCGTGGATTCCACCAATGCAGAGAGTTGTATGCCCGACCGCTCACCAACACTAGGTCTTTCAACTGCCCGTGAGCCTGAGTCCACTGACGTGCTAAGCACTCCTGAAGCGGGCGCATATGTAGTCTCGCGTGCGGGACTATGGAAATGCAGGAGGCCATCATGCCTATCAACTGCATGAACACTCTTGCTGGAAGCGAGTGTTGAGGTCTGAATTTCTGTATCAGCGATTGAATGCTGCTGACTCTCACTGAATTCGGCTGTGCTGTGGCCGCCAGAGTGTTAATAGTCGCACCCAGATACTGCCGTATGTGGGCAGGCTGGAGGTGGGATTTTGGGTAATTCAGTGAGAATCCCAGATCGTGCATAAGGTGAATGGTGTGGGACATGTGGGCGGCACACTGCTGGGCTGACTTTGCCTGGATGAGCCAGTCGTCCAGATAAGGGTAGACGTGGATGTTCCGTCTCCTGAGGTGCCCCGCCACTGTCGCCAGGCACTTTGTGAACACCCTGGGTGCTGTGGTGACACGGAAAGGCAAAACCTTGAACTGGTAGTGCTGGTTTTGTATGGTGAACCGGAGGTACTTCCTGTGTGAAGGGTGCAGTGGAATGTGAAAGTACGCATCCTTTAGGTCTAAAGTTGCGAGAAAATCCCCCTGAGTGAGCAACGGGAGCACTGGCTGCAGGGTCAGCATATGGAAGTGCTCCGACAGGATGTAATGGTTGAGTGGCCTGACGTCCAGGATGGGCCTGAGGGACCCGTCCTTTTTTGGTATTAAGAAGTACAGGGAGTAGACCCCTGTGCCTCTTTCTCGCATAGGCACGAGCTCTATTGCTCCTTTTTGCAGCATAACGGTGACTTCCTGCTGCAATAAGTGCAAATGCTCGGCCGACATAGGACGGTTTCTTGGGGGCATGTTGGGTGGAGTGGACGTTAACTCCAGACAATAACCGTATTGAACAAGTTTCCTGACCCACCTGTCTGTGGTGATGGACTTCCAGACCGGCAGGAACTGCTGGAGTCTCCCCCTGACCGGTGTTGTGTGGTCGGGGGGCAGTGACAAGGCGTCACTGTTTGCTGGTGGCAGAGGATCTGGAGCTGTTTCCACGACCTCTGCCCTTGGCGCCGTTACTACGATATCCACCTCGACTCTTGTTGGTGTATGTGGACTGAGTGTTGCCCTTGTAGTACTGCGTGGACTGGGAGAGCTGGCCTCTGGAAACGCCTCTAGTGCTCGAGCGACGAAAAGACCCACCCCGAAACTGCTGGGACTGTAAGGCACCCATGGATTTCGCAGTCTCCGTGTCCTTTTTAATTTTTTCTAGGGTGGTGTCAACCTCCGGGCCAAACAGGTGATCTGGGTTGAATGTTTGGTTAAGGATGGTGGTTTGGATTTCTGGCTTAAATCCAGAGATTCTCAGCCAGGCATGTCGCCGTAGCATAACACTAGTGTTTATAGCCCTGGCAGCGGTATCAGCAGCGTCCAGAGCGCACTTAATTGAAGCGTTAGAGATCAGCTTCCCTTCCTGAATCAGCATCTCAGCCGCCTCCTTGTATTCATCAGGCAGGTGCTGTAACAGGGTCTCCAGCGTGTCGTAGTGTGCCCTGTCATACCTCGCCAGAAGCGCTTGTGTGTTAGAAATGCGCCAGATGTTGGCTGCCTGTGCTGCTACCCTCTTCCCCGATGCCTCAAAGACCTTGCATTCTTTGTCTGGGGGAGGAGCATCACCCGTAGTCTGGGAATTAGCCCTCTTCCGGGCATTCGAGACAAGGGAGCCCAGAGGCAACTGTCCTTTGATGTAGGTGGGATCAGTAGGCCCTGACTTGTATTTTTTTTCAATCCTAGGGTTTATCACCCTCGCCCTGGTAGGTTCTTTAAAGATCTCGCCAGCATGTTTTAAAACACCTTTCGGCATAGGCAGTCTTAACAGTTTTTTCTGAGACTGAGAAGGTATCAAAAAGGAAGTCGACATCCACAGGGTCAGCATGGAGCTGGACGTTGTGATTGTTAGCTGTCCGCTCAATGAGGGCATTGAAAGCTGCAGAGTCTTCTGTAGGGGACGTTTTTGCAGAAAATAGTTGAGGGTCTTGTCCTGATTGAGGATCACCTGGGTCACCACCAGCGGCCCAGGGTTCGTTGGTATCCTCAGGGTCTGTATAGACAGGATAACTGTACTCATCCTCATCATCCCCCTCTCCAGCGTCCACATCAGAGTAAGTGGACGAAACATTATTAGTCTGTGGGGAAAGTGGTTCCACCAAGACGAGAGTGAAAGCAGAGTCCTTCTTTTTCTTGAGAGGGATCTTGTAGGACTCCATTGGGCGTTCTGGGGCGATTTTCCGCTTGTGGAGGGAAAGCCTGCCCGTTTCGGCATCGATGAAGTGTTCCTGATGCTTGTCCACTGAAGGTCGTTGAGGTTGTGGGCCGGGGACCACCGTTGACGACTTCGGCGCCGAGGAGATCTTCTCGGGCAGGCTGGCGACCGCCTTAGGAGCGAAAGCCTTCGGCGCCGTCTTTGGCGGCAACGTGAAATGGATGGGCGAGGACGCCTTAAGTGGTTTCTCCACCGATTTCATAGGCGGAGGATCCTTCGGACCGACCGACGCGGTCCCGTCCCTGATGCGCTGCTGAGAGTCCGTCACCTACTTGGTGAACGCGGCGGATGGGCGCGCCGGTTCAATGGAATCCCTCGAGGCCTCACCTGGAGTCGACTCTCGGGGTGCGCTGCCCTTGGCCTTGTCCTGCTGACGCGGAGTCGCGAGAACCTTCGGGTCATCCAGCCGTTTCTTCGGGTCACCGAGAGCTTTCTTCGGGTCGCAGATAGCCTTCTTTGGGTCGCTGAGGCCTTTGCCGGTGTCGACCGTCTTCGGCGCCGACGCGCTCGGCCACCTTCACTTTAGTCTTCGGCGCGGCAGACTTCGTCTCAACGCCCTTGACTTGAGCCTTCGACTCGACAGCAACCTTCGGCTTCTTCGGCGCCGAGGGCTCCGAGGCCTTGGAGCCGACCAAAGCGATGCGCACTTTCGGTTTCGAGGACGGCACCTGCGCAGTGTCTGGATTCGAGACCGTAGGTTTCACTTTTGGTTTCGTTTTGCCAGGGTGTGGCTCAACAGCAATGTCCGTGGCCGAGCCCGAAGGCGGGGCCGTAGAACCCATAGTAAGATCTTGGGTAAGGCCAGAAGGCGATACCTCGACCTGAGCCTTATGAATTGGCATGGCCCCAGAGTCAGTTTGAGGAAGCTCTTCGTCCGAGCTATCCTCCATGGCCCCGTCGTCGTCTCCTACCTCGTCGACGACTTCTTCGACCTCGAACATCTCTGCATCCGCGTCGTAGTCGACGTTCGACGCGGGGTACGACTCAGTAATGTCCTGGATAGATTCGTCCTCGACATCCCCTGCATCGAAGATGTCCACAGGCGCCGGTGCAGCATGCTGGGCCTCCTGGCCGCAGCTCGTCGAAGCTTAAGCGTCTTCTTGGACCTGAAGCGTGAACAAGTTCATACACTTGGCCTCATCGTGGTCCGGCAACAGACACTTGTTGCACACCGGGTGGACGTCGATGTGGGGATACTTCGAGTTGCAGACGGGACATCTCTTGAATGGACTTCGGTCCATGATGGACGGTCGATAGGTCTGGAGCGTCGACTGGGCCTTCCGCGCTGAGAGCACGCGGGTGTAGAGAATCCGGCTCGGAACCGAACTGGAAGAACTAAGACTGAACGCAAGACTATGCAGACGTATTAGACTAAAGACCTTTTGGTCTCAAGAAAGTTTTCTATCGATTCCGACAAGAGGGAATCCAAAGACATCCGAACCCAATGGCAGAAAAAAACAATCTGAGGATGGAGTCGATGCCCATGCGCACTGTAGTCCAGGGGAGGAGCCACCTATCTCGTGATACTTCGAAGACTCTTCCAGGACAACAATGTGCAATCATCCGGACCCAACACTAGGCGGCGATCTATGCACAGATATGAATTCAGCAGCTCACATGCCTCGAACCTAGGGGATTTGCCTCTATTGCATTGTATTCACAGGGGCAGGGGGCCAACGGGGTCGCCACTGCCACAAACTCCACCACGTTAAGACTATATAGGCCTGAACTGCGTTTCGATAGGCCTGGGACTATGGTTTGTTCTTGGGGACTCCTAGTTGGGGTTGAGGTGGGGAAGAGGGGGGTTAGCGGGGGGTTGGTTGGAGTTTGGCAGGGGGATTGGCGGGGAGGGGGATTGGAAGGGGGAGGGATGGGGGGGGGGGGGGGGGTCGAGGGGGATCCGCAGTTGGGGTTGGAGGGGGGGTCGGCGGGAGGGGACACAGGCGGGAACCAGTGTGCAAGGTGGTGTGGGGGGGAGGGGGGCAGTGGTGGTAGCAGAGGTCCGATCCTTGATGGTACAAAGCGAGTTGAGGGGTTCCCACTCACTAGATGATGCCGCTACCTCTAGGGACTTGGAATGTTAAGGGACTGAACTCCCCCCAGAAGCGTCAAAAGGTTTGGAAATATATTATTGACCACCACCTCGATGTCGTGGGCCTTCGAGAGACCCATTTGACTAAAATAGACGACTTCCGCCTTAAGCACAAACAATTCCCACTTATTTATAGGTCGTCCGCTTCCATGAAGCAGAGGGGAGTGGCCCTTATGTTCAACTCGATCTTACACTTCCAGCCCACGGGAGTACAAAGTGATCAAGAAGGGCGCTGGGTCATGGTGAAGGGCCTCCTGCGGGGTAGACTATGCATTTTTGTCGTGCTGTATGCACCCAACTCTGGTCAGAATAGCTTCCTCCACACTCTTTTGGGAAAGGTCATGGATTTTGCTGAACGGCCTCTGCTTATTCAACCTGGTCTGGCTGAGGGACATGGATAGTACACACGCCCAAAGAACTGACATGGGCTCCTTTTCCCTGGAGTCGCAGCAGAAGGTTTTGGACATGGGCCTTTGACGCCTGGCGGTTCCTATACCCCCAATCTAGAGACTACACTTTTTTTCACATGTGCACCACTCATACTCCCGGATAGATCACTGTTTTATGAGTAAATCACTTCGGGCAACCTTCGCGAAGTCAAGATCTTTCCTTTATCGGTGTCCGATCATAGCTTGCTCGCGGTGGGCCTCCAGTGGGTAGTGAAGAGTAAGACTGGTCCTAGGTGGTACTTCCCGGCATCCTTGGTTCGGGATAAAACCTCCTGTAACACTTTGAGGTTGAGGGGCGCTATATTGGAGCTCCTTGCCCACAATGACACAGGGGATACCTCAGTCTTTACCACATGGGACGCTCTTAAAGCTTGTATCCGAGGGCAATGCATGGCACTGAATGCTGCGCTTAACAAGCAGCGAGCTCGTGAAATGGAGCAATTGGAGGAGGAACTCTCCATTTTGGAGAAAGCACACAAGGAGAACCCTTCTAGGTGCGCAGTACAGCAACCTACGGCTGTCAGGGGTAAGCTGAGGGTGCATTATAATACTAGAGCAGAGTACACTCTACTAAAACTACGGCGTCTGTCCTACTCCCAGGGCAACAAGGTGGGGAAGCGTCTAGCCAGGCAACTTCGGGACAAGAGAGAACGGGAATACATCGGAGGGATTCGGGACGCGCAGGGTGAGCTGACTCATCAAGACAAAACTAAAGCCGAGCTTTTCGGCTCCTTCTACCGAAATCTTTACTCAGGGGAATCGCTAGATACTGCTGCACAGAAAGACTATTTGCAAACGTTACCGTTACCCCAGGTATCAGCTGAGTGGAATGAGGCGCTCACTGCGCCCTTCACTAGGGAAGACGTGCTGGCAGCTATTAAGGCCTTGAAACCCCATAAGGCCCTGGGGACGGATGGATACACGGCTATTTTTTACAAAACCTTTGCCTCGGAACTCAGCCCGTATCTAGTCCGCCTATTTAACAGCATGGCGGACGAGGGCAGCACATCAGGTACGATGGCTGAAGCCCTGATTTCGGTCATTCCCAAACCCGGGAAGGACCCCAGTGCATGTGCCTCCTATAGGCCGATAGCTCTCCTAAACCTAGACGCAAAACTCTACTCCTCCATCATTGCCCAGCGGCTCAATGACCTGATGCCGGCACTCATACATCCGGACCAATCCGGATTAATCAAGGGACGGCAGACCCACGACAACACGAGACGAGTGATACACCTGATCGAAAAGGCCAATAAGTTTAAAACGCCGGCAGTACTGGTGGGGCTGGACGCCGAAAAGTCGTTTGACAGGGTTGACTGGGGGGTTTCTCTTTCAAACGCTGGCCGCCTTCGGCTTCTCCTATAAATTCTTGGCGATGATTCGGGTGAACTACCTCTCCCCCAGATCCAGAGTATCGGAAATGGCCACCGGTCCTCCTTTGCGCACTCCCGGGGCACTAGACAGGGCAGCCCTCTTTCGCCTCTACTTTTTGCTCTAAGCATAGAACCACAGGCACTGGCAGTGAGGGTCAACCCAGATATCCACGGCCTACCCTTCACTGGGGAAGCACACAAGATCACTCTTCGCAAACGATGTCCTTCTCTCCCTTTCCGACCCGGCCCGATCTCTCCCCCCCCCCCCTCCAAGTGGAACTGGAGCGCTTTGAAGCAGTGTCAGGATTCAAGGTCAACTATGACAAATCCTACGTCCTTAATCTCACACTTCCCCAGTCTGAGGTCCGCCATCTCGCGACGCTAATACGCCTTCCGTGGGACAGTTCTCCTATTCTTTATCTGGGAGTCCACCTGAAACCCACGCTGGGGAAACTCTACTCTGCCAACTTCCCTTCCTTGTTAGCCAAGATTCAGGCAGACTTGAACCGCTGGAAGCCACTGTTCATATCTTGGCTGGGAAGGATTCATGCGATCAAGATGTCCCTTCTCCCCAAACTCCTATACTTGTTCCAGGCCCTGCCCATTGAACTCGACAGAGAATTTTTCTGGAGCGTGAAATCCATGATGCTACGCTTTATCTGGCAGGGTGGGGGGGGTCGAGCGCGCTTGTCCTTCGCCATACTATGCAGACTGAAAACAGATGGGGGGGTGGGACTACCCGATATTCATCTACACTATAAAGCGGCACAGCTTCGAGTGCTTGAGGAATGGTCGCAGCAGGAGTCGGAAAAACATTGGCTACATATGGATCGGAGCGTTGCGAGAAGGACTATCTGGGACCTTGTGTGGAAGCCCAAGAGTGACAGGCCCAAAAATGCCTACATCAGTACCCCCACCTGTACCACCTTGAGGGTTTGGCAATAGGTGGACTACATTTCCCTCTCCCTTTACACCTCTACACTTTAATCCTGCTTTTCCCCCGGCAGCATCTGAGGGGCCCTTTGACACCTGGAGGGAGGGGGGTTGTCTAGCACTCACACACCTATTCCACAGCTCTGACCCATTCACCTTCGATAACTGTAAGAGGGACTACAGGATTCAAGAGAAGGAACGCTACCACCACGCTCAGCTACTCCACTGGGCATTGTCTCCCCCAGTGAGAGATGCAGCCACACGCCCCCTCACAAAGTTTGAAGCCTTTCTGACCAAAACCTCATCCATGAAAGGTGCTATCGCCTTTATTTATGGTTTCCTACTTGCCACTGCGATCTCACCCAGACCCGATACATGTCCATGTGGGAGGGAGTCCTTCAGTGGGACATTACTGATGCAGAGTGGTTACACTTATGGTCAGACATATCCAAGTTTAACCATTCCATGGAACTTAGGGAAGCACACATGAAAACTATGATGGATTGGCATCTTCATCCAGTCAAACTGCGACAGACATTTCCTAACACTTCCGATAAATGCTGGAGGGGGTGTGGGCTGTTAGGAGATTTTCAACACATCTGGTGGGACTGCCCTATCATTCACCCATACTGGGAAGAAATTCTTGCCCAAATTAAGGAGATACTGGGGTACCCCATTCCTACCTCGATGGCCACTACCCTTCTGGGTCTCCGTGATCCTAGTCTCAAACATCAGACTAGGGCGGACAAGAAGATTATGTGGCTTTGCATTGGGCGTAAAAGCTCACTCTTTCTGCTGCGTGGAAACGGGGGGAGGCACCGGCCATCTCCCTCTGGCATTCACGGCTTTCGAGGCTACTGAGTTTGGAGAGAATGGCGGACATCTTCTTGGATGATTTCAAGAATTTTGAATTAAGTTGGGGGCCACTGGTTAGGTTTCTGTCCCAAGGCTTGCCATCTGCAGTATGCCCGCCTAGTGTTAGATCCCTTCACATATTTCAATTTTGAACTCCCATCTTCACGTACCTTGATTCATCTCTTTCGAAGTAGCTACCACCACTGGGGAGGGCCGAGGGTAGGAGGGGGGGATTATGTTTTTTTTGGTCCTTTATATGCATCCCGCATGAGCTCTTCCCACGGCATTGCCCCCCGGGTTCTGGCATGCAGCTGGGCGGCGTCTGAACTAGCATAAGGTGGAGACTGTAGACCCCTGCCCAGGGCACATAGATCTCTGCCAACCTGCCATAGAAGCTTTTGCCGGACTGTTGACCCCCCGCTAACCACACAGATCACCTGGTGTCCCCACCCATGCCAGACACTATGCCTTTAGAAGCGTTATTCTATCTATTGGGAGTCTGGGCAAGGCTACTCTCCTAGCATAAGGGTTCATGTGGGCGGAAGCATGCTATCCCCTGTGTGGGACAATGTGCGGGATTGTCGCATCTTCTTCTTATGTTTTAAAACTCAATAAACATACTTTTGACAACAACAAAAAAAGGAGTTGGGAGTGCCTATTTTTTCAGAATTGGAAAGTTTTTCATTGCAAAATTAACACACTTTGACAATCAACAACGATTTGCAGTTTAGCTTTTTTGCCCCTGTGTAAAATTTGTTGTAGACCGATCAAGGAGAAAGGGTAAAAACTCTGACACAAATTTACTTCTGTGATACGGGTCATGACAGTAAGGACAATCGCAGATTGAGAATTTAGACTGAACCTGGCACTCTTCACCCGCAGCAAAGTCGATCCATGCTGCAGTATGTTCATAGAGGCTTGCACTGCCATACACAACGATCTGTTGGGGGTCATCTGAAGAGCCAGGTCTTGAGGTCTTTTCTGAATGGGAACAGTGTTGGGCTTTACCGCAGGGGGAGATTGTTCCAGGTCTAGGCCACGAGGTAGGAAAAGGACTTTTCACCCGCTCGGTTGCTACAGATTCGTGGGACGGTGGCTAGTGAGAGATAGACTGAACTGAGATTTCTCTTGGGAGCATGGAAGACGAGAGAGTTGTTGAGGTATTGTGGTCTGATGTTGTTGAAGGCCTTGTAGGCCTGTGTGAGCAGCTTGAAAGTTATTCTTTCGACGGGGAGCCAGTGGAGATCGCAGAGGTGTTGGGTGATGTGGTTGTACTGGGGGATGTCGAGGATTAGTCTGGCAGCTACGTTTTGGATGGTCTGGAGCTTGCGGTGGAGTTTTTAGTTGGTTCCAGCATAGAGGGCGTTGCCGTAGTCCAGTCTGCTGAGGGCGTGTGTGAGATCGTTTTTCTGAATTCGGAATGTATCCATTTGAACGTCTTACAGAGTATTTATTTTAAGTTTTGTATAGCGCGAACATGACCCAGGCGGGTATCAGAGCGCTTTACATAAGGGTTGCGGGCGACATAGATCGAATGTTATGGGATCACTTTAGGTCAGTATACATCAGTTACAGCAGTGACCAACTGGACTGGACAGAGACATTGGCCAGTTAGCAATTACAACAAGATAGATTGTGGTAACAAAGTCAGGTAAAAACAGGCAGGGTGACTTGTTTTCTCTAAGTTGAGTTTCAGGCAGCTGTTCATCCAGGCTGCAACGTCTTTTATCCCTTCTTGGAAGTCTTGCCTGGTGATGTAGGTTGTGGAGTGAGAGGATGAGCTGGGTGTCATCGCCGTAGGAGACAATATGGAGCCCGTGGTTTCTGGCGATAGTTGCGAGAGGGGCCATGTAGATGTTGAAGAGGGTGGGGCTGAGGGAGGAATCCCTGGGGTACTTCGCATCTGGTCTCTGTCCGTTCTCAGAGGTAGGGCTGGAGCCGGACTGTGTTCTGCCTGTGAAGAATGAGCATATCCAGTCTAGGGCCTTTCCTCAGATGCCAGCGTTGTGGAGTCTGGTGGTTAGTGTGCTGTGGGAGACGTGTTGAAGGCTGCCAATAGGTCCAGGAGGACGAGGGCTGCCGTTTGGCCGTGGTCGAGATAGGCGCAGATACAGTCTGTGGCAGTGAGGAGGGCTGTCCCTGTGCTGTGGTTGCTGTTGAATACATGTTGGGAGGCGTCTAGGAAGTTGTTGGCTTCGATGAAGTATGCTAGATGGGTGTTGGGGCCTTTTTGATGACCTTGGTTGCAAATGGAAGCAGCGAGATGGGCCTGAAGTTCTTGAGGGCCGTTGGGTCTGCGGAGGGTTTCTTTATGAAGGGGTGGACTTCGACGTGCTTCAAGTTGTCGGGGAATGTGGCGTACTTAAGGGAGCAGTTGATAGTTCGGCGTAACTTGGTTGTGGTGGCTGTGGCAGCCCTGTGGAAGATGTGTGGCGGGCAGGGGTCTGAAGGTGCTCTGGAGCGGATGCTCTTAATTGTCTTTAGGGTGTCTTCTGTCGTGAGCAGGGTCCAAGTGAGTAGGGTCTGTTGGGTGGCATCGCTGGAGGTGGGAGTTGAGGCGGTGCAGAGGTCTTGGTTGTCAAAGCTGTTGTAAAGAATCTTGATCTTGAGGTGAAAGAAGGAGCCAAGTCTGTTGCAGAGGTCTTGGGAGGGAGGGACGTCTGTTTCGCTGTTGGGTTTGACAAATTCCTGTATGATGGAGAAGAGTTCATTGGAGTTGCGGGCGTTGGAGAGGATTCTGTCTTGGAGGAAGTTCTTTGTGGATTTGATGAGTTGGTGGTGTGCCGTGGTGGCTGTTTTGTAGGTGGTGCGTGTTTCCGGGGTTATGCTGTTTCGCCACGTCTTTGCCGGTCGTTGGCAGGAGCGCTTGGAATTTTTTGGAGTGCTGTGGTGAACCAGCTTGCTTTCTTGTTGTGTCATCTTGTAGCCTTCTGCAGGGGGGAAAGTGTGTTGGTGCAGTTGGTGATCAATTGGTGGAGGTTGTTAGCTGCGGTGTTGGCATCTGTCCTGGTTGGAGGTAAAATGCAGGTGAGGACAGAGGTGAGGTGTTCCTCAGTGACTTTTTTCCAGCTTCTGCATGGGAGGCAGCATGCATGCTTGTGCGGCGGGTTTTCTAAAGAAGATATGGATGCAATGGCAGTCAGTCCAGTGCAGTTCCGTGGTGTGGCTGAAAAAAATGCGGTTTCCTCCTGCGAAACGGGGTTCAGTGTATGTCCTGCTCTGTGAGTGGGGGCGGAGACAAGTTGCTTCAGTCCTGTGTTGATGAGGTTCTCTACAAGGGCGGTGGTGTTGGGGTGGTCGTCGTTGTCCAGATGGGAGTTTAGGTCTCCGAGTAGTATGTAGTCTGTGTGAGAAGTTGGCCTGGTATATGATGCTCACTAGTTCTAGTGATCACCTTGTACCATGCCAAGCAACCCTTATGATGATTGGTTGTAAGTCAACCTTATAGACCTGCTATCCTAGTAGCGTGGACAAAGCAGTCTTAGGCTAAACTCTGTAAAGGCATGTGAAGCAAGCTGTTTTACCATACACAAGCCCCTTGAATACCAAATGAAAGGACACCACACAGATATATATTGAAAATATATATATATTTATTTACTACAAATTCCCTATACTCTTTATGAGCACAGAAGCAAATGCGTTAAAACAAAACAGTTTGAATACACAAAAGTTGCACAATATGGATGAGCCCTAGGGGCCACCTAAACCATATACTAAAATAGTAGTATAAGAACCACCTAGCTGAAAGGAAGTAGGCCTAGGGCCTTGGGAATCGCTGGAGCTGTTCAGGACTAACAGTGAAGAAGTCGGGAAAGGTCCGCGGGACTCGGGTGCAGCGCTTAAAGTGCACGCATACACCAATGCAATGTCAATGGTGCGTAAAAGTTACAAAGTTAGTGTTTAAGGAACCTTCCGAGTGACCTATAAGGATGAAACTTAAGACCTAGACACTAGAGGTGTATACCAGTGTAGGAGCACCGGTGTTGCTGAGTTACCTCACCCGCAGGAAGCGGGTGAGGTGCGAAGTAGTGTCGGGTTTCGTCACGCAGGTCGATGGTGCTTGGAGCTGAAGATGCTGCAGGCGTCGAGAGGAGAAGAGTTCCGGTGTATCCAAGGGTGGATCTGAAGTGGTGAAGACCTGAAAGCAGAAGGGACAATGTTCAAAGTCACTAGCCAGTGACTACCGTGGAACCAGGATGGAACCAGGCGATGTCGGGTGCAAACAGGCGATGAGGTGCAGCTTGTCTCCGCAGCCACGTGGACACGAAGAGGTCGAGGACGTCCAGGAGTCTATCACGAGCTGTCCCACGAAGACTCTTGCTGATGGCGGTATCGGCAACTTGATTGGAGCAAACAGGCCTTGGCTAATGCAAGCCACACAGGAAGTGAAGAAAGCTTATCAATCGGACCAGCAAGGTCAGAGCGGGGGCTCCTTTTTACAGGAGCGAGGGCAAGTCTGGAGCAACCAGACCCGCAGTGTAAATTGTAGGTTTCGTCGCCAAGATGGCCGCTAGCCACGTGGCGAGTGGCCGGGATGGCGCGTCGAGTGGCAAAGTGCAAAAGGGCCCCACGCAGATCGTGGAGATAATGGGGGCTGATCTTCGGTGCAAATGCTGCTCGGTGGTGGGGCTTCTCAAACCCCGGAGCACAGCGTCGAGGGTGCCTCGGGTGCTGCGCAGTCAGCTTCTCGGGGGTCTTTCGAGATGTCCGGTCCCACGGCTCTCGGTGCCTCCACGGATCCCTTCTTTGCAGGGACTGTGGATCGGGCTGTGAGAAGTCTGGGAGTCTGGGTCTCGTCGGGCTCTGGGCTCCGGCAGGAGGCGGCGGCAAAGCAGACGTCGAGTTGCTGGATGGTGCCTGTGTTCACAGGGTGGCCACTCCTAGGCCACAAGGGAGATGCTCTTCAGTCTTCTGTGCAGCAGAATGTCGAAGTCCAGTCGTCTTCTTAGTTTCAAGTTGATTCATGATGATCTGAGGTGCTATGGCACTGCTCCCACTCTTACTCCCAATCCCACCCAGAGGTCCCTCCTCTGGGTGGGACCAGGAAGGGGGGCGGTTACACCCCCTTTCCTTTGTCCAGCTCCGCGCCAGGACTGGGGCTGGAAAGCCCCAGCACCGGTTTGGACTGGCTTAAGCATGGGGACACCTTGTGTGCCCCAGGCATGTCTGATTCTATTCAGCCCTGTCCTACCCAATACACAAAATCCTGTCTGGGGTGGTGCTCGCACCTCCCAAGGCAGGAAACCCTTTGTCCAAGCCTCCCTCACTGGAAGGACTCCCAGCAGCAGGAGGTCAGACTGTCTGTGGTGGCAGCATCCATTTTGTGATGCTGAGGCTCGAGTTTAACTTTAACCGGGGTTCAGGTTATGTACATGTCGTGTCCCTCTAGAAGGGTGGAATGCTATCCCCGTCGACAGAACTGTCGAGAGGATAGTATTCCAAATCGTATGACACCTTACTCGACATGTTTTGATAAAGCCAAACCAAAGTTAGCATATAACCGCGAGGATTATAATGCACTTAAGAGTATATGGTATGGCAATATCCCGGATCAGCTAAGGGAGTTGTTCCCGACAGCTGCAGACAGGCTCAGCTCATGCTAGAGCACCATCTCACATGAAACCACGCACTCTGCCTCCAGGATTGCAGAGGCCTTCCATAGGAGTGGCTTATAGGTTACCATGTGTCCAGTTAGGTAAGATATAGGTATACTATATCTTAGTAAGAGGTGATTACACCAACTTACCCCAGCTGAGTGATCAGCCAGTTGTGTCAAATATGGAGGCCAGGCTAGGGGTGGCACAATACATGCTGCAGCTCCTGGTAGGCCTTGGATACACCTATGCCCTGGGTACCTGGAGTACACTGTTACAGGGGCCTATAAGGTGAACCAGTTCCAATTCGTAATGCACCTAGAGTGCATTGGCATTAATTTAGAGAGAGAACAGCAGGCTGTGTGTCTGATTAGCAGGCCCACAGCCACATTAAGTCATAAACCAGTGAAGCAAAAAGCAAAAATTTGGGGTGACCATAGGATAGCAGACCCTACTCTCCTACAGTCTGTGGAGGAGAGGGTGTGGGGTGCAATGAGGTCAGCGATTAGGTTGATGAACAGAGCGCGAGGCCAGGCGATCTGTAGACAAGGGTTCTGTAGAGCGTTGTTTTGGGGTTTGTCTGGATCTGAAAGTGGCGGTGTTGCATCGGAGGGAGGGAGGAGGGGGGGGGAGAGGGGGTTTATCGTCCGGGTCGGTTGTTGTAATTCGGAAGGAACTTTTGTGGTTGAAGGGAAGGCCTCCTCCTGAGCGGGGGCGGTCTTTTCTCCGGATCTTGTATCCGTGGAGGATGGTGGGTTGCGATGTTAGGTCCGAAGCTGTGGTTGGTCCAGGTCTGTGAGGAAGGAGACGTCGGGCCATTTGGGTGTTGAGGAGGTCCCAGATTTCTTTGGCGTGTCTGTACAGGGAGCACACGTGGAGGAGGATGCAGTTCAATGGTGTGTGTGTGTGTGTGTGCTGGTGTCCGGTGGGCTGAAGGGTACTGTTAGGGGCCGGAGGTGGGTGAAGTTTCGGCTTTGGTGATGGTGCGGCAGCAGTGTCTGCAGGAGATTAGGCCTTGGCTGTTGCTTGGCGTCGAGATCTGGCAGTTGTTGCTGCAACCGGGGTTGAGGGCACTCAGGTCTTAATGACAGCAGCTTTCATATTGACAGCGGGTCAGGGGATCAGGGTCCCTGGTGCTGGTCAGTGTCGGATTGCGGAAGGGCACAGATGGCCTTGCCTTTTGAGAGGGGGGAGGCGATCAGCTGGGAGGCAGGAGCGACACACTTTGGGGGGGTGCGCGGGGGCAGCAATGGCAGGGAGCGTGGGAAAACTGATCAAATTAGAGGCAAAAACAAACTGCAAAA
The DNA here is from genome assembly GCF_964263255.1 of Lissotriton vulgaris. Taxonomy (NCBI): domain Eukaryota; kingdom Metazoa; phylum Chordata; class Amphibia; order Caudata; family Salamandridae; genus Lissotriton; species Lissotriton vulgaris. Next base: position 1,674,172,872 of record NC_141695.1, on the reverse strand, counting down.
AGGGAAAGAGCCAAACATTCAGAACAAAAAGAGAAAAAAGGGCACAGAAGACAGACCAGAACGGAATAGAAGAGCAGAGTGCTCTTCCACTAGACCACCATGGTGGAGGCGCAGGCAGGCACCTGCGGGTGGAGGAGTGCCTGGAACACCTACCTGGCACTGAAGCTACGGGCTAAGAGGGCAGTTCCTCAACAGTGGAGCTGCGCGCAGGAAGTGCAGTGACACTGACCAGGAAGGTTAGAGGTCTTGCTCTTCTTGCTGTGCAGCAGGTGAAATTAGGTTGGGAGTGGGGGGAGGGCGATCAGCTGGAAGGTGGGAGCAGCACACTGGGGGGGCACGGAGGTAGCAGGGAGCGCAAGAAAACGGATCGAATTAGAGGCAAAAACAGAAAGAGCATAAAAGGGAACGAGCACGGCAGAAAGAGTAAAAAAGAGAGCAAAAGAGAAAAACGGTAACAGAAGACACAAAACAGAGCGGAATAGCACAAGAGCAGAGTGCTCTTCCACTAGACCACCAGGGATGAAGCGCAGGCAGGCGCCTGCGGGTGGAGGAGGGCCTCGAACACCTACCTGGCACGGAAGCTTCGGGCTCAGAGGACAGTCCCTCAATGGTGAAGCTGCACAGGAGAGAGCAGTGACACTGATCAGCAAGTGTGAGGCTGCACAACTATCTCTTGTGCTATAGTGGTAGCTTTTGAGGACTTCTGTATTCCAACCCTGAAAGCATTAAGATGTAGTTCTCATATCACCTTCAAAAAGCTGATACCTATCCAGCTTCATTTCCTGAATTCTCCTACCTTTCTTTTAATACGTTTACAGAAAGAAAGTCACTTAATTTTACTCTAGTCACTCAGTTGCTTTTTAAGAGAAAAATTAAATCAAATCACTGTGGCATGCATCCTGGCACACACAATTGTGCTTTTTCTCCAAGGAATATATTTCCAGGAAAGAGGTTCTTTGACCACGCGCAAAGATGGGATTATCCAATGCTTAACCCCTTCTGTGCTCCCGTCGGCCGTCGCGAGCACTACCTCGCTGGTGCTGCGAACGGCCGACGCGGCCCCGCCCACTCCGTGGAACACCCGCACTGCGGCGAAATAACGGCCGCGGTAAACAGGTTAAAACTGCCAATGAAGATTCGAGTATGCACGACCCTTCAACTCTGCATTCGGCGTTCTATGTCAAGACACTTTATACAAGACATTGCAATATGCAGAATTCAAAATAAAAAAACTAAATAAAAATCATCCAACTGCAACACACCGTTAGTTGGGATAAAGCAATGCAGTAATTAAAAAAGTAAAAGAACAAAATATTAATGACCCAATGTACCTGGACGAAAAGCCATCTTCATTTTGAGAAACGCTTCACTACAATCAGCCAAAAGGTACTTTGCTTTTCTGTGGTAGATTCTTACAACTCCTAATAGCAGGTGTCCAGATGTACGCAGGGCAATAGTGACCTTTGAGAAGAAAATAAAGAATAATGTTTTGAAAAGGCAATAATATTTAGCAATGAGTTTGTGGGAAGAAAAAGAGGAAATCTATACAGGAACATAGCCTAAAAAGTGCATCTAGAAATCCTTTGAAGAGGTGTGGCTTAAAACATTTAAACTAAAATCCTGTACTTTCAGAAGCATTCCATTGACCAATCTTTTGATACCTCTGAGCTTTTTACGTTTTTGCTTCCAGACAACGCACAAAAATGGACATACATCTAAAACAGGGAAGACCTATAGTTTTTGCAAATGATTGTAGCAGTATTCAATAAAGGAGTACAAGTGATTTCATTCTGAATAATTGTAGGAAAGGGGGTTGCTGTTGCAGTAAACCCCCACTTTTTGCCAGACTACTGATGCACTTTGACTTGATGTACCCTGGGTACCTGCTAATCATGTTCCCAGGGTCTGTTTTCTTTCCCCGAACCTAACCCAATTGGTATCTCTTGCCACAGGTCCGCCTCTGGTAAATGGTACCACAGGTACCCAGGGAACTGAACCTCTAAGGGCTGCAGCACTTATTGTGCCACCCTTAGAGGCCCTGTACCTTTACAGGCACACTACCTTTGTAGGCTGCGAGTTTTGGTGCAGAACAAAGTGAAGAGTCGAAATGGGGGAACCTCTACTAAACCGACCCCCAACACATCAGTACCCGCAATAAACCTGTTGGAAAAGCTAACACCCTCTCAGCCAAATGATCCAGTTAGTTCAAATCTGTTGAGCATCATAGAGCAATTATTAAGATCATTTACGCTGCCACTAGTTGAGAGATTGAAGGGTTTAACTAGCCAAATGTAGAAGCTAGAAAGATTTAGGGGACATTAAAGCGGCTATTACAAATCCCCCCAATAAGGAACTAGTGCATAACCCCCCTGTACCACCATTAATTACAGCTGCCCAGAAGGGTTCCAAAACCACGTCCTTCCCCCAGCCGAAACCCCGCAAAATATTACCCACTAACTCTGAAGCAATAAATAGTGGGAATAGGGCTAAGAAGACACAAGCAGGGGCAATCCCGGACAATCTAAGTAAAGGACCCCTATTACACACATCCACTAACACAAATACCTCAAAATCCAAAAATACAAATATCTCAAAACCCACTGAGCATCAGACAAGCACCAGGACACCCCCATCGAGGAGACTTAGAGTAGAGCTGCCTCCAGAAGCGGCGCCATGTGTTGCAGTCCTGACCGGGGTACCAGTACTGGTAGATGGACATGTAGAGGATCAACGCGGGCTAAAAAACAAAGTCATACACTGGCTGAGGCAGAATTGCCCACTTCCACCTCATAAAAATGGGGCAATACTCAATGAAAGACGTTTAGCCTGGCTGGGGAAAAGAACTAAGGATTTAGAGGGCGACATTGTCATCATAAATTTCCAATATGACAGAGTTGTTAGGTATATTATGAATGAGTTCCCACAAAATACAGGCAACGCCATCACTATTCGTGATTTAACTTATTTCTATCCAAGAGGAGTAGTTGCCCTGATACCTAACCGTAGGCCTCGGATCTATCAACAGAATAATCATGCAGTAGCCTTACCCAGACATCAGAACATGGGTCATGGGTATTTCTCTCAGAGACAGGATGACTATCTGAGACCCATTTATTACCATCCTCAGGACACTCAAACAATCCCATCATATTGCCCCGGAAATCTAGATTTTTGGCCAACCTCCCAGAGGCAGGATGACCACTTAAGACGACCCGTGTTCCAGCAAGGTGACTACTATTGGCCTACCTTTAATCACTTCGCAGTATTAGCTGACATGGCGGGTGTTGACTTACTAAGGTCAGGGAACATAGCAGATACTGCAGATAATCTTGTTGCTGGAAAGGGCCCCTGTACAACAATTGTCGAGCCAACCATTATCCGCAAGGCCTATGTCTCCCCCTCAAACCTTAAAGATCCCCTAAAACCAGTGCATGTTAGTATGAGCACAGATAAGGGGCAACTAGTCAACGTACATGCTTTAGGTAGGGATGACACAAGGGCCAAGGTGGCCATTGAGGCAGTTAGAATGGTGTCTTGGAACATTGCTGGCTTGGCCGCAAAAATTAGTAATGAAGAATGGTGCCAGTTTATACACCAATTCCCCATAATCTGTCTACAGGAAACCTGGGCTGTTGACAACCACGCTTTACATTTACAGGGATATAAATGTTTTTTTGTTCCAGCAAGGAAATCCAGATCAGGCAGGGCAATGGGTGGGCTAGCTGTATATGTGGATTTGAACCTCCCTGGTACATGGTCAACTATTGATTGCCACTCTCATGATATCCAAGAGGTGCGGCTCATGAGTAAAGGATTTAATCTGACCATACTGAACGTGTATAACAATGTGGCAGGAGGGGGATGTAATGCTTTGATACAGGAATTGGAGTACATATTTTGCCATGCACCCACCCGTAAAACCAAAACACATACCCCAAATAGTAGTATTGTAGGGGACTTCAATTGTCATCTTTGCCCAGCTCTTTTTCCAATAGACTCAATATGGTCGCGATGTCCAAAGGACAGCGGGGCTCATTTTGAGCACTCCAAAGGTGAGGCTTTAACACAATTTATATTAAACCAGGATCTGGTCCACACCCTATGTTAAAGGATGAGTCCCTGCCACCTACCTTCAAGGGGAGAGGATGCTCCTCGTATATCGACTATATTATCATTTCAAGGACTATGATAAATAGAGTCTCTAGGGCAGGCATAGAATGGAACCCGTTTAGTGACCACAACCCCTTGACGTTGTGTGGTAAATAAATTTACTGGACTATTTTTCTATACATTGCATGACAATAAAGATAGCTCAAAAATGAGAGGCAGAGTCCGTGGTATCTGAGTCATACGGGCTTTAATTAAGTATCTCGAGATACTGGACATCAGGTTCCATCACCACTAAGGTTCAGGAAGGGATATTCAACATTTTATTAACATCACACATTATATATAGTAAAACTGTATAATGGAAATGAATACAGTAGGCGTAACAAGTGAAAAGAGAGAAGATAAGAACACATGTGCGTAAAAGAAGGCGTGTACAGGGGCGTACACGGAGGTGTGTGCAGGAAACGTCACAGAAGTGTCATAGGTGGGTGGATGCATAGAGAAATTCTGCAGGGTCAGCAGAAACTTTTACCCTGGATGCGTGCGCAACTGAGCATGACGTGTAACTGGGGAGAGCTGGGGGGCTTGACTTTAGCACTAGTAGAGGAGTCTGGTGTCTGGGGTGTCAGAACGACCTGCACCTATAACATATCTGATATCTTATGTTTGGAGGATGTGTTGTCTGAAGTAAAAGGTCTCTTGGGCAGAGGCCGTTCAATACTGAATGCTAGTGCGTGTCTATAGTTCTTCATGCAAAGCGCGGGGGCCATGGGTCTACCATGGTAACGGGTGCAGTAAATTACGTGCAAGGGGACAGGAAAGCTAGGCCCTTTGCTCTGCAGGCTGGAATATGTTTACCTATTTCACTGAACTGGAATGTGTTTTTGCGAAGGCTGAGCAGATAACTTGTAGGCAAAATACCGTCTTGGCAGGCAGGCCAGGCCGAGCCGGGCACCGCTCGTCTGAGCAGGAAGTAAGGTAAAGGTCAGGGATGCATACCTAAACTGTAGCTTTCAGAGGCAGAAGAGACTCGGAGCCTCAATTAAGGGCCTGACTCGACTGAGCCAGGAAAACGTGAAGAACGTGTGCATTTCAATATTAAAAGTGTACCATGTAAAGACGTTGGCACCATAGGCCTAAAATCCAAATTAACGTGGTTTTCTTGGAGAACTGAATAACTGACATGTTAACGTTAGACGCAAATGCATATGCGTCTTCATGGCAGGCACGGGAAGGAATTTACATGACATACATGGGACATGGGTGCATGGTTAGGGTGCGAGTGGGGGTCACACTGGCTACCTAAAAATTTCTATTTCCTCATTCCCTCCTTGGCCCCTACGGCGCCCTTCAGGATATATCTATTTTCATGAGACCATCGATCTGTTCATATAACATCATTTGCTCATCTTTCTTCATTCGGGAACGGGAACGTGGACTTGGACGGGGAATACATGACGTGGCGCACAAGCCGCAAATCGCTGGCCCACATTGCAGACAGAGACAACAACTGAATACTATGAGCAGTATTATTCCTAGGAATGACAGTACTTTCCATCCCCAGGCGGATATCACACTCCAGAGCCAGCCGGACCATGTCCAGGTGCCTCTATTCTGGTGCATCTGATGAGCTATCTCATGAAGCCTTGTAATTGCTTTATATACTGATGGTGCGTTATTAGGAATAAACACACAACAACTAGATCCGATCACTCTACAAGCCCCGCCCCTATCGGCCAGGATGACGTCAAGGACAAGGCGATTTTGAAGAACAACAAATCTCATAGCAGACTGCTCTTCGGTCAAGTTACCTAAGGCAGAAGTAGTTTCGTTCACTACTGCCTCAAGAGTTCTGGTTAGCCTACGTATTATTTTACTGTTCTGTACCGGGCCTATGAACCAGAAATATCCTTTAATGTAACCCTTATACTGATCCCATGCTGACTCGGAGTAATCGATAACTGGAGGGAGATCTCTCTTGTGTCTTACATGTACAAGGTGTGAATTTCGATGATAATCGGATGGGGCTAGAAAAACAGGTGGTAATAGGAATGCAATATAACATGTTCCATCCCAATCCAAGGGCAGACGTACATAAGCTGTCTGACCACAAATAAAATAAGAATGGCGGGAAGCTTTGAAAGTAGACTTTCCTTTATCACTGAATTCGACCACAGTATTACAATCACTGTGTCCTAGATGTACTGAACCATTCTTTCTGACGCATAATTCGCCTGTTACTGGTAAAACTGTTATAAACAGTAAGTCCGAATTAGTCTCGGATTGAACGTTCAGAATCATGAGATTGAGGGTAAAGTTTCCTAATCCATATACTTCATTTTCTAGATCGGTCCCTGTCCTTTGGGGAAGGCCGTCTTTGTCTGGAAAACATGCTTTATTCATAACTGTATTCAGATTTCCCCATATCCAATTGCCTTGGGAAACTTTGGACTCACTGTCTAAAGAGGACATTAAAGTAAACCATGCACCGCACGAACCATTATGTGTAAACGGGTAAGGATAGAGGGGCAGAGCTCCCTTGTATTTCTGATAGGGAGGGAGTCGGCCCCATACCCAGCAATTCGTAGCATTGCTGGTCTGATGTGAATGGTGTAACATACGGATAAAAGTGTTGTTGCGCAGTGCTAAACGATAGGACAGTTCGTGTGATGGCAGGTCACTAAAAGTATGCTCGATGGTGTCATTAGAAGAAGAATGTACATGTGAACCAAGAGGAAAGAAAATATGTAATGTCCAGCTTATACATATGATCGTAATACTCAGAAAAAACATAAAAAGTAATGTTATGATGCATCGGCTTCGCAGATCTTTACAGTATTTCATTTTCTTGACTTTCTGTCTATCTGTCTGACTATTGGGGTCTATCTCATACATGTCAGAAACCTGTCTAACCGCTTCACACCGAGGGGGACTTAAACAATTAAACGCTGTCTGACTTACTAGACCTCAACTTTAATTTATACTCCTGCTGCGGAGTTTTCTCTAACAGGGGGAGTTTAGAGTCTGTGTCGGAAATGGGGCAGTCCTTGGGAACAGTCTCTGGTTTCAGTCCATGAAAGCATTTGATGTGGCTGGAATGGATCCAGCCTTTTCGTCCTTCGATCTTTACTGCGGTCCTCGTGGTCATCAACACCAGTTTCGGTTCCTTCTACCTGGGCTCCAGAGGGCTTGATCGGTCGAAATTTCTTATATGCACCAGGTCGCCAGGAACGATTTCACTTGGGTGTTGTCCGGGAAGGCAGCCGCGACCTGTGAACGACAAGATAGTAGTGCAGACATCAAGGAAGCCAGGTAATCTGTCAGCATATTACTTTCAACATCTGTAATCTTACGCGGCATAGGCGTCCCCCACATATTCGGTGGTCTGCCAAAGACCACTTCGTACGGGGATAGCCCTGTTCTGGAATGAGCTACCATTTGCATGTAAAAGAGGGCAACCGGCAAGGCTACCATCCAATCTACACCTTTTTCTGCACAGACTTTCGCTAAACGTGTTTTCAGAGTCTGATTATGTCTCTCAATGAGACCTGCTGCTTCAGGGTGTCGTACACAGTGAAATTTCCACTGATAACCTAACAGGAGTGATACCTGTTTCATGAGCTCGGACGAGAATGGCTGTCCATTATCTGAGTACACGACACGGGGCAAGCCGTATCGCGGGAAGAATTCACGAACCAGCTGCTTGGCAGTGGTTACAGCAGTGTAATCTGGGACTGGGTAAGCTTCTGTCCATCGGGAAAGGGCACATACGACTACGAGGACATACTTGAATCCTCGGCATCTGTCCATCTGGATATAATCCATCTGGAGGACTTCAAAAGGATGGTCAGGAGGATGAAATCCACCTTGTTCCACGGGAATGCCTTTGCCTGGGTTGAACTGACAAAAGATCATGCAGGTACGCACTTTCTGTTTCGCTGCTGCTCGTAAATGCTTGTTGAACCAAATATTCTGGATACTGTCTAACATGGCTTTTTCTCCTAAATGTGCTGGACTATGTGCTGTATTAATGATAACTTGAACCATAGAGTCGGGGAGAAACCATGTGGCTTTTCCCTTCGTCACCCATCCCTGGTCTGTCTGGACCCCTCCTTGTTCAGTCCATTTCTTGATTTCGTCCGGAGTGGCATGTGTCTGTATGTCGAGTACATCTTGCGTGGGATCCCTGACTGTCATGCAATGTGTCAGTGGCGTTACTTCAGTCTTTGTCATGTCAGTCGATGTGTCTGTTTGAGTCTGAGCTGTAAGTTTAGCTGTTCGATCTGCCAGGTCGTTACCCTGAGAAATTGTGTCTGTGACTTTAGTATGTGCTTTGCACTTCATGATGGCTATGGCTGTAGGCAAATGTATTGCTTCTAACAGAGCTTGAATGAGGGGACCATGCTGGATCTTGGCTCCGTGGGAGGTCAAAAAACCTCTCTCTTGCCAGAGAACACCGAAGTCGTGTACGACTCCGAATGCATACTGTGAATCTGTGTAGATGTTTACTTTCAGGTTCTTGGCTCGTATACAGGCTTGGGTCAGAGCAATGAGCTCTGCTGCTTGAGCAGACAGTGTGTCAATACGATGTGTTTCTATGACTTCAGTATCAGTGGTCACAGCATATGCGGCCACTAATTCTCCTGTACTTGTTCTCATACATGAACCATCGACATAAAGTGTCAGGTCCGGATCGGGTAAGGCAATGTCTGTCAAGTCTTGTCTTGGTTTCGTAATTGTGTCAATGACTTCCACACAGTCATGTGGTGTAGGGTCTGTTGTGCTTGACGGTAACAGTGTAGCAGGGTTTAATGTATTGCAACGTCTGATCTCGATGTGTGGCTGAAACAGTGTCAATTCATATCCTGTCAATCTTGCTATGGTCAAGTGCTGAGTCTGTGTCCTGTTTAGGAGAACTTCCACAGAATGTGGAACCTGTACTGTCAGGGGATGTCCTAACACTATTGAGTCACTTTGTCTGATAGCTAGAGCTGTTGCTGCAACTGATTTCAGGCACGCAGGCAGAGCCTGGGCTACTGGATCCAATGTACTAGAAAAATAAGCACAAGGCTTGTGTTTTCCTGCTTGATCTTGTGTCAGAACAGATAATGCTGTGCCATCGTGTTCAGTAACCAAAAGTGTAAAAGGTTTGCTGTAACATGGTGTCGCTAAAACAGGTGCTTGACAAAGCTTTCTTCAGTTCGTCAAAAGCTCGTGTATGTTCCTGAGTCCAAGGGAGGACAGTCGAAGTCGCTGCCTCCTGTGTTGTCAACTGTATGAGTGGCTTTGCTAGATATGCGTACTGGGGAATCCATTGTCTGCAGTAAGAAGTGAGGCCAATGAAGGCCCGTACTTCCTTTTGTGTCTTGGGTTGTGGAAGATGTGCAATTAACTGGATACGGTCAGGTGTCAACTGTCTACCCCTCTTGGACAGCAAGTGTCCAAGGTATACCACTTACTGGGCACAGAATTGTAGCTTGGAAGGGGACACCTTGTGCCCCTTTTCGGCCAAGAAATACAAGACAGTCAGTTCGGTCCGTGCTGTAATTAACAGATCATTAATATATTGGAGTAGGGCAGTGTCAGTAGGCATGTGAATACAGTCAAGTTGTCGTTTTAAAGCTTGGCTATAGATACTAGGGCTTTCTGTGAATCCTTGAGGAGCACGTGCAAATTTGAAACTTCGGCCATTTAAACAGAAGCCGAAAAGATACTGGCTTTCCGGGTGGGTGGGGACGCTAAAGAAGGCGTTCTTGAGATCGATTACAGTGAAGAACACAGCTTCTGAGTCAATAGCAGTCAATAGTGACGAAATATCGGGAACCACAGGGTACTGCGGTATGATGCATTTATTTAATTCTCGAAGATCAATCACCAATCTGTAGACCGGTGGTGCATTTGGGTCAGTTCGTTTAAGAATTGGAATGATAGGGGAATTACATACATTGGAGTCTGTTTCTACAACCACTCCTTGTGCAATGAGCTCGTCAACAATTTTCAGTAAAGCCACTACAGCATCAGGTGGTAACTTGTATTGTCGGATTCGGGGTAGTACAACTCCTTGTGTAATGTGCATACAACCTACATCAGTTGGGCCTTGCGCCCATAAATGCTGTGGAACATTCTGAAGTCTTGGATCGAAATCTCTCAACACATAATGACCTTTAAAATCACGTAAAAACAATCTCACTCCTTCCGGAGAACAACAAATCACTGCACCTAGTGCTTTCAACGTTTTAATACCAAGCAAATTTTCAGGGCATGATTTCGTAAGTAACAAGTCTGTGGTACGGGACAATGGACCAACGTCTAGGGAAACTGGCTTTGACACTTCGTTAACAATAGGCTTTCCTGAAAATCCCAGGGAAACATTCTGTGAGCCTGAGAGGGGTGCCCCTGGAACCTCGTCATAACTGATGGTAGTTCTGCTCGCCCCTGTGTCAATCAAAAATTTTCTGTCCTTCCCTAATACCCGACTATGTACATAGGGACCCTCTTGATCTACAGGAACCTCGATAAGGGGCAAGCCAACCTCCCTCTCTAGGCTGTTTCATGAGTACTGCTGTTAATCAGGGTAGTCTGACTGAGCATACTGGTACATTTGTTGAGTGACATGTGTGGCAGCAATAGGTTGAGGCTGGGGTACTGTTACTGTCTGTTGTGGATTCTGTGGAGGTTGCGTGTTCTGCGGAATATTTTGTGGAACATGTTCTTGTCTAGGTGGACGCGGTCTTTCTTTCGTCTTGCCTGTAGCTATATTATGTCTCAGAACGGCACATTCATTTATATAGTGACCTGGCTGTTTACAGTAGTTGCAGTTCCCTTTAACAGGAGCTGCAGGATGACTGGACGATGTCGTACCCCTCTTCTGACCGTCAGCTGGGACAGACTGAGCAACTAGTACTTTCATTTTCGTGTCTTTAATACGTCTCTGTTCGTGTTCATGTTCTTCTCTAATTCGGTTTTGATGGTACTGTAACATTTGTAACATTTGGGAAGGGGTATTAGCTTGCCAGGTACTCTCTACCTTTAGTACTCTATTTTTAACTTGTGGTAAGGAATTCTCTATTAATTTGGTCACAAAAAGATGTGGGTATGATTCACTACTTGTCTTCAGACCGCTATTAATAATAAAACATTTCTCAAATCTGGAATAAAAATCGCTAGTGTCTTCATCTTGTTTCTGTTTGCAGGCTGAGATTGCATCCCAGTCTTCCTTTTTAGTTGTCAGTAACCTCGGCAAAACCTGTACTAATAATCCTGGTAATGTTTTGGCTTTGTCCCCAAGACCAGTACCAGGGACTCGCTTATTTTCTTCGTCTTCTAATTCTGCCCAAACAATCTTTTTCTCTCCCACCTCCCATTCTTTTTCTTTAAGTTTTTCGTAAATGCCAGCAGGCAACAGAACTTTCAACATTTTAAGGATGTCGGGATACGTATACTCCCCCATGTGGAGCATGTCTTAATTCACGGTGAAACCCTGTTGGATCTTTATCGTGACAGGGTACTAATTTTTTCATTTCCAATAATTCCATTTTCGTTAAGGGTGTGTATACGAATACTCGTTCAAGCGTATCATCTGCCCTCCGGACTGGATGAACTTCTCGTAAAGGATTCTGTCTGTCTATGTAAAAAGTTTTTCGTACTGGGGGTGGAACGGGAACAAAATGTGGAGTCAGGAAAGTTCTGTACTTGTGTCGCTGTTCTAGAATGACATTAATTAAATCGGTACCTAGGTCTCTCCATCTACCTAGGAGTAACTCGTCCAATATATTATATAGGGGACCTGGATCAGAATGTTGACTTTCATACAATGTATTGAGATGTTGAATCATGTACATACCAGCTAATCGCTGTTCGTCTGGGGAAAGATTAAAAAATGTTTGCGCTACTGAATCATCTTTATATACGCTAGTATTGCCAGCCCATTGTACTGCTGACCGAGCTAGTTCCTGTTCATGCATGGAGCTAAGTTCACTGTAACCTATTCGTTGTTTTAGTACTTTATCAGTGGTTTGGAATAAATGCTCAAGAGAACATTGTTCTGGTATGGGAGAAAGAAAACGTTTCTTGCTTTCTAGGCGTATGGGTTTGTCAAAGGGTCTCGCCCTACCTACGTACGCTATTTTATCCGCGTTATCGGGGTTTTCAATTGGTATATCATCATCTTCTGAAACTACATCATCAACTTCTCTATCGGCCTCTCTTTCTGCTCTTTCCCTTTCGTGTATGTCTATAATTACCTTACGAATCTTTCTGTACATGGCTTCTATACAAGCCTGTCTACTATGCTTGCCATCGGCTATGTTGTCACTCCATTTTGTCAGAACTCTCATCTCTTCTTTATTATAACCGGGCTGGTCTCGTTCCCTTATTAAACAATTTATCAGAAACTGTAAGATCATATTTTGAGTCTCCACCTTTCTGTGTGCCATGGCTTCTTGAATACTGTCTGGTCTCTCCCCTGTTCTGATAAAATGGTATATGTTATCTAAATGTTCTTGCATATCTGAAAAAATAGTCAAATAGGTTGTAACCCGTCGTAAACGTATTGAATATAGGATCATCTGGTCTTCGCCAGGTACTGCATCATATCTACAATCCGTAAGATACTGTTTAAGGGCTGCGTACGTAGTTACTTTTGGTGTGCGTTGTAATGCTGCTTCTCTGAGTGTGGTTCGTTTTACTTGGGGCGGGGTGATAGGGAGACCTCCTACCGCTCCTCCTGGAGTGTGATCGTCAACTAATACTGGTTGTGCTGTCGGTGGTAGTAACGGAGCTGGTAAAGTAGGTGTAGTAGAAGTAGGTGTAGGCAATGTAAGTTGGCCCTGGGTTGCTGTCGTAAAAGGATTGCCAGGACCAGTGGCAGCAGGAACAGTAGGGGGAATCGTGTCATGAACGGGGTTGGGAGGATTATTAATAGTAGGTGGTACACATGCATTAGCATACTCTGGAGCAACGTCATCTAGATAGGAAGAAAGGAAAATGTCTGCTGCGGTCTGTCTATGACGGAGTTTAGTCGGGACCAATGGTGGCGGTAAATTACTGGGTACTTCCGGGGTCGCCTTGGGTAGGCCCTCGGCGAGAACAGGATATAGACCTGTAATAAGGGCATTTCTTTGTCGGTCTAATTGTTCGGCTCTAACTTGTTCACCTTCTTCTAGTACTTCTTTTTCCTGGGCTTTTTCAGATTCCTCTCTACTTTTCTAAGTTCTTTCTCTGTTCTTCTATGCGATTCTTTACGCCATAATTCTATGGCATCTTTCTGGGATCGTCTGGCTTTCTTTTTCCATAGTGCTTCTTCTACTCTCATGATGCATTCAGCACCCATGTCCCTGAGACAGGCCATCTATACTTCTCTTCCAGATCCTTGGTGTAATCAACCCATAAGTCCAAATACAGTATGGCATCTAAGCCATGTTTATGGTACATAAAATGTCCGGGAGTGTCCCTAGGCGGGACGGGAACTGCTTCTTCGAGTATCCCTTTCCTGGTTCCTATCTGACGTAATTTCGAAAACAGCGGCATAGTTGTATTTTACTTGAACGTGAACACAACAAACACAGTAATGAAAAGCAAACAATCACTCATACCACGACATCAAACACATTAAAACATTTTCCGACTGAATACTACCTGGTACATTGAAAAACAAATTCTGAAAATCTCGAGAAACAATACTGGAATACTAGAATACTGGATCACTAGATGCACTGCTAAAACAGTACAGACATACCGGTCCCATAAAGAGACACGTCATACCGTATTCACCTAAGTGAACACGTCTTGACCGGATCTGTGTACCCAGACCCGTCTTGACCGGGCACAAATTAATGAACCCGTCTAGATGTTCCCCAGCAACGGTACTCACCGGGAAAACAGAACTGAAGGCCTCGGAAACTCGACACTGGACTGGACTGGACTGCTACGGTGTCTGGCTGCTACTACGCATGCGCTTCGGAACAGGTGGGCTTCCAGACACCTCGGACCTTGCTCTCTCGGCTTGGGCTCTGGTCGGGACTCTCTGCGTTCCTCACCGCCTCGTCTGGATGCCGGACCGCAGTCTCCGTCTCCTCCGTGGGCCTGAGGGAGATAGCAGGAAAACCCGCAGGTGTGCACAGGAGTCCGTCACGGCTGTAGAAGGGGTCAGGGGCCTGCGTTACATCGCCGGCGAGTGGGGAAGGGGAGGGGTCCCTATTCGGGCGCCAGATTATGTGGTAAATAAATTTACTGGACTATTTTTCTATACATTACATGACAATAAAGATAGCTCAAAAATGAGAGGCAGAGTCCGTGGTATCTGAGTCATACGGGCTTTAGTTAAGTATCTCGAGATACTGGACATCAGGTTCCATCACCACTAAGGTTCAGGAAGGGATATTCAACATTTTATTAACATCACACATTATATATAGTAAAACTGTATAATGGAAATGAATACAGTAGGCGTAACAAGTGAAAAGAGAGAAGATAAGAACACATGTGCGTAAAAGAAGGCGTGTACAGGGGCGTACACGGAGGTGTGTGCAGGAAACGTCACAGAAGTGTCATAGGTGGGTGGATGCATAGAGAAATTCTGCAGGCTCAGCAGAAACTTTTACCCTGGATGCGTGCGCAACTGAGCATGACGTGTAACTGGGGAGAGCTGGGGGGCTTGACTTTAGCACTAGTAGAGGAGTCTGGTGTCTGGGGTGTCAGAACGACCTGCACCTATAACATATCTGATATCTTATGTTTGGAGGATGTGTTGTCTGAACTAAAAGGTCTCTCGGGCAGAGGTCGTTCAATACTGAATGCTAGTGCGTGTCTATAGTTCTTCATGCAAAGCGCGGGGGCCATGGGTCTACCATGATAACGGGTGCAATAAATTACGTGCAAGGGGACAGGAAAGCTAGGCCCTTTGCTCTGCAGGCTGGAATATGTTTACCTATTTCACTGAACTGGAATGTGTTTTTGCGGAGACTGAGCAGATAACTTGTAGGCAAAATACCGTCTTGGCAGGCAGGCCAGGCCGAGCCGGGCACTGCTCGTCTGAGCAGGAAGTAAGGTAAAGGTCAGGGATGCATACCTAAACTGTAGCTTTCAGAGGCAGAAGAGACTCAGAGCCTAAATTAAGGGCCTGGCTCGACTGAGCCAGGAAAACGTGAAGAAAGTGTGCATTTCAATATTAAAAGTGTACCATGTAAAGACGTTGGCACCATAGGCCTAAAAGCCAAATTAACGTGGTTTTCTTGGAGAACTGAATAACTGACATGTTAACGCTAGACGCAAATGCATATGCGTCTTCATGGCAGGCACGGGAAGGAATTTACATGACATACATGGGACATGGGTGCATGGTTAGGGTGCGAGTGGGGGTCACACTGGCTACCTAAAAATTTCTATTTCCTCAGTTGGACATATTATACCAGCCCGCCTCAACTAGGGAGAAGCTTGTAGCGGTTACTGAGAAGGTTACTGATCAGGGTAGACGCCTAAGGTGGTCTAAGATCAATGGGGAAAGGTTTTACGAATCACTCATTGAGAAGGGGAAAACACTCATTGAGGCGTGCTTAGATGAGAGAATAGAAGGGAGGCAATTACTCACAGCATTTGATCAACTAGTATACCTGGTGGATGGGTTGCTAAGGTCCAGAGCCCCAGCAAAAGAGACTGATAGTCAGCTGCAATGGTTCGACCGAGACTGCTCCAAAGCCCTGAGGGATCTTAGCATTAAAGCAAAGCGCAGGGATGCTACTCGGGTTAAGTCCTGCAGGAAAAAATATAAAAGCGAGTTGAGCAGGAGGAAAAAGGTTTTACAAGCAGAAGGTTGGGCGGACCTGAGAGAAGCTGGGGAAAAGAGGGCCATGACTGAATTCTGGAAAATTATAAACAGACCTACATTCCAGGATGACTGTGCCCCGAAAATAGGAACGAACCTCATGCCCTATATGTGGATTACCCACTATAGGGGCCTATATAACCATGAGACAGACACCCAGTACGATACAGGGAATACAGCTCAAGGCCAGGCAGTAGTTTTCTCCTTAAAGGAAAATAAAGTTGGGATTGAGGGGTTATCAAAAAATAAAGCACCTGGCACAGACGGAATTCCGCCTGACCTGTGTCTCAGTTCAGTGGATTTATGGGCCCCTATATTGACGAGAGTCATTAACATTGCAATCCGTTGTGGCTTACCGCCTTCATGGTCCACTGCCACCATCGTCCCCATTTTTAAAAAGGGTAACAGGGACGACCCACAATGCTATCGCCCCATTTCACTAATCAAAGTCTCCGCTAAAATCCTGGGAAGGGGGATACTAAACCGGCTGTCTGAGTGGACAGAAACAAACAATATCATCTCAGACGTGCAGTACGGTTTTAGGAGGGGTCGCTCTACGAGTGACCAATGCTTGAACCTTTATATGTTAGTAGATAAATACACCATGGCTAGCGAAGAATCCATCTATTTGGGGTTTATGGATCTGGCAGCTGCCTTTGATCATGTTAACAGAGGCAAGCTCTGGAACATGATGATCACCTTGGGGATAGAGCCTGGTCTCATTAACATATTAAGGGAATTGCATAGCAACACCTCTGCACAAGTTAGGTATAATACCCAAGGGAAATGCACAGACTCCTTCCAATGTAATAGTGGGGTCCGTCAGGGTTATATTTTGGCGCCTTTTTTATTTTCTCTTTATATTAACCTTGAACAGCATCTTTTACAGTTGGGAGCCGACTGTCCACGAGTAGTGTTGCGCCATGTTCCTGTGTTACTTTACGCAGATGACGCGGTCCTACTCGGGCGCACACCAAAGAGTGTACAGATTTTAATCGATGGTTTTGTTTCCTTTATGGGTTCATTAGACCTTTCCGTTAATTTGAGTAAATCTTACGTTTTAACTGCAAAGTTTTCTTAGTAGAAGACATTTCAGAAGAAAATAGGTAGAAAACTGGAAAAAACTGAGCAGAGCTCAGGGAGACTCCCTTCACACGACGTGCGGTAGAAAATCTGAGGACTGGGGCTTCTGAGGAGAAGGTTCTAGAGGAGGCTACAGCCTGATTGGCTGGAATGTGGACCAACACATAATGACTCCAATATGTTACTAAAGTGAATTCTCCCTTGGGCTTTTCAATGGGCCTATTCTGTTCTATGGTACTTTTTCAGGTTTACATTTCTATTGCATTATATGTATGTATTTTTTATTTATGATATTTCTCATGTATACATGCATATATATTACTGCTATTTATGTACCGTGGGACTCCCACTTCGATGACGGGGAATATTCAAGCATGTGAATCTATGAAAGACACCCCTAATACTGGAGAAAAAAACCCTCTAAGAAATGTATTTTCACAATAGGGAGTCATAAGGTTGAGAAGGTTAAGTCATTTTCATATCTAGGCGTTTTGTTTGATGGGCTACTAAATTTTAACGCCTTGATAGAGGATCGTTGTCGCAAATTGATTACGGCCAATGGAGCAATAGCCGGTTATGGTCGAAGGTTGGGGAGATGGTGCCCCGAACAGGTAATGATCCTATATAACTCAATATGTTGCTCTGCAGTGACCTATGGGGCAGAGGTGTGGGGCTTTGCTAATGTTTGTCATCTTCAGCGGGAGGAGAATAAACATCTACGATCCATCCTGAAAGTCCCATATAGCGTAACTGCTTCAATAGCACACAGGGAGTTAGGGATCGTCTATTTTGAAGATTTGATAAAGGTTAAGCCAATTTTAGCGTGGCTGAAGATCTGGACGAACCAAGAGGCTATACTGAGCAGGGAAATACTGAAGGATTGTTTGGGCAGAGAAAAACGGTCGCGAATCCCGTGGTTCAGTTACGTAAAATCAGTATTAGTAACTCTGGGCCTAGGGAATCTCTTCAATGACCCAACTGCGATCATCCCTCAGCACTAGACAACTGTTAAAAAAGCATTCTTTGCGCTCAGAGCCGAACAAAGAGTAGAACAAGAAATGGCTAAAATTACGGTGGGCGCATACAACCTTGTAAAGATAACAGAAGGAAACGAACCCTATTTATATTTGCTACATAACGCACAGGAAAAGTTTTTTATGACCCGTTTTAGGCTCAATTTTTTACCTTATTTATTGGGATCACCACTAGGGTACTTACCCACTATTGAGCAGAGGAGAATCTGCGGCTGCAACAATAGGTCTCCGCAGGATTCCCTTCATTTTGTATTAATATGTTAGTTTTATTCAGAACCCAGATGTAGATTTTTGGCAGATATTTTAAAAAGATCAAATATCAAATGTGCAAAAGAGGCCTTGATTTTTTTACAACAAGCTTCGGACCAACTAACATTGTGCTGTATAATTAATTTTATTAAAGTAGCTGTGCGACTAAGAGTAACTAGAGGAGGGGGGGGGGCGATTATGATGAAAACTCAGTGGTTGGTTTTAATGGATCATAATGTTTACTTATTTTACTGGGATTTTGTTGCTGTATTCACATTGGGTTACATGCCAATTTGACTGATTGTTTTTAAAGAAATGATTTCAATGTATAATGACGGTTTGTACTTTTATGGTGATTTTTAATCATCGAATAAAGAATTCAAATGAAATGAAATTAAATGAAATGAATCGAAATGTCCTATTACTTACCGGTAATCTTCATTACTCCGGGTCTCGTAGTCCATCGACACCTTCATAAACAAAGTGGAGATGACCATCTCCCGACAGAAAAAATAAGAGGAATGCTGGGACACTAATACTGCCCCTCCCCCCGGGAGTACATAAGCAGTACTTACCCAGCAGCCCTCCTGTACTAAAAAAGCCCAGACAGGAAGGCCGGTTGTTCGGGAGGGTCTTATGAAGATGTTGAGGACTACGGGACCCAGAGTAATGAAGATTACCGGTAAGTAATAGGACATTACCCCCAGGTCCCTCCGTCCTCGACACCTTCATAAACAAAGCGGAGAATACCAAAGCAGAAAACCCGGCCTTCCGCACGCACAAGCATACCAGGAAACCACAAAAAAAGCAGCAACCCAAGGGAGCACCGAGAAGGAGGAAAGGAAGACCGCAGGAAACAACCGGCCCGGAACCCAGAACAGGACAGCAGGGACAAGGACCGGAGACAAGGAAAAAGGCCAGGGCTCCAAAGAAAAGAAGGCCGCCAACCCGAAAAACCGGCAACCTGGAGCAGTACACAAAAAACCAGCAAAAACAACCCACCGGAGAAGGCCGCCAAGCACAGAACCAGCAGGAAGGCACACAGGACCCGGCAGACCCACCAGGAAGACGAGACAACCCAGAAGAAAGCCAAAGAAAAAGACGTCCAACAACCGAACAAGGGCATGGACAGTGACAACAACCACAACCCAAGAAAACCCCAACCCCAAAAAGGGAGAACCCAAGGCAGGAGGGGAGCACAGAGAACTGGAAAACCCCTGCAGCCGTCAATTGAGACAAAGAGGGCAGCACAAAAAGAAGGCGCCCGTACGGCACAGGACAGTCCAGGAACCCCCACACCCAGGCCAGGCAAGCAGCAAGGGCAGGAGCAGAGTAAGACAGACCCTGGGAGCCAGCACCCAGACAAGAACCACAAGGTCCGAACCCCGCAACACTGGAGAGGAGCCAAGCGAACAGCAAAAAAACAGGGCAACAAACGCCAATAGAACCAGGAAGCCAGGACCAGAGCCAAGCAACCCGACCACTCAGGAGGAACATCAGGCCCAAGCAAACCCCAGAAGGAACCCACACAGCGCCCAGACGAACACAAAAGGGTAGAAGGACACGGGAACCACCAGCACAAAACCGCCGGACCACACAGAAGGCCAAAGCGGAAGCAGAAGGAAGCAGAACCAGACTACCAAGTAGCTGGAAAACCGCAGACACCCCGCAGCCATGAGGGAGGGACCCGCAGAGGGAAGAGTACCACAGAACCGTACCCCAACTAAAGAGGGAGTGGGGGAGGCACCCAAACAGACCCACACCGGGGACAAAGCCCGGGAAAGTAAGGTAGGAAGAAGCGAGCCAGGACCCCAGAACAAGGCACAGCCCGAGGACACTCAACCAGCAAGAAGCCGGCAGAACCGGAGCCACAAAACCCCACACAGGCCCACAACACCGGGTAAACAAGCCCGGGAAGAGAACCAGCAGTAGGAGAAGGCCCAGGAGGAACCACCAGAAAGTGGTCCCAACTGCAGAACACCCCGCCAGGATCCAAAGAGAGACCAGCAAGGAAGCAGAGCCCAAAAAGGAGCCCAACAAGCAGAAGCGGGAAGCAGCAGCAGAAACCCCCACCCGGCACCCACCAACGGAACCAGACGAGACCAGAATAACCCAGGGAGCAAACACCCCCGAGAGCAGACGGACCAAGAAGCCAACAGCACCCAGCAGCTCCAGGAGGCCAGGCAGGCACCAAGCCGGCCCGACCAAGCACCACCACCGAGCACACAGAGGAGCTCAGGGACAGTACACCAAACCGAACAGGCGGGCAGACAGGATACGGCAGCAGCAAGGAGGCCCCAGCCAGGAACAACCAGGCAGGCACAACAGCAGAAAAAGGAGGGCCGGCCAGGAAACACCAGAAGCAAGCTAAAGGCAAGCAAGGATCGCAGAAGCATCCAGGCCAAGCACACAGAAGGCCCCGGGACAAAACCAGAAGCCCTAGGCCCGAGCAAATGGAAACCCACGGGACCAGGAATATCCAGATGAGCGCCCAACCAGGCACCAACGAGGCCTGACCCAGCAAAACCGCAGAGAACAGACTAGAACAGGCGCAGGCAGGGAGGAACAGAACAGCCGCACACAAGGCAGCACAAGCCACCCAAGCGCAGGCAGAGGGGACAGAGCACCCCAGAGAGCCCCAGGCACGACATCCGCAAACATCCAACGGGAGGAAAAAGAACCCAGGTGCAGCCCAAGGGACCGGAGGAACAGGGCCAGGAACTAGGAGACCCAAACGTTGACCAATCCCATGGAAGCCAGGAAGCGGAGGAGAAGAAACAGGACAAACAACCGGAGCAAGGCCACAACAGCCAGCCCTCAGCGGAGTCAAGACCACCCACGGAGAAGCGACTCAGACAGAAGAGCAGCAGAAGGCAAGGTGCAAGCCAGCAGGCAGGAAGACCACTTACAACCAGGAGCAAGCAACAAGGCAGAGCCAGCGAAAAAAAGGAACCAGCCACCACAGAGGCGACAGGAACCCAAGCCAACACCGGAGAGGAAAAACCCCCAAGTCTGAGCGGCCAAAAGCAGGGGCAACACCCGAAGAAGGAAACCAAAGGGAGAAGCCCTGCGACACGCCTGCCCCCAGAGAACAGCCCGGGGCGTGCAAGGACCAGAAACGTGACCACGCAGACCAAGAAAGAGGATCACAGGAACAACAGCGCCCGACCGACCAGCACCAACCAGACCACCACGTAACGCAGGTTCGGGGGGGAGCGGAGAGCTCCAGAGAACATCAGTGTGGCCAATCAACTACAGGCACACAGAAGCACCCACCACCTGAGTACACACAGGAAGCAGGCAGTGCGGGCACCGGCCGCAGCAGCAGGACAACCCAAAAAAGAAGAGGGGACGAAGCACAGCGCCGAACTCAAGCACCCCGAGCAGGAGGCCCCGGCACAAACCACGACACCCCCCGGAGGCACAGACGTAGGGACATGGCACGTTTCAGAAGGACAGCCAGCCACCACTCCCAGGACTGGCACAAACAGTAAACCGAGACACCTAGAAAAAGAAAGGGGGCGAAACAGCCAGAGCGGGGGCCAACAGCACAACAAGGCCCCCACCGGCACGGGAAAAAACACCAGGGAATGGCGCAAGCAGACGCCACCACAAACTTCGAGCTGCCACAGAGAACCCAGGAGCACACTCCGGCAGGCTGGTGAGGGAAAGAATGCACATTAAAAAAAAGGACATGCAAAGGAACACGGCACCCCAGCGCACAAGACATCCCGTCACACATCCACCCAGCAGCACGCCAGAAACGAAAGGCATCCCAAGATGCCAAACCCCCCGAAACCCAACCGGCCGAGAGTGGAAAGGCCAGGGCTAAACTGACCGAGCCTCACAGGGTCGCCAGAGGCATGCACCGCTCGGGCCCCAGTGTCCCGTTTTCTGCATATTATTCTCAGAAGCCCCCATCAACACAGCCACAACGTCCATGAGGGAGTTGGGGGAACGCCCGGAGGGCGGAGGGTCCAACAGCACCTGTTGCTCAAGTAGAAAAGGAAAATGCACAGGCATAAGACAGAGGACCCAAGAAACTGGGCGCCCGAGAGAGCCCGTCCCAGTGTCCGAAGCCGGGAACTCAAAATGCAGCCCCAGTAAAAACGGACCCAACCAAGAGGCGAAGGAACCAAAGCTCCGGTCGTGCCACCAACAGAGGGGCAAACCAGTGCCCAGATGACAAAAAGCCGCCGCCACAGATGCATATAAAGCAGGTGTCATGACTCGAAAAATCCCACAGTAGGACACATTGACAGCACTTAGATACGAACCCTTGTCGCGTGAGATCCGCAGCCTCCACAGGTACAATACATATCAATGAGCCAAAGCTCCCGGTGAGCAGAGCAAGCCCCGAAACCCAGGCAGCCCGAGAGCAGGGCGGGGGCCTCAGAGGCACAGAACCGGGCCAATGACCGAAAGCAAAACTGAGACGTGGCAACTTGGCGATCGCAAAGCGGCAGTCCTGGAGCCTCAGCATGCCTCGCTCCACCCTCGCAGGTAACCAGCAAATGTCAGCACCAACAGCGGTAACAGAGTGACCAAAACACAGAAAGTACAGACATCACAATACAAAGTACGGGGGATAAAGAACTGCACAGAAACACAGCGCAACCAGCAACACAGTGCATTGCAGCGGACGCATGCCAGAAGCAAAGAAAAACCCTGCAAGCGCGACTCACCCAGAGTGGGGGAAAACCCCAGGAACAAGGCCCCCACTTCACCAACTCCTCAGCCAGGAACAGCAGGAGCGCATCCAGCGAGGCACGTTTCCCCAGCCAAGCTCGGGAAGACGAGCCTCTGACCCGGAAGCAACTTCCCGGGAACTCCAGCCGCAAAGGACCGGCAGGTGCACGAAGTGCACAGCAGAACACCGGCCCCAAGAAGACCGACTCCCAGCAAGCCCGGTAGGCCAGGAGGCACTCCAGGGACCCTGCACCCGTACAGCCAGGCAGCTGGGCCGGGGGGGGGGGGGGGGGGGGGGGGAGAGAAGCACCGCCACTCAAGCCCAGCAGGAGCAGCACCAGCACACCATCCAATCTGTCGACAGACAGAAAAAAAAAATGAACAGGAGGGCTGCTGGGTAAGTACTGCTTATGTACTCCCGGGGGGAGGGGCAGTATTAGTGTCCCAGCATTCCTCTTATTTTTTCTGTCGGGAGATGGTCATCTCCACTTTGTTTATGAAGGTGTCGAGGACGGAGGGACCTGGGGGTAATGGCACACATCCCTCTGTGCCATGCCTACAACCCACTGCCCTGGCATAGATCAGTCACCCCTCTAGCTGGATGCCCTATACCAGTGGCGAGGGTACAGGTGCATGAGCCCTGTACCCCTACAGTGTCGAAGTTCATTCTTAGACATTGTAAGTGCAGTGCTGTCATTTAGAGTGGTGCTGGGAGCTTGTCATTACGAACGCCATAGCACCACAATGGCTGCACTGAAAACTGAGAAGTTTGGTAGAAAACTTCTCAGCACATTAAACCCACACTGATGCCAGTGTGGGATTTAATGAGAAATGCAAACAGAGGGCATCTTCGAGAAGCCCCCTGAAAAACGACCAGCCTCTGGTGGGTTCCCTGACTTGTGCACACCAGCCTGCCACCACAAGACATGTTTCTGGACCCCTAGGGTGGGAGCCTTCGCTCCCTGAGCCCCGAAACAAAGCCTTTCCTGGGCGGAGGTGAAGAGCCAACTGTGGCAGGGGAGCTTCAAAGGCCTGGCAGTCTTTGTAATGCGACCCCCAGCCTCTCCTGCTAGCTAGGAGCAGGCCCCCTTCCTGTCTCCCCTCCTTTTTGGCAGGAAGACAGGCGGGAACAACTAGCGAGAGAAAATTTGTGTTTTAAGCGAGGCTATCACATCTAATGCTTCCTCTAACCATGCTGAGACTTGCCAGTTGGCGTCCTGTGGGCAATTTTCTAGACTTGGAGGACTGCTCAGGGCAGATAGAAAAGCCTCCGGACTAATCTTAGACCAATTTCGAGTTTTGACGAATTGAGCCTGTGATGGTTTTGGTGGGGGATGGGTATCCAGAATCTGAAAAGGGATAGCATAATGACCGCCCCAAGCAATAGGAATCGGGGAGGCAACTTCCACTAAATCAGGAATTGCAAAAATGGGGTCAAGAATGTGCCCTCGTATATGTGTAGGTTCCTTTACCAACTGACGGAGCTGAAACGACTTTAAGTCCATCATTAAGTCTACACTATGGAGTGAGGTTGGATCATCAAAACGTAGGTTAAGGTCCCCTAAAATTAGGAAATTCGAATGTTGTACAGCAAAAGCTGTAATCATATCAAGTAGAGCCGAAGTAAACCAGGCAGCTGCCCCAGGAGGCTTATAAATCAACAGGCCATTGAGGGAGCAACGGCCTGAGATAATTAGGGAAAAGAAGGCCGTTTCTGCCCCACTGATCTGTACTTCTGAGAAATTGCAGCATAGCTGTTGCTTGTGTATCACCATAAGCCCCGTTCCCCTTCCCTGCGGTCTATCCAACCTAGTAATAGCATAGCCCATTGGGATGGCATCTAGAATGTCTGGAGAGGACTGATCATGGAGCCAAGTTTCTACCAGGAAAAGAGCAGTCATCTGATTAGTCACAATAAGGTCGGCAATTTCACATTTGTGCTTGGGGGAGAGATCAACAATTTAAAAGGAAATATTGAGCAACCAGCAGAGTTAAAAAGCTTCTGGGTAGCTCAAAGAGACACCAATGGCATGTATTTTGCCCGATATCCACCTGTACCGAGTGCCAATAGGTGATGTTGTACTCACAGTTAAGGGAATGTAGCTCGTCTGAAGAATATTGCACCAAACCTGGACTACAAGTGCCAGACTTCTATTTTTATAGCCTGCACGACTTAAACGCACAGCCCAAGATAGGTCCCCGCTCCACCCTTTGGGAGCCTAGAGGACAGAACAAACTCAGAAGAGTGCAGACGCCTCCAGCACAGTCGAAAACCGCACCTCTCGATATACGGTAATACTGTAGCAATATAAGCAGTTTAAATTCATGCGGCACACATTAAATGTAGATTAACATTTTTAAAAAAAATACCAGGTTAAAAACAGATCAAGGTACACAGTATAAAAAAAAAAAAATCAGCCTCTGTCACTGACTTCCTGCACGATAGTTTCCTTTACAACGTGTTCTGGAGGAAAATGGGCCTTTCCCCTCTCCTCACAGGCCACCTTCACCTGGCACTTCAGAGAGCCTCCCCAAACCCTCCTGCATCACTGCTCAATAGCAGGAGCAGGGAGGCCTCTGGGGTGTTAGCCACTGCTCCATGTTGGCAAGATCACTGCTACACTGTCTCACCCGCTTTGATGCCACGTGAGTCTACACCACAACGGCCACTGGGATCTCTCTGCAGTTTCCCTTTACCAGCGTTTGAGCCGCCAAAGCCTCCTGTGTCCGCTCAACTCCCCAACCACGGGTATCTCATGCCGTGCAGTGCCACCATTTGAAACGTCTCTGAACTGTCATGCCTCAGGATTAGGCAAGATAAAAGCCGGAGGGAGTACACAAACTCTGTTTCCTATGTGCCATCTTACTAGGCCACGCCCGCAAGTGGATTATAGATTTGTGATTGTAGTAAATTGGTTCTGTATATACTATACAAAAAAAAGGTATAGTGTGACAGAGCCCAAGGAGTCCCCAGAGGTATAGCAGAGGCCAAATTAGTAAGTACTAAGAGCTCTCTTTGTGGGAGTGTGGGCGCGCAGTTAGGCTTATCTAGAGGATGTGTTAAGCAGTTATCGTACTCACTAACTAAAGGACTGATTACACACACTCAGAGACCAATTGGGTAAGTATAAAAAGTATACTTTTAGTTTATGTCTAGAACCAAGCAGAACTTGGTACAGGTAGGTAAAATGTACTCTCAATTGTAAACCTTTACACAAATGCAATTGGGAATGGATTAGCAATTGTTACAGGTTGGTATGGTTTCAAAAAGCAGTTTAACATTACACACTAATTACTTTTAGAATACCTTTTGATTTCTTTTAGCTTACATCGACTATTTGGGAGTGGTGAAACAACCTTTACCACGACTCCTTAACAACGAGGGGCCTGAACCACGATCTCTCAACAACAATCCGGTCTAAACCACGAATGCATTTACAACTATACAGTCTAAACAACTAGCTGTCTAAACAACGACCTGCTTGAAGAGATTAGTGGTTTCTTTTGTTATAGTAAGTTAAGTCTGTCTGATTTGTTTTTTTCATAGAGTAACATTTTGTATAAATAATTAGTGGTTTTAGATTTTCTACGTTTAATTAGGCAATCGTACTTATGTATATTGTTTAAGTTTACCTTCTGAGGCCAGTAGATGGCTCTCTTGGATTGTTTACGACTAATGTTCCCTCTAATTTTTTTCCTCTGTGTGCGGCAGCCAAGGATATGTGCCCGGATCCAGTCCGCGTGTGTCGGTGCAGAAACTAAAGAAAGGGGCGCGGCCAACCTTAAAGCGAAAATGCCTATGGGGCGCTTTTACACAAAGTGTAATAAAAATAAAGAAAGTTTTTGTAGTGCGCCCGCTGAAGTAAAAATGGTTGTGCTGTGAAATAAATAAATAAATAAATAATTAAATAAATAAATAAGTGAAGCAACTAAAAGTGAAATTGGCCTGCGTTGTAAATTAATTAAATAAATAAATAAGCACAGCTGCTAAAGTGAAAGCGGACCACGCCGTAAATTAAATAAATAAGCGCAGCTGCTATAGTTAAAACGGGCTGCAGTGGAAATGAAAAAATACACGAGTAAATGACATGATATAAAAGGTGGCGGCGTGCTGCGACATCGTGGGTGGAATAGGGAAGATCATTAAAGAAAACAGTGCTCACCCACTAGATAAAGCAGACCATGTAACAACACAAAAAGTCCAGTCATTATGGGAGGAAACAAATGCAGACAAGGCGGTACCAAGGAGGGACTACTAAGCCTACTCACGAAGGAAAAGCAACGATTTGAAATGTAACTTTCCTCTTCTTGTGTTTGTACCTTTCTTGGTGTATAGCCTCTTTTTCATTATTTTGACTGGATGACTTGTATCCTTCCACTGCTCAAAATAATGGGTCTTCTTTTCATTAAGCACTCTATGAGGGTGCTTGTATTTTCTTTCTTGCTTTGTCTCATGTGCTGATTCCCCCTTTCATATTCCTACCCTTTTGTTGCTTACCTTTAGAATGGACCCATCTGTTCCTCAATTCCTCTCCTACCGCTGATGGCACTTTAAATAAAATTGTTTTTTTTTTTTAGAGCTGTGTAGCTACTCTTTGCTGGGGGGCGACTTAGCGTTCCAAAGGCGTTTTTACACACCTCTGTTATTTCTCGCCCACACATTGTTGCTTCTTCCCTGAGAACCTGCCCAACAATTTTCTCATTTTTCTTTTTGGGGGGGGGGGGGGGATGTCAGGGGGCAGCAACTGAAATATACTGTTGTGCCACGCTTCATTCCAAAAAAGCACTTTAACCCTAATTAAATGTATTATTTTAGTTACCAGTCCAAGTAGTGTTTACTATTTTAGATTACTAAATAAAACGAATAAAATGGCGTTTTATTCTGTAGGAACGTCATCAAAGATGTGGGTGGATATGGAATGATGTCGCTACATTATCGCATCTTTCTTGTTTAATTTTTTTTTTTAAGATGCTCCTCACCTTCGGCAAAAAGCTTTTGAAAAAGTCAGTTGACAAACAAGGCAACACCTATTTTCTGTGCCAATGCTTGTTTGTTGTGAAAGGTATTTCATTTGCACACAGTCCCAGTGAGTCAGAGGGAGCGCTGGCACAGATTTGCTTATTTACATCCGCTCGAGTCTATTTCTTGTGTCTACTGATGATCGCCTTCTGAGATTAGTGTCAGAAATAACTTTGGCATCCTTGTTTTAACAGTGCAGGCTGCGGGGCCGATTGTGAACCCTTTGAGGTACAATCCTTGTTAATTGCAGCGCACAGGGGCGCCGAAATTAACATAATACTAACACGAAGGGTCACAATCGGCCCCATAGCTGTACAATTAAGAAAAGAAAAGCAGAGTCTACAACACAGCGTGTGCTAAAGCACACGTTGTGTTGGAGACACTGTTTTTCCTTTCTTAACAGTGCAAGCTGCGGGGCGGATAATGAACCCTTGGAGGTAGTATTCTTGTTAATTACAGCGCTAACGGGCGCTGCACTTAACATGAATATGGTTTTGGAGATGCAGGGGCTAAGAATGTGTGAAAAAACAACAAACCTCAGTTAATGTGCAAATGGTCTTTTAAAGTCCCGTGAAGTACTTGGGTGCGACTTCTGGTTGCCGGGAAGCTGTCTCAGCCTGGGGGTCCACACATGAGGGAAGGGGAAGGCAGAAGTCTGAAGCACAATGGGCTCTTTCTCTGCCTCCCGCCTGAATTTCGCCCCGCTCGCGTTTTAAAAGCGGCGGTGCGAACGGTCTGGTAGGGGTGTGCGCGCTAAATCCTGGACACTGCGGGCTCCGGGTGACCATCGTGGGCGCGCGCCCACGCGCGCAGCTTAGTGGGAACAGTGCACTGCTGTGTAAGATAGATAGATATATCATACATACATACATAAATACATATATACATATACACACACACACACAAAATCGCTAAGCAAGCGAGGTGCACTCGGAGGGTCGTAATCCTCCTAGGGCGACGTCTGTACATCGACCAAGCTGTACGCCCGACGCTTTTCGAGAATACCCTTAATCATAGGCAATGTACTCGATTTTACTCAGCCGGAAACACTATTTAAAATACTTGCCCACCAATGAGCTTCTAGATAGAAAATCCCGGTGTCAGATGGGACTCTTAGTACAACAGCCAATCTCTTAATCCCAATGGGTTTGGTATGTGTCCTTACATCACCCCTGGATGGGCCCAGAGGCACCGGTGACGGCCAAAATCCATGGGCGACCTTCCCACATCAGCAAAACATCATCTATCGCGCCTGTGGCCCCCTCTCTTCTCCTGGGGTGGTGCAACCCTCCATCCCCAAAGCCGGCGCGTAAAACATCAAACAATCGCTCAGCAAGCTAGAGTGCACTCGTTGAGTCTTAATCCTCCTGGGTAGCCACCTGTACCTCGACCAAGCAGTATGCTTGACGCGTTTCGGGATTACTCTTAAACATAGGCACTGTACTTGATGATTTACTCAGCTGGAAACACTTTATTTAAAATACTTGCCCACCAATGGGCTTCTAGATAGAAAGACCTGGTGTCAGATGGAACTCGTAGCGCAACAGCCAATCTCTTAACCCCAATGGGTTTGGTATGTGTTCATACATCAGCCCTGGATGGGCCGCAAGGTGTTGTTTTTTTTCTTTAAAACATCAATGGTCCCATGCAACAAAGGATAAAGCATACAAATAAATACAGACACAATGGATTCTGTATTAAAACGACGTGTCCAGCTGGACAGTGGTCAGCAGGTATATTTACTATACAACACAAAATACAAAGAGAATATCCTTCGACACTCTCACGGTGTGGGGCACAAGCCTGTACCTCAGTTACACAAAGACACTTTAGTACATTCAAAGTGAACAGGAAAGGGCAACCTCACATCAGCACAACATCATCTATCGTGCCCGTGGCCCCCTCTCTTCTCCTGGGGCAGCGCAACCCTCAGCGCCCTAAGCTGGCACTTAAAACATCATCAAACAATCGCTCAGCAAGTGAGGGTGCACTCGGGGGGTGGGGGGCGGGGGGTGGTAATCCTCCTAGGGCGCCGCCTGTACCTCCACCAAGCAGTACACCTGACGCGTAGCATAGGTTTCTTAGATCATTTTAGGTAATTCCTGCTTCTGTTGTGCAGGCGTGAAATCCCTCAAGCTTCAACATATAGCTAATGCAGCTGCCTCGTCTTTTGTTACTCAACATGATGGTGGATACTGCAGCAAAATTGCCCATCCGGGGGGGGGGGGGGCGTGGCCTGCGGCGTCAAGATGGCGGTCACACTCTAAGAGTGCTCCTGGACTCCCTCCGTCATCCGCCGCTGCTTGCCTACCTCTGAGCCATCTGACAGCCGGTGGGGGATCCCTGCATAGCCTGCTTCTCGCCGCTGCCCTTTGGAGCGGTCCCGGTGTTCCCTGGCTGCTCCTCCTGCTCATCGCACCCGGAGGCCTGACGCAGGCAAGATGGTGGACCCCAGGTAGCGCAAGCCGCTACACAGACTGGCTCCTGCCCGGGACCATGACGCTTTCTGGGCTTATTACCTGCTACCTGTGAGGAGCCAGACTCGTGCTGTGTGCTTCCCTGCTCCCCGGCATTTCCTGCAACTGTTCGCGACACCCGCTTCGCGGGTGCCGCTCACCGCCTCTTTTGCCCCGTCCTCCCTGGTGTGAGCGGCTCCACAGTCCGTGGAGAGTAACGCGCTCCCAGGTTGAGGCTAGAATCACCAGATTGTGCGTGGAGCCTACCGGGGGACTGCGAGGTCCAGCAGCCTCAGCTGCACACAGCTGCTGCCTCTTCCCCCGGCGGCCACGCCCCCAGCCTCCGCACTTAACATCGCCTGGGTTTCTGGCTGACTGGCGCTTTCTGGGCTTATTACCTGCTACCTGTGAGGAGCCAGACTCGTGCTGTGTGCTTCCCTGCTCCCCGGCATTTCCTGCAACTGTTCGCGACACCCGCTTCGCGGGTGCCGCTCACCGCCTCTTTTGCCCCGTCCTCCCTGGTGTGAGCGGCTCCACAGTCCGTGGAGAGTAACGCGCTCCCAGGTTGAGGCTAGAATCACCAGATTGTGCGTGGAGCCTACCGGGGGACTGCGAGGTCCAGCAGCCTCAGCTGCACACAGCTGCTGCCTCTTCCCCCGGCGGCCACGCCCCCAGCCTCCGCACTTAACATCGCCTGGGTTTCTGGCTGACTGGCGCTTTCTGGGCTTATTACCTGCTACCTGTGAGGAGCCAGACTCGTGCTGTGTGCTTCCCTGCTCCCCGGCATTTCCTGCAACTGTTCGCGACACCCGCTTCGCGGGTGCCGCTCACCGCCTCTTTTGCCCCGTCCTCCCTGGTGTGAGCGGCTCCACAGTCCGTGGAGAGTAACGCGCTCCCAGGTTGAGGCTAGAATCACCAGATTGTGCGTGGAGCCTACCGGGGGACTGCGAGGTCCAGCAGCCTCAGCTGCACACAGCTGCTGCCTCTTCCCCCGGCGGCCACGCCCCCAGCCTCCGCACTTAACATCGCCTGGGTTTCTGGCTGACTGGCGCTTTCTGGGCTTATTACCTGCTACCTGTGAGGAGCCAGACTCGTGCTGTGTGCTTCCCTGCTCCCCGGCATTTCCTGCAACTGTTCGCGACACCCGCTTCGCGGGTGCCGCTCACCGCCTCTTTTGCCCCGTCCTCCCTGGTGTGAGCGGCTCCACAGTCCGTGGAGAGTAACGCGCTCCCAGGTTGAGGCTAGAATCACCAGATTGTGCGTGGAGCCTACCGGGGGACTGCGAGGTCCAGCAGCCTCAGCTGCACACAGCTGCTGCCTCTTCCCCCGGCGGCCACGCCCCCAGCCTCCGCACTTAACATCGCCTGGGTTTCTGGCTGACTGGCGCTTTCTGGGCTTATTACCTGCTACCTGTGAGGAGCCAGACTCGTGCTGTGTGCTTCCCTGCTCCCCGGCATTTCCTGCAACTGTTCGCGACACCCGCTTCGCGGGTGCCGCTCACCGCCTCTTTTGCCCCGTCCTCCCTGGTGTGAGCGGCTCCACAGTCCGTGGAGAGTAACGCGCTCCCAGGTTGAGGCTAGAATCACCAGATTGTGCGTGGAGCCTACCGGGGGACTGCGAGGTCCAGCAGCCTCAGCTGCACACAGCTGCTGCCTCTTCCCCCGGCGGCCACGCCCCTAGTCTCCTCCTTCTTTGCTGGCCTCAGATCTACCGCGACGCGGGACGCGCGCGGGGCGACTACCGGGGCGAAGACCGGGCAAAGAGCGGGCCGTTTAAGGCCGTTCAAGGACGGCAGAGGACGGCCCTGGCCCAGAACTCTTGTGTCTTCGCCCTTGATAACCATAATGTCCAAGATGTCGACCATACGCAACAGAACTCGAAGTTGCGCGAAAAAAGCTACGGCGGTAGCACAGGTGACTGGTCCCATTGATCTTTTTATTTCACGCGTACACGAGACTATCGACCAAAGTATTGTTTTATTGGAAAAAAGAGTCTCTATGGACCTTGCAAATGCTAGGCGTTCATCCTTGGGCCCTTTGGCAAAGGTTAAATCCCCTGCTGTGCAGACTTTGAATAATTGCTCCTTACCCATAACTATGCCTACTAACAGTGTTCCGACTGTACCGAATACTGTTGATCTATCGGTTGCCCCATCAGACTCGGATCCGTCTTTTGAAGACCTGGAGGTTACACCAGATCTAGAAACCTGTCAGTCACCTGACAAAGAGGAGCCGAGTCTGAGTGGGTCTAACGATGCGGAAACAGTCCCTGTACCCATTGTTCCCCGGAGAAGGGCTCCTAACCCCCCCAAGGTTACATTGAAGGGCAAAAGTAAAGTAAAAGCACCAGTTAGGAATCACAATTTGATTTCCCCCACTCCACAAATGACATCAGGTATTCCGTGCTGGGTGCAAAATATGGTAATAGATTTAAAACTAGACCTTGAAGCCACTTTAGCAGCACAAATCAAGCCTTTAATTTCTAAAGTGGATAGGCTTACTTCCTTAATACACTCCAAATGGCCACAAAAAAAGCAGGGACAAGGGCCTGCTCAGTTACAAGGGACCACAGAATCAGCCCCTGAATGTTTATCGAGCATCCAGTCCCCTATAGATGTATCAAATAAGGTTCAAGGTATTGCAGCTCCTGGGAATGCAGTTATATCTCTTGCGTCGCAAACAGGGAACAACTCCGTTCAACCAATAACTGTACTGATTTCAAAGGAGAATGCTCCTGTTCAGGCGAATCAACACCCTGTTGTTGCTAATATTGCCACCTCCACTATTCAAGCTAAAGAAGTAGCAGGGAAACCCAATCCAACCTCTGCACCTCTTCTTATAAACAAACCTGAAGGGCCTAGGCCAAAGCAGGCACGTTTTAGGTCCATTAATTTACCACCAGAGGTTTCTCCTTTTGTTGTTGTGTTGACAGCAGTTCCCCCATTGAAGGAGGGAGTAAAAGAAACGTTTACCGAGCTTAGGAATAAATGTGCTCAATGGCTCCATCTACATAAACCCCTACCTAACAACATGAACGGCGAAATTCTTACCGTGCGTAGAGGGGATTGGGTGGGCAGAAGTAAGAAAACAATAGTAGGGGACGTAATAACTGTTAATTTTAGGGATGTAGGGGCAGCAAGCTATGTATGTAATGCACCCAATAGTGGTCCTGCGACCCAAATTAACCCACTTCCTCTGTCTTATTTTTTATCAAAACCCGCACGACCTAACCCTCCCTGCTCCACTTTCCAAAGTAACAGTGGACCGGGGTATTTTCCACAGCAAGCCGTTAAACCTTGGCTGCAACCACCTTATCCGCCCCCTTTTTTCCCACATTATGTTAATTTACAGCAGCAGCCATCAAATGCCTCACCTTTTCCTATGCATCAAGTTAAAGCCCACTGGCAACACCCTTTTCATTTTCCGCCACCTTTACCTCAGTCTGCTTACCAATGGCAGCAATCTTTTCAGCCACCACAATTAGACAAACATCCGTGGCAACAAACGTGGCAGGACCCGCCCCACTCCCAAGACCCCATGTCCTCACAATTCGCCCACCCAAATAGATATGCCGTGTTAGATGAGGTAGACTGACTTAGCCCTCCAGAAGTACTGGATCTAAACATTCCTAAGCCCTTTCTTGATATGGTGTGTTCTTCTTTCTCTGTCACGCCCCTAGCTGTACCTCACGAACCTACTATATTGTCACCACTAATACCTCCCCAGTACATAGGTAATCGGGGTAGCCCTGATATATGTATAACTACTGCTAGCCCCAGCCTAAGTCCAGTTACCATCTTTCGGGAAGAGGGTCCTGCCTTATTACCACCAGCAAATCAGCCGGAGTTATCTGTTGTTGGTAATCTTGGTAAACCAGCAGGAATTTCTCTTATTTCCTGGAACATCGCTGGTCTTACCGGCAAATTGGGTACACCCTTTTGGACCAGCTTTTTGGGTGAGGGATTTGACCTAATCCTACTTCAGGAAACCTGGTGTCCAGACCCTATTAACATCGAAGGGTATGCATCCTTCTGTCTTAGAGCAACTAGATCCAGCTCGGGTAGGGCTAAGGGGGGCCTTTTATTGCTAGTGTCAACCAAGCTGTGTGACTGTACGGTCAAATATAGTACGACCGTGGGGACACACAGCCAAGTTATTAGGGTGGAGTGTAGGAAGAATATTGATTTAGTCATTGTTAATTTCTATAACAATATTTTTGATGCTACTAGGGGAGATATTTTACTGCCTCTAGAAAGGGAAATCATTAAGGCCCTTGATATCTCGAAAAGAAAGGCTGAGGTGGTTTGGGCTGGTGATTTTAACTTGCAGCCCTGCCATCTGTCTAATGGGAACATCTGTGGCTTCGATGCAGCATTAAATAGCCATTGGGGAGACCAGGGGGGGAGGGAGGATTCTCCCCACTTCCAACACTGCAGTTATGGTTCCACTTTAAATAATATGCTAGTCACGCTAGACATGACCCTGTTAAACTGCAATGTTAACAATCGGGCAATTATATGCCCTACATTTACAGGCAGAGATGCAGGTTCATTTATAGATCATATTTTGCTGTCTAGCAGTGGAGACTACACGGATTTGTATGTGAATGAAGAAAGTCTCAGTGACCATAATAGCCTACGTGTTACCCTCCTGGGGCATGGTACCTCATTGGTTCCAGGCGGTAAATGTACAACCGATATAGTGCCTACTAGACCAAAGGGCCTAAGGGTCAAATGGACTGGTTTAAATTCTAAAGTCAAGCAGAAGGAGGTCGTTACTCATTGCAAGAATCAAATTAGTTATTGTTTGGATGATGACAGTGATTCTGGCTGCTTAATAGATCATTTTGTATCTATGAATAGCATTATCGATGGTATTTTTACTAAGACCCCGTCAGCCAATGGTGGTCCGAAGCAGGGGTGGTTTGATAAGACATGTATAGTCGCCCTCCGCGACCTAAAGAATGCGTTAGGCACTAAACCACGTGTTAAGACGGATATACAATACCTCAGGGCCAGTTATAAAACAGCTATTAATAAAAGGAAAAGGGTATTACAGTCTGAGGCGTGGGATAAGCTGAGGGAGGCCGCTGAGACCAAAAATAGTAAACTCTATTGGGAAACAATTAACAGCCCGTTTCTCAATAAAGAAAATGTCCCAGAACTGACCTCATACGTGGCATGTAGTGACTGGGTTAATCATTTTTCCAAAATATTTAATCCAGAAAGGTCAACTTCTGAGTTATCACCACCAGATGTAAATCCATGGTTGCCCCTTTCGATGGCTATAACACTGGAAGAATGCCAGGAAGCAATCTCTTTAAGTAAAGGAGGCAAGGCCCCTGGCCCCGATGGGGTTCCGCTGGATTTATACAAAGATGAAACAGCGTTATGGGCCCCCATTTTGACGAGGGTTTTTAACTGTGCGGCCGAAAGTGAATTTCCTTCTACTTGGGGTCAATCGATCATCATTCCTTTACATAAGAAAGGAGACAAGTCAGAGGCCTCTAATTATCGTCCGATTTCATTACTGGACGCCTCTGTAAAGGTGATGAGTAGGATTTTGCTGAAGAGGCTAGAAGACTGGGCAACTGATTTTAACATCTTAACTAGAGTCCAATATGGCTTTCGCAAAGGCCTGGGTACACTGGACCAATGCGTAAATCTGGACCTTTTAATCAGTAAATATACTGTGGCTAAAAGTGGCAACCTCTTTTTATGTTTTGCTGATCTGAGCAGCGCTTTCGATTTGGTTAACCCAGGGCTCGACAAATCCACTCGCCCGCTCGCATTTGCGAGGGAGAATGGATGAGGTCGAGCTATTTTTAGGTCCTACTCGCCCTTTCTGGCGAGTAGGAAAAAAACTAACTTTTGTACTCTGTCTTTGAAAACGGAGCGAAAGTGACAATATAACATGATTTAAAGGCATTGTTATTGCTCACAAAGGGACTAAGCAATAAAGATGCCTTTAAATCTTGTTAACTTGTCACATTTGCTCCCATTTCAGAGACAGAGGTCAAGTAGGTTGCAGTTGGGTCGAGGGGATTTTCCAAGTTACTAGACCTGCAGGACGAGTACATTTTTTCAGATTTGTCGAGCCCTGGTTAACCATAACATTCTCTGGGAGGTTCTGCTTGATGCAGGGGCACCAAGGGAAATAGTGTATTTTTTAGCTAGACTGTACGAAAAACTTTCATGTAAAGTCCGCTATGGCACCCTTGGTGAATGTACCCCGTTCTTTAGAGTGTCTCGGGGCATACGTCAGGGTTGTGTTTTAGCCCCGCTTTTATTTTCCCTTTTTATTAATGGTGTTGACCGATCCCTGACCGACATCCCAGCAGATGCCCCTCTGATTGGTGGTAAACCTGTTCCGCTGTTACTTTATGCGGATGACGCTGTTCTTTTATCTCGAACACAGTTGGGCCTACAGCGCCTAATCGATAATTTTATGCAATTCATTCAAGCTAGGCGGCTTCGTGTGAATAAAACTAAGACATATGTAATGTCATGTGGTCAGGCAGCCAAGCAGGTAAAGCATACTTTCTTCCTAGACAAGGAAAAGCTGACCTCTGTTAAGTCCTTTTGTTATCTGGGAATAACATATAATAGTGGGTCTTGGAATGCGGAATTTGATGCCGTAAAAATAAAAATGCTACGGTCCACTAGTAGCATATTTCGTTTTGCCTCTAAACTCGGCTCACGAAGTATCTTAGATATGATGAACATATACAATGTATGTTGTGTTTCCTCTGCTCTGTATGGGGCAGGGGTGTGGGGTCACTGTGAGGGTATTTCCCTGCAGAAGGAGGAAAACAAGTTCCTAAGGAGGTTGTTATGTGTTCCCCCTTCTGCCTCTATCCAGTTGATCCATGAAGAAGTTGGGATCGAGTACATTTCTGACTTGGCAGCAGTTCGGCCACTCTTATTGTGGCGTTCTATTTGGGCTAAGCCAGAGACTCGATTCACTCAGGATATTATCCTTGATTGTATAGGGTTGGATCATTCCTCACGTGTATTATGGTTAAGATACATTCATCGCTGGTATCTACTTCTTTTTAACATTGATGTGTTTCGTGAGCCTGAAAAGGTTGTCTCCATTTCAAAAAAAGAAATTAAGATAACGTTCCTTAATTTTCGTAAGGCTGAGCGAGACAAAGCCGTTGGCAATCTTGTTACCATGAAATTTTATAAAGACTTAAATCTAGCTCCTGGACTACAATCCTATCTTGTATTTGTGACTCGCCCTTCTCACCAGTATGTTTTAACACGGGTCAGATTGGGCATTGTACACCACTTGGTTGCCTTTCCAAACACAAAAACTAGTTCAAACATACCCTGTCCGTGCGATAGCACCTCCAGGCAGAGTAGTTGCCATTTCTTACTCTTTTGTAAATTTTATCAGTCTTTTAGGTTAAAATACCTTAAACCAATTTTTATCAAATATAACATTTGTACCACACAAACAGCATTGATATTTTTATCTTCATTAGAGAACGAGGAGACTTGTTTCTTTTTGGCTACTTTTATTTTAAAATGTACAGCTGCCAGGAAAAGTATTGTATTATAATGTTGTTTACTTACCGGTCTGTACTTATGCTATACAGCTGCCAGGATCTGTTTATGATGATATTATTGTTAACACTCCTGTCTGTATATATATGCTTTCATTTTTTTAAATTTAATATCAATTTCTGTAATTAAGGTATTATTAGATATGTAGAGGTCCACAGTATTGAATGATTACTTAATAATTTTAATGTACAGTTCCCATGAAAAGCCTAGTGAGTAACTCCTACTGATCCCCAGCTAGTCCATGTAAGAATGTTTCGTATTTTATAACAATATGTTGACCCATAGAGGCATGATCATTTTCTATTTGCTGCACTTTAGCCTTTTTGTCTTTTTAGGAACGATTATATGGCGATTTTTAATATTTCAATTATGTATTTCTGCTTGTATGATTTGTATGTACAAATCGAATAAAAGCTTTTGAACTTGAACTACTATACAACACAAAATACAAAGAGAATATCCTTCGACACTCTCACGGTGTGGGGCACAAGCCTGTACCTCAGTTACACAAAGACACTTTAGTACATTCAAAGTGAACAGGAAAGGGCAACCTCACATCAGCACAACATCATCTATCGTGCCCGTGGCCCCCTCTCTTCTCCTGGGGCAGTGCAACCCTCAGCGCCCTAAGCCGGCACTTAAAACATCATCAAACAATCGCTCAGCAAGTGAGGGTGCACTCGGGGGGTGGGGGGCGGGGGGGGGGGTGGTAATCCTCCTAGGGCGCCGCCTGTACCTCCACCAAGCAGTACACCTGACGCGTAGCATAGGTTTCTTAGATCATTTTAGGTAATTCCTGCTTCTGTTGTGCAGGCGTGAAATCCCTCAAGCTTCAACATATAGCTAATGCAGCTGCCTCGTCTTTTGTTACTCAACATGATGGTGGATACTGCAGCAAAATTGCCCATCCGGGGGGGGGGGGGCGTGGCCTGCGGCGTCAAGATGGCGGTCACACTCTAAGAGTGCTCCTGGACTCCCTCCGTCATCCGCCGCTGCTTGCCTACCTCTGAGCCATCTGACAGCCGGTGGGGGATCCCTGCATAGCCTGCTTCTCGCCGCTGCCCTTTGGAGCGGTCCCGGTGTTCCCTGGCTGCTCCTCCTGCTCATCGCACCCGGAGGCCTGACGCAGGCAAGATGGTGGACCCCAGGTAGCGCAAGCCGCTACACAGACTGGCTCCTGCCCGGGACCATGACGACACCCTGTGACCCGGACCTGCGAGATCGGGCGCCTGGCTCCCCTCCAGTGCAGTCTAGGTGCGGCGCGGCGGAGCGGGAAGGCGCTGCCTGTGATCTCCGGTGCCGGAGCTGCGGCGGGAAGCTATCGGGCCGTGGGCCCACCCGGGGATGCCCGGTTGAAGTGCCGCGCGGAGGAGGCAGCTGCTGGTCCAGCCCTTGTCCTGTGGGAGCTGTTGTCCTGGTGGAGGTGGCGTAGGGACAGATCAGACTGACGCGATCAAGGTGAGGAGCACCGGGAGGAGGGGGTGGTGTGGGCCGGCCCGCACTATCGGCCTCAGGGACCCAGGCTCTGCTCTTGACCTGCCGGGGAATCCTTGCCCAGCGGCCTCCGACCTTCACGTGGTGCCCCCACTCCCCCCCCCCCCCTAGCGGAGGACAGAACTTCTTTCCGGGGCCAGTGAGAGACGTTCTCCTACACCGGCCCTCCCCCTTTCTCTGACCCTGGGACTGCTTGGCCCTCCCCACCGTCTATGTGAGGCCTAGTACCCCTGAGGTGACAGTAGCCTTTTCCGGAGCCCTGCTGACAGGAGGGGGCTTGCGGCGGTGATCCTGACCTCTGTGGGGGGTGGCCGTTCCTCTGGAGGAGCCACGACAGCCGGGGGTGCCCAAGGAGAGGAGGAGGCCGAAGCCTGTACCCTGTTCTGACCTTGCTGACTACCGCTGACAGTCCTGCCTGGCGCTGCGTGGAGATAGAGGCGGCTCTGTGACCCCTTCTTCATCGGGGGTGGCTGTGATCGTCTGAGCCCACCCAAGTGGGTTTGTGCTGCGAGGAGACCACCGGGGTGGACCGTAGGGAACTGACCCAACTGGAGCTGTGTGCCCGAGGGAGAAAGAGGTGGGCCCATCACAAATCACATGGCCGGGGGGGACTGGCCCCTTTCGCGGACCTACCGGAGGCCCGCCACTATGTGTTCTGGATCGTTGTCTTCGCCGCAGCGGACGGCCCAGCGCTGGGGAGACTGACCACTGCTCCACGGACGGCCTCCGCCTCTGCCCCTGCTCTGACCTTCCCACCCATAAGGCTCAGGAATAAGTTGGTCCGAGGCCCACGGAGGGATCCATCCATCCTACCGGAGAACCTGGTCTGCACCCATGGGCAAACCCCGATCCCCCCCCGGCCTCTGGCCCCACAACCCAAACGACAATGGAACAATTTACGAAACAGGACCGAGGGCCTGGCGGCGGGGTGGTGGCTGGTCCTGGCGCGGCTGGAAGAGATCTGGCAACCATCCTCCAAGTGATATCTGCATCCCAGACGTCCATTGAAGGCAAGATTGGGGAGGTGAGGATAGACGTGGCCCTCATCCGCCAGGACCTCCGTAAGGCCACGGAGTGCATCACGGAGGCGGAATCCTGGATCTCTACGGTAGAGGACGACGTCGCTACCCTCAAGTCTCAGATGGCCCGTCTTCAGTCACAGACTGTAGAGCACCACCGTACGGCAGAAGACGCTGAAAACAGAGCGCGCCGGGACAATCTACGCCTCCTGGGGTTTCCTGAAGGGGCGGAGAAGGAGAATATCGCCATCTTTATGGAGACCTGGATCCGCTCCTGGATGCCCAGGGAGAAGCTCTCCCCCTGGTTAGCGGTGGAGCGGGCGCACCGCTCCCTCGCTCCTAAACCACCGCCTGGAGCGCTGGCCCGCCCCATCATCCTTCGCGTTCTCAGCTTCTGCGACAGGGACAGGGACGCCATCCTAGGGGCGGCCAGGGAGTTGGGGCCGCTGCATCACCCGGGCTCGAAGATACTGGTGTTCCCGGACTACTCCAAAGAGGTCCAGTCTCAACGTTGCACTTACGACAAAGTTAAATAGAAACTCAGGGCGATGGGTCTACGGTATGGACTCCTCTTTCCGGCCCGACTAAAAGTGATTTTCCAAAACA
The DNA here is from genome assembly GCF_964263255.1 of Lissotriton vulgaris. Classification (NCBI taxonomy): domain Eukaryota; kingdom Metazoa; phylum Chordata; class Amphibia; order Caudata; family Salamandridae; genus Lissotriton; species Lissotriton vulgaris. The sequence continues at coordinate 1,674,131,721 of NC_141695.1, read as the reverse complement.
AGACGCTCTTTTTCGACTCCCCTCAAATGGCGTGGACCTGGCTAACGGAGGAGCGGCCCCTCCGGCAACAAGGGACTCTCTTCCCCTCCCGGGGAGCCCCGGAGCGGGTGGACCATGCGCCACCGAAGCCCAGGCGCCGCCGAACTGGATCCCGGAGGAGGGCCGGCCGCCGGGGTGGTGGCTCCCGCTCACCTGAATGAACGGGCTCAGGGTTCCTCGCTTCAGTCCCTAGAACGGTGCCCTGCTGCTCCTCCACCAATGGCCTCCTCTTGGATTGACCTGCGCAGCGCCCCCGGACCCAATGAGCCTTTGCGACACGCTGTATCGGACTCTGACCTGTCTAGGAGTCCGGTGATCCGTGGCTCGGACGACGAAGCTGCTCCATGACGGCCTCCATCTCTAGAGCCTGTAGCTTGACCCGAAGTGCTTCACTACCGACCATGTCTCTGGATGGACGCTCGAGCTCACACGGAGCTCTCTAGCCGGCTGCGTTGGAGACTTCTCAGTGTTACACTCCTGAGTTCATGTACCCTGGCTTGCAGATGCCTATTCGATAACAATCCCTTTACTTGGAAATTAGCATGTCATCCGGACACATGGAGGGGGGTCCGACTCTGCCATGTCCCAATCTTGTAGTTGCTAACCGTTTTAGTTTAGCTGGTTGCTTCCTTGCGAGGTTGTAGCTAGTTAAGGGCGACAGATGCTTCTCGTTTCGAAGTATAGGGTGGGGAGAGTTGGGGGGGGGGGGGAAGAGGAAAGGAGGGGGACCGTTGTCCCTCAAGAGTTTGTTTTTGGCCGACTACGGGCAGCCGTTGTTGCTCCTCATTGGCAGTCACACATCCTTTTGTCTTTCCTGGCACCCGCATGCGTTCCTGTCCCCACAGGACACACTCTGGTGCCCCGGGTTGGGCAGAGACTCAACCCCTGCCCATGAGGGGAGTTTGTCCCTAAAGGTTTGGTTGTTGTTGACCGCCTCCGGGCTGTCTCGTTCTGAATGTGTGTAGTCATGTGTCCCAATGTCCTCAGCATTCGTCACTTATGCCCCTACCTGGGCCCCAGAACCCCAGACACCATTGGTTCTCTCCCCCAACTGAGGGGAGACCCCTGAATCCCACCTCCTTCATGCCAGATCCCGCCCCTCCACATGCACTATATCTCTGACACACCACTCCGCATCCTCTCCTGGAATGTGAAATGGCCTCCTTGACCATATCAAACACGAACGGCGGTGCTGCGTGCAGCCCGCCACCACATGCCTGATGCCCTGCTCCTCCAGGAGACCCACCTCCTGGGTTCCCAATGCCAATTCCTAGCATGTTACGGGTTCGACCAAGTCTGGCACTCCGGCTTCGCCAGGGGCTCCAGGGGGGTGGCCGTTCTTCTGAGACAGGGGCTTCCCTTTACCGTAACCCATGCCGTCACCGATAATCAAGGTGCATACGTGGCTGTATCAGGCTTAGTTGAGGGCAATCCCCTGAACCGCCTTTCCGTCTACGTGCCTACGGCACTCCTGTCCTCCACCCTTCAGCACCTCACACGAGTGGTCTCTTCCCTCCCCCCAGGCCTCAGTTGTCGGGGGTGACTAACGCGGTCCTCCAGCCTTCCAGGGATGTGTCGGGCCCTTCCTCGGCGTAACGACGCGCCTCAGCGAAATGTCTTGTGGGCTGGGCCTCGGCGCTGGGACTTTGTGATGTATGGAGGGTGTGGAACCCCCGGAAAGAACAATATACCCACACGTCCGCCGCCCACCACAACCACTCGCGGATAGATTTGATTCTGATGCCCGCTACTGACTGCCAGCTGGTGTCCGGAGCAGAGATTCTCGCTCAAGGGATCTCTGATCACTCCCCTGTTGCCATCCGCATTAGGTCCCTGTCCACTGGCCCTAGGAACACTTGGCGCCTTAACGCGTGGTACCTGCAGGACCCCGACCTAGTAGACTCTCTTGGCCAGGAGCTCCGACATTACTTCTCCGCCAATGTTGGGTCTGTCCCTTCACAGGGAACGCTCTGGGAGGCGGGTAAGGCGGTTCTTCGAGGAGTCCCCAGGGGACTCGTACATGCTAGGCGTGCAGCCCAGTCCGCCCAGCTGGAGTCCAAGGCCGTCTGCTTAGAGCGAGCCCAGCTGGGGGCTGACGCCGCAGACTCCTCCAGACAGCTGGCTTTGGTCCGAGACGAGATTTGGCGACTCTCTGGAAGTTAGCCCAAATGTTCTGGCGATCCTTGGTTGCCCGCATCTACGGATGGGGCGACAAAAACTGGATCTCCTATCCCAGAGCCTACCATATTATCCCCGAGATCCGTACGGTTGATGGGACTTGCCAGGTGGCCTCTCAGGCCATTGCGCAAACCTTCGCCCACTAACTACGAGGCCCTCTATACCGCACGCCCCCCCGGCGCATCCTTTACGGATCTGATGACTGAATCCGGAATGTCTTTGCCTTGCCTCCCTAAGGAGACGGCGGATACCCTCGATGGTCCGCTCACACCGGAGGAAATCCACGGGGCCATCACCCGGTTACATTCCGGCAAAACGCCTGGGCCGGATGGCTTCCCCCAGGAATACTACTCTACGTTCCGCGAGGATCTGGTGCCCCACCTGACGGAGCTCTTCTGACAGGTGGTGGAGGACGGGTCCTTCCCATTCGAGTCGGATATGGCGACTATCGTGGTCATCCCAAAGACACACCCACCCTCCCTAGACTGCTCCGACTTCAGGCCCATTTCCCGGATTAATACTGAAATTAAGATATTCGCCACCGCCATCACCCAGAGACTCCGCCCTCTCCTGACTGACCATGTTCACCCTGATCAATGTGGCTTTATGCCGGATAGGGGTACCAGACACTGCATCCGCCGTCTCCACCTTGCCGTGGCCCATCGCCATCGGCTCTCCCCCTACCTGGCCCTTCTCCTCGATTTTGAGAAGGCCTTCGACACGGTGGACTGGAGGTACCTGGGAGAGTTTTTGGAGAAGTTGGGCTTCGGCCTTCCCTTCCGCCGCCTGATCCAGGTCCTCTACAACAGCCCTAGAGCCCGGGTGCTCGTTAACGGCACTCTGACCCGTTCCCGATCCGAAGGGGCACCTGCCAGGGCTGTCCTCTCTCCCCACTCCTATTTGCGTTAGCGATGGAGCCCTTGGCAGCGCTCATACGACAAGACCCCCTAATTCGAGGATGGCAATGGGACCAGAGCCAGGTGGACAAAATCGCTTTATATGCGGATGACGTGCTGCTCTATTTGGCTGACCCTGAAAGCTCTTGCCCCAGGTCCCTGAGAGCCCTTTCAGCGAGTCTCTGGTCTCCGCCTTAACCCGACAAAGTCCACGTTGGTCCCCCTCCACTCCTCGCGGGCCTGTTTTGATTGGCAGGCGGTGATCCCCCTCCGGAAGCGGTCATTCAAGTACCTGGGTGTGTGGGTGACCCTCCTGCCTGAACTGGAATTGACACTCAACATAGCCCCCCTTGTCGCCCGGATGAAAACTGATCTTCGAAATTGGCAATCCCTTCCCCTCAACCCACTGGGACGAAGCGCCCTTTTTAGGTCTCGTGACCTATCAATGCGCATGCGCATTGATAGAGAAGCGAGACTATAGGGCTTTAAACAAACTTTAACTAACAGGGCGATTTGGTGCTGTGCCCGTGGCTTTTAGGTCAATGCGCAAGCGCATTGACCTAAAATGCGCGTGCACATCACCAAATCGCCGTCTGTTCCCTCAGCCGCACTCCAGGCCCCTGCTGCTTTCACACCCTCTCCCCGCTCCGCCCCCTCCCCTGCCCGCCGTGTCGCATTTCTCCTCCCCCCTCCCCTTCTCTGCCTTCCCTCCGTCTTGTTTTTTTTTTACCCGCTCCGCCCCCTCCCCTGCCCGCCGTGTCGCATTTCTCCCCCCCCTTCTCAGACTGATCTTGGCCCGATGCCGGCTACGGCTCAATTATTTTTTGGACTGAGTTGCTGGCTTCACCTCTTTACATCTGACAAACTAGCAAAGGCAATTGAACCACTGCCCCTCACTCCCTTCTCACTTTACTTCCATTTAGCAACCTCCAATCCCTATTATCGATTGATGACTACCAAAAGTTTCTGTGGAGATATGCTGGTTAAATCTGATTTTGTAAGAGGACTTGTATACCCTGTGTGCTGCCTAAGAACAAACCATATTTGAAACCTTTTCAGCTCAAATTATCTGTTATTTCTCGGAGGAAGTAGCCCCGTCTTCTATTTTCTCTTACTGTGCAGTAAAAGTCCTTGATCTGTATGACTCGTACCGCCGGCCGTTTCCTCAGCTGATGTAGAAGGCACGTGTTAATTTCCTGCATATCTCACTTCTGACACTTCTATTTATTAGGCAATCTTAAGGTCTGGGAATTTGCTTTTCGACATCCTATGTCTGAGTTTGAATGGGGGAGGTTTTTTTTCTCTCCACCAGCTCCCGTGAAACCTCTTTCATAATCTCTAGTTTTCCATTTGCATTGTGGACCGGTCTGTTGAAACTGGCGTGTGCGGAAGCTGTTTCTTCCAATGTTACATTTAAGTTGTTAATCACACCGATATCAATTTCTGTCTCGTGATGATGCAATGATTTTATAATGTCAGTAACGCACCATGTGTCTAGAAAAGAGGCAGTACCCTGCTACTGTAGTGTCTGCTGACTCTGCATAATATTGAAAACACAACAGGTGATGGACCGAATGTGGATCAATGTCACACACTCACCCCAGTCCAAAGATCTGGGCCCAAATCCATCGTTTTTTTGCACTCCACACCACCCTGGGTTAGACAATGGCGATATGCAAATCAGCTCTGACCCTGTGCCCCATGGGAACAGTCCAGTCCGAACTACAAAAGCCATGTCCTTCCCAGAACGGAATCAAGCATCCGAGGACCGGACCGGTTTCGAGGTAACACCTCTCATCAGCCCGGCTAGCTTGACTCCAGTGGTGTGGAGTGCCTGGGACCCACGTCTGGGCATCCCCAGCGCACTTAGGGCGGAATATGCAAACACAACAGGTGATGGACCGAATGTGGATCAATGTCACACACTCACCCCAGTCCAAAGATCTGGGCCCAAATCCATCGTTTTTTTGCACTCCACACCACCCTGGGTTAGACAATGGCGATATGCAAATCAGCTCTGACCCTGTGCCCCATGGGAACAGTCCAGTCCGAACTACAAAAGCCATGTCCTTCCCAGAACGGAATCAAGCATCCGAGGATCGGACCGGTTTCGAGGTAACACCTCTCATCAGCCCGGCTAGCTTGACTGCATAATATTGAGTCCTCTTCAGAATACTGTGCCCGCCTAACAAGCACTTGCAAACTCAATAGGTTTTGGTTTGGTGTGCAGCACTAACACACAAGAGTGAAATATAGTTGGGGAAACCTGCCGGTGCAGATAGAGGGACCGCAGTTGTAAATGGGCTTTGATTAAATAAATGCATCCGTTTATTGTGATTTTTCAAATATTACATCCATTCTCTACTGGTATGCAACCTTTATCTGTAGTACCCTTGCAAGGTGCAAGCCAGCTGTTGACTGTAAGCCAGAAAAACCCCATGGCTATCAGAAAATGGAGGCTCTGTGGCTGCCTTGAGAGAATGTACGTTCATCGACCATTGTGGGTTATTTTAGCCGTTTATTGTGATGTCCTTTTATGGGGACATTACTAATAGGTTTGTAGTTTTATTTTGCGGAAAGTAAGCATCAGTGTGTGTGAGATCTGTCAGATGGCAAAATGCTGTCATCCACTGTTAATACAACCGTTTTTAAAAAAATGTTTTGTTATCTAAGACCGATGTTACTAAAATAATATGTATAACATATACACCTTTTGTCTCTATGCACTACTGCGCAGTAGTGCATGGGGCAGTGGGTCAGCTCACTCCAGATATTGGCTAACTGTGAGTGACTGCACTCTGCTTTTTCACAAAGAACACACCCGCACATAAAGTAGCACTCGTCAGTTCCAGAGATTACTGTGGCAAAGTCTGCTTTTTTGCCCCCCCTCACCCTCGCACCCTCTCACCATCACCCCCTCACCCTCGCACACCCTCTCACCATCACCCCCTCACCCTCGCACACCCTCTCACCATCACCCCCTCACCCTCGCATACCCTTACCCTCATTCCCTCACCCACCCTCAGTCGCCCTCACTCGCCCTCACTCCCCCTCACTCCCCCTCACTCACCCTCAGTGCTACAACACATAGGTGTCACATTTGCGAAAGATAAAACTATTGGCATTGTAAAGAACAAAGCTATTAATTTCGCTATTTTCAAAAAAAGCACATAAATAAAAAATGTGTCCTTTACAATACCAATAGCTCAAACTTCCTAATGCGAGACCTATTGCATTGCTGTGCTCCTCTCCCCTGCTGCACTCTCCTGCTCTCTAGAGATGTGGCCTAACGACCAGAGCTGCCATTTAAGTCACGTAAATACAAAACATGTTGCATTCCAAATGCTATAGGTGTCACATTCGCTAAAGTTATAACTATTGGCATTGTAAATGACAAAGCTATCAATTTAGCTATTTTAAAAAACAAAATATAAATAAAATATTTGTCATTTACAAGACCAATAGCTCCAACTTTTCTAATGCGAGACCTATTGCATTTCCAATGCTTGTTAAAATGATGATCCTCCCCCGCTTCCTCTACATTCTGCAAAACACCTCGATCTCCCTCACAAGCAGTTGGTTCCGAGAATTGGATAGTGTGCTGATCCGATTCTTATAGGGCAGGGGACGCTCACGCCTGCCCCTCTCCCGAATTCCCCCCTTCGATGGTGGTATGGGGTCACCAACCTCCACGCCTACTACCTGGCCACCAAACTCATCGTGATCCATGACTGGTTCGCAGGTGGGTGGTCTGATCCTGCCTACCGAGTGGAACTCACTGTTCTTGAGTTCACACAACTGCAAGGCTTCCTTTACGGCTCCCCGGTGGCCCGGGACATGCCCTCCATCACCAGGTCAGTCCTTATGGCAGAGGTATTCAAACTTTTCCAGGTTGAGCCCCCCCAGCTGAATTCCCCCAGATGTTGGGCCCCCCCACCACCCGACCGAAACCTCGGGAATCCGGCACACCACATGATCGACTGCAACGCGCACACCACGGGCCATATCCGGCAAACAATGCTCAACACAACAAGAGTGCCTAGCACGCTGCAGGCCTGTGAGTGGGTGTGGCGAAACGACAGAGGCATACCACACAGCTCAAAACACAATCCTCCAAGGCAAAGGAAGTCATCACAACCCTCCCCATCCATCATGTACACCTTGTCATCCACCAACTCCCCCACCATTCATTCCTTCCCTCCATCTGTGCCCCATCCACATCCAAACCCCTTCAATCACTTGCAAACCCATCCACCATCCATCCCTCCATCCATCCATCCATCCATCATCTCACCCATCCATCCCTCCATCCACCCCTCACCCATCCATCCATCCATCATCCATCCATCCCTTCACCCAATCCATCCCTTCACCAATCCATCCACTCTTCCACCCATCCATCCAACCACTCACCCCTTCACCCAAGCTATCCTCCCACTCATCCATCCACTCCTTCTTTCATTCATCCATCCACTCCTCCATTCATCCATCCATTCCTCCATTCATCCATCCACCCACTCCTCCATTCATCCACTCTTCCACCCATCCACTCACTCATCCATCCAACCACCCACCCTCTCACCCATCCAGCCATCCCCCCACCCACTCATCCATCCACCCAGTCACTCATCCGTCCACCCACTCATCCACCCACTCAACCCCCCACTCATCCATCCACCCACCCATCCATCCATCCATCCCTCCCGCTCTCCACCCTCCCCCCACTCATGCATGCACTCTCTGACCCATCCATCTCCATGCTCCTCTCCTCACCCATCTATGCACACACCTGCCCATCCACTCTGCCAATCATTCATCCATGTCCTCCCTCATCCATCCATCCTCCCCCTCTCTCTCCATTCCCCCCTCACCCAGCCACCCATCCCTCCATCCACCCTTCACCCATCCACCCACTCATCCATCCACTCATGAATCCATCCATTGACCTCTCACCCACCCCTTCACTCCTCCATCCATCCCCCATCCATCCACCCTCCTCAATCACCCATCCACCCATCCCCACATCCACCCCTTCACACATCCATCCATTCACCCCTTCACCCATCAATACATCAATACATCCATCCATCACCTCTCTCATCCATCCACCCACCGACTCGTCCACCATCCACCCCCCATCGATCCATCCACCATTTCAGTGATACATCCATCCATCCCTCCACCCATCCATCTACCCTTGCAACCATACACACATCCATCCACTCCCATCCATCCCTCCACTCATGCATCCATCCTCTCTCCCACCATCCATCCACCCCTTCAACTATCCATCCATCCCCTCACGCATCCATCCACCCCCCCACCCATACATCCACCATTCCACCCATCACTCCACCCATACATCCACCCCTCCACCCATACATCTATTCACCCACATGGCAACATAACGGACGTCTGGTGGCCGGCTCCACCCGACATCCCTCGCTCTCCCTCTAGCTGCCTCTGTCTCCCTCACTCTCCTTATGTCTCCCTCACTCTCCTTATGTCTCCCTCGCTATGCTTCCCTCGCTCTCCCTCTGTCTCCCTCGCTCTCCCTCTGTCTCCCTCGCTCTCCCTCGCTCTCCCTCACTCTGCCTCCCTCGCTCTCCCTCTGTCTCCCTCGCTCTCCCTCTGTCTCCCACGCTCTCCCTCTGTCTCCCACGCTCTCCCTCTGTCTCCCACGCTCTCCCTCTGTCTCCCTCGCACTCTCTCTCTGTCTCCCTCGCTCTCCCTCACTCTGCCTCCCTCGCTCTTCTCTTCCTCTGTCTGCCTGTCTCCCTCCCTCGCTCTCCCTCTGTCTCCCTCGCTCTCCCTCTGTCTCCCTCGCTCTCCCTGTCTCCCTCACTCTCTCTCACTCTGTCTCCCTCGCTCTCCCTCCCTCGCTCTCCCTCTGTCTGTCTGCCTCCCTCCCTCGCTCTCCCTCTGTCTGCCTGTCCCCCTCCCTCGTCTCCCTCTGTCTGCATGTCTCCCTCCCTCACTCTCCCTCGCTCTCCCTGTCTGCCTCAGTCTCCCTCGCGCTGCCTCCCTCGCTCTGTCAGCCTCTATCTCCCTCCCTCGCTCCCCCTCTGTCTGCCTGTCTCCCTCCTTCGCTCTCCCTCTGTCTGTCTGTCTCTGTCTCCTTCCTCCCTCCCTCTCCCTCTTCATCTCACCATGCCTGTGTGTGCCCGGGCTGACACAGCTTCTGGGCACACACACACTCAGCCAGCCGCCCGCACCCGAGCACTTCACACCTCTTTAAGAGACCATTTGCATGCGAATGAGCTTTGTTCAGCTCTTAGGCCCCTGCAGCCCCACTCTGACGGAAATCGCCCGCCCTCACAGAGAGTCTCTACATCGCGCTGCACAAAGGGAAGATCGGAGGGGAGCACGCGCCCCCCCCTGGGATGGTGCCGCGCCCCCCCAGGGGGGCGCGCCCCAGTTTGAAGAACCCTGCCTTATGGTATGGCGCGTCGCACACCGCTCAGTGCGATGGGACCGGAAGCTGACACGGCAAAGGCCCCTTTGGTGTGCCACCTGGTTGGGCGAGACCACTGCCCTGGAGGGGTTCCGTCGTTGGGATCTGGGGGGAATAACCCTTCTAGGGGACGTGTGGGTTGGGGACCACATACGCTCCTTCTCTGACCTACAGCACCGACACTCACTCCTACACTCCCAGTTTTACAAATACCTTCAACTCCGCCACGCCCTCCACACTCATCTCCCCATACCCACTTCCCTTCCGGAGTTTAGTCCCCTAGAGGCCCAAGTCGTGATGGGAGATCCAGGGGAGGTGAGGGGTTTCCCGAATATACCGTGCCCTGATTAATAACTCCCCCATATCCTTGAATCGCCTCAGGGAGCGATGGGAGGGTTGGATGGGCCCCTTGGAAAAGCTGATTGGGGTGACGCCCTTATGGCGCCCAGAACCCTGACCACGTCCTCGAAGTTGCGCCTGGTCCAGCTCTACTTTCTCCATGCGGCCTATTTGACGCCGGCGCGTCTTTTTAGAGCAGGTGTGCGCTCCTCCCCGGCCTGTGCCCGATTCGCTGGTACGCCGGCCGACTTCTTCCATATGGTGTGGTTGTGCCCGGCCTTGGATTCCTTCTGGAGAGGGGTGGAGGGAGAGTTGACGGGTGCGTTGGGTTGGGTGGTCCCTCATGACCCGAGACATCTGCTTTTAGGAGTGTTTGATGGTCTCTAGACGGCTCCCGAGCCGATAAGCGTCTCTTGGGAACAGCGCTAGCAGTAGCGAAACGGGACATTGCAGCCAAATGGTCTCAGGCGGAGGCACCAACCCTGAGGAACTTGAGGAGGGGGGTAGATTGGTGCGGGACACAGGAAGAATCAGTTTTTGAGGCCCGGGGTTGTCCAGAACTCTTTCATAAAGTGTGGGGCAAATGGTTTGGCGTGTTACCGCCATGATGACCTTGTTACATTTCTGTGTTCGGTGGGTACCGATAACTTCTATCTATGCTGCTACGCTTTGTGGAGTCAGGGGAGGGGGACAAGGGTATTTTAGAGGGCACTGTGACTTGTTACGAAGGAATTTCTTTGTGTTGAAAACCTTAATAAAAATTGATTATCAAAAAAAAAATTGGCCATCAGTTTAATTCCAAAGTCTAGGGCAGGTCCTGCCTCATACTGATTCATAAGCTGTTTCAATACATTAGGTAAGACATCCAGTAAATGTGTACCATAAGTTCTGGTACAGTCGGCAGCGAAGCCTGTACCCAAAGTGGCACAGTCTTCCACTGGGGGAGCTTCAAGCTGCCTTTTTTGTACTATCCAAAATGGAATTTGCCACAGACTGGTGGGAAATCTTTACCAGAACAGCATTCAGTGTTTGTGGGCTGATACTCATAGTAGCCTATTGAGGTTGCACAGCTTAAGGAATCCGTGCAGAGTTAACTATAAGCGTTTAAATTATGAACTGTGTAAGATTTCTGTAAATTTCTTCTAAATCTCTGTATAGTGTACGCATTTCATCTGCTGTTTAATTATCAGTCCAAGGATGTGGTGTATATGCAGCTAAGATTGGCCATGTCGCTCGTTCTGTGCTGAGCGCACTGGATCTCCAGTTTCCTATAGTGTGTGGGCACCTCTAAACCAATTTATATGCTATTGGTAAGTGAGAGAAATTTCTAGTTCTTCGTATGGAGTGTATTCCTCTTGTGTTACATTCTCAGTGTAGATCTTAAATATTTGTGTGCGGGCATTTGCAGCTCTGAATACAACCCAGAAATAGAACACCTCTGTCCTGAATGCTTCGTGGGCCTCAACCACGAAAGTAGTTTGCTATGTTTAATTCCCCTCCAAGGTTCACAGACATTTTGGAAAAGGGAAATTAGAAGATTAATTTGTGGCGAAAGGGTATGCACAATGTGGGAAATCTTTATCCTACAAGCTTGAACAACTTACAGCCAGTGCTTAGGGAGAGGTGAGCGGAGGCAGATTTCCATACCAGCGCAGACTTCTCCAGTTTGAAGGTTAGTCGGAGACTCTGAGATGGCATGAATGGGCTAATCAAGAAGGACTTAAAAAAAAAAAAGAACACAACAAACGTTGGCAACTGCATGTCTGGTAGTTCCCACTAATCTGAAGGACATGCGCATTTATGGACAACATAAACTTTGGGTGAGGTGCCCTAGAGACCAGGTAGCTCACAGTGCCACCATAAGCCCCCTTAACCAGGAGCGAATGGTTTCGGACAACCACTGAACACGACAACCCTGACCCCTCGGGATCGTGGCAACAGATCCGACCGCTTCCGCTCGGTCACTTGTACACTCTTGTTCTCAGAGAAATATGCTGAGAATACACAATAGGAGGTTTTTAATTTATTTATTCAACCAACATGATTCTTGTATAGAATACATGAGCTGCGATAATCAGTAGACAGAAGCAGATGAAAGTTATCACAAGCACGAAACTGTAAATAGTAGATACAGTTCCACCATGCTGCTAAGACAATGTATGTATGCAAGCATATAAAACAAGGAAGTGATCAGGTTCATCTTACTAAGCAACAGCTACGCTGTGTATGTCTAGAGTCTGTAGGTAAGAGCCAAGAATCTTCCACAGGATGATCAAACCCCATTACCTGGCAGGAGAGAATGTAGGCCCAGTTTTGGTCACAAACTAGACAACCCTCACAGAGAGGTCAGGTAGCTGTTCTGCGAAGCCACTGCATGCAAGGACCCTCTGTGTCCCCAGAAATGCTTTTTTTTTAAATAAAAAGCATCTTTGCGATGTATACAGATTAGCATGGTTGTGGATATGTAGATAGCCCTGTTGCCCTGTGTATGAAGATAGAACGACATCTGTACATCATGCAGAAAGGCCTTGTACTCTGTGTTCGAGGCATCATGCGAATGTTGCACAAAGACGGATGTATAAACAAAGTAGTTTTAAATAAACGAATCCAACTTGGTCACGCACACGAATATATGTGCACAAGGTCACAGCCAATAATGTTATGGTGCAGAAAAGAGGACAATGTAAGAAAATGGGATTTGTTACTACATGGGCCTAAACTCTTGTACATAGCACGTACAAGGCTAAAAAAAAGAAAAATTATATGTGAAATGTAAAGACTTTTTAAATATCATGCACCTTGCCCATTGAGCCTTTAGGGTTCGTCTTAGGGGTGACTCCAAAGTAATAAATAGAAAAATTTAGGGCAGGCAAAAGTTTTGTTTGCCGGGCCAAAATTGAAGTTTAAAACAGCACTACAATCTGCAGAGGCAAGCATGAAGCAGGTTGTAAATGGTTACTTTAGTGGAGGCACAATGAGTGCTGCAGCCCAATAGTAGCATTTCATGTACAGGCACGGAGTAAAAGTAGTACAATAAAAGCGCTCATTGTTCTATTATAATGCAAGATTTTTTTTATTTAAACATTTTCTTCCAAGCATATGCAAACCATATTTAGGTGGCAAGATTACCTGCAGCTGAATAGCAATAAACTGGCACCGTGCCTTTAAGGCACTCATGACCCCTTGTATCCCATCATGCCCCAGGGGTGACAGTTAGGTCAGTTGTTCTTTTTTCGGAGACTGAAAAAGAAACCCAATAACAAATAGGTTAACAATATCTCCTTTTTAAAGAGTATCCTTTGCCCGGGGAGGCGGGAGGGTTGCTTATGACTTTGATGAGGATACCCCTGGAAGAGAACTAGGATTACAGGTAAGTAACTAATCCTTCTCTTCCAGGGGATCCTCATCAATAGTCATAAGCAATAGAATAGAATAGCGAGCCTCTCTTCATCCCTGCGGGCAAAGGAATGATAAGACAGTAATCTCATCAACAAGTCTGAGTAGGCTAAAGACTACCCAAACAGATTTCTCAAGGAGGCTTGCCCTACTTGAGTATCGGCCCTGGAATCAGATTCGAGGCAGTAATGCCTCGTAAAGGTATGAACCGATTTCCAGGTTGCTGCCTTGCATATTTCTGATATTGGAATGTCATGCAAGAAAGCTACTGTAGCGGCTTTCCCTCTAGTGGAATGCGCTTTTGGTGACATCAACAAAGGCTTGCCTGCAAGCTGATAGGCCAATTTAATGCAAGAGACAATCCATCTGGAGATGGACCTCTTGGCCGCTGGAAAACCTGTTCTCATTGAGCCATAGTTCACAAACAGTTGGTCCGTTTTCCTAATCCCTTTAGTCCTTTCCAAATAGAACTTGAGCACTCTCTTAAGATCTAAGGAGTGAAGTGACCGCTCGGCTGGGGTCGTAGGATTTGGAAAAAAGGAAGGGAGAGAAATAGACAGATTTATATGAAAATCAGAGATGACCTTAGGCAAGAAAGATGGATGAGCCCTTAGGACTACTCTGTTGTGGTGGAAAACAGTATATGGTTCTTTCGCACAGAGCGCTTGTATCTCACTTACTCTGCGCGCAGAGGTAATTGCCACCAAAAAAGCTGCCTTCCAAGAGAGATGTTGCAAGGAAGCCTTGTGGATGGGCTCGAAAGGAGGTGACATTAACCTGGACAGAACTAGGTTTAATTCCCAAGGAGGAGAAGGATTTCGCACAGGGGGATACACTTTCTTCAACCCCTGGAGGAAGTCCTTAACCACTGGAATCTGAAAGAAAGACATCTGATCAGGTGACTTTCTGTATGCTACAATAGCTGACAAATGCACTCTAATACATGAGTACTTTAAACCAGCAGTTGCCAGGGAAAGGAGGTATGGTAAGATGACGTCCTCCTGCCCCTTAGTCGGATCCAAGTGATGATCCCTACACCACAAGTAAAATCTTTTCCACTTGAATGCATAGGACGCTCTCGTGGAAGGTCTCTTAGCCTCCTTCAAAATGTTCATGCATTCGGGAGGCAAGTTCAAATGTCCATATTGCAGGACCTCAGGAGCCATGCTGTTAGGTTCAATGATGGGAGGTTGGGATGCATTATCCTCCTGTTCATCTTGCTCAACAGGTCCGGCCTGCAAGGGAGCCGTTTGTGTGGACACACAGACAGATGTAGAAGGTCCGGGTACCACCACTGCCGAGGCCAATCCGGAGCAATCAGGATCATTTCCATGTTCGACCTGAGGAGCTTGGAAACTACTCTCGGAATCAGCGCTAGGGAAGGAAATGCGTATGCGAACATCCCTGCCCAATCCATCAGTAGAGCGTTCCCCTGTGTTCCTGGCTGGTGGAACCTGGACGCGAAGGCGTGGCATTTGGTGTTTTCGTCGTCTGCAAACAAGTCTATGGATGGACGACCCCAGCAACGAAAAAGCTCTTCTACTACCTCTTCGTTTAGCACCCAGTCTGGCTGATCTTCGAAGTGCCTGCTGAATGCGTCTGCTTTTACGTTCAACTCGCCGGGAAGGTGCACTGCCACTACTGTGAGGTCTCGCGCGAGAAAAGCCAATGCCAGATTGCCTGAGCCTCTCGAGAGAGTGGGCGAGATCTTGTGCCTCCTTATTTGTTCAGATAGAACATAGTGGTCATATTGTCCGTCTGAACTAGGACTGAGTTGGATTCGATCGCTGGTAAGAACGCCTTGAGAGCCAGGAATACCGCTCTGAGTTCCAGCATGTTGATGTGGTATGTCTGCTCAGACCACTGGCCTTGAATTTGAAGCGGACCCATATGTGCTCCCCAGCCTTGCAGGGAGGCATCCGCCACTATAGACTGGGAAGGAACGGGTTGGTGAAAAGGTACCCCCACCAGCACATTCTTTCTCCGAGTCCACCATTTGATGGCCTCTTTCGTCGCCTGGGAAAGAGTGATACGATCTTCCTAGCGCCCTGTCGCTTGGTCCCACTGATCCTCCAGAGCCTGCTGTAGAGGACGCATTCTCAGCCTAGCGCTTGGGATGAGAAAAATGCAGGACGCCATGGAACCCAGCAGGGATGCTACTTGTCGGCCTATTGGAAGCTGAGACTCTAGCAGAATCCCACATTTCTGACTCATGGAAAAAAGTCTCTCCTCCGAAGGAAACGCTTTTCCCAAGCTTGTGTCCAGAACGGAGCCTAGGTAATGGATGGATTGTATAGGCCGCTGGACTGACTTCTCCAGGTTCACATGGAGGCCGAACCTGTGTAGCTGGTGCAGGCACAGTTGCAAATCGTGCGTTACTTGTACCGGAGATGGACCTTTTAGGAGCCAGTCTTCCAGGTATGGGTAAATGAAGAGACCCTTCTTGTGAAGAAAAGCCGCCACCACTGCCATGCATTTGGTGAAGACTCGTGGCGCGGACTTGAGACCGAAGGGTAACACCTTGTACTGGTAGTGCTTGTTCCCTACGACAAACCTCAGGTACTTGCGATGTTGTTGAGCAATTGGGATGTGAAAGTACGCATCTTGCAGATCCACCGAACACATCCAATCTCCAGCTTGAAGATGTGGACATATTTGGTGAAGCGCTAACATGCGGAACTTTTCTTTGACGATGACTTTGTTTAATAGTCGTAGGTCGAGTATTGGTCTGAACTTGTCCTCCTGATCTTTTTTGGGGACAAGGAAGTATCTGGAGTAAACTCCCTTTCCTCTTAGAGCGGGGGGAACCTCCTCTATCGCTCTTTTTTGCAGTAGGACTTTCACCTCTCGCCGGAGCAAGCTTAGCTGGTGAGGGCAAGAGTTCTTTGGAGGGATGCTCTTCGGAGGAGCACAGAAACGTATCTTGTATCCATTGCGCAGTATATTCAGCACCCACTGATCTTTTGTGATGCTGACCCACTCTGCCAGGTGTTGTGAAGGATTAGTTACTTACCTGTAATCCTAGTTCTCATCCAGGGGTATACTCATCAAAGTCATAATCTATGAATAATCCCCGCCCATGTGCGGGATCCCGGAGCATATAGAAAATACATATAAATATATATGTATATATATGTGAAACCTATATTTGCAGCCTAAAAACCATTTTCTAACTGGCAAAAAAAGCCGCAAATTACATAAATTAGCATACATACAGTAGTACTCTTCCAAACCCTAAGGAAGAAAGAGAGCAGAAAACATTTGTATACAACAATGCTTTATTGCCATAGGAAAACCTGTAATTGCAGGCATTTGCCAGTAGGCTGCAGTAGAGTATAAAACAAACAGAGAAAACTGACACCTTGCCTTTAAGGCATTAGAGTAGGGGTACCGTGCCTTTAAGACATGAAGGCAACCCCCTGCTCCCATGGTGCACCACAGGTGACAGTTGGGTCAGTTCTTTTTGGAGGTGCATAACACCTGAGGAGATCCACAATAAAACATCTCATAACTGTGTAACTCTGCTCGTCCGGGGAGGTGGGCAGGAGCTTATGACTTTGATGAGTATACCCCTGGATGAGAACTAGGATTACAGGTAAGTAACTAATCCTTCTCATCCAGGGGATACTCATCAATAGTCAATCTATGAATAGATTAGCAAGCTCATACCCAAAGTCTCGCGGACGAGCAAGAAGTATTTAAAAAACTTCACAGAAAAGCTAAGACATATATTGCAAATACATCTTATGCAAATAAGTTCCTTAAAGAGGCCTGCCCTACTCTGGCATCGGCCTGAGTATCTGAATCCAGGCAATAATGGCGGGTAAAGGTATGGACAGACCGCCAAGTTGCAGCTTTACAAATTTCAGAAATAGGAACATTACGAAGGAGATCTGTAGTGGCAGCTTTCCCTCTAGTAGAATGTGCATGTGGTTTACCTTGCAAGGTCTTGTTAGCTAGTTGATAAGCAAAAGCTATAAAGGAGACAATCCAGCGAGAAATGGACCTTTTGGAAGCTGTCAGACCAGCATTAGTACTGCCATAGTTAACAAAAAGCCGGTCAGACTTTCTAAGAGGCAGGGTTTTAGACAAGTAAAACTTCAGGACCCTCCGGAGATCAAGGGAGTGTAATGACCTCTCCGGGGGAGTGGAAGGATTAGGAAAAAAGGTAGGTAAGGTAATAGACTGGTTGATATGAAAGTCTGAAACCACCTTAGGCAGAAACCTTAGATGCGTTCTTAAAACCACCCTATTGGCATGAAAAACTGTGTAAGGTTCCTTGCAACACAAGGCCTGGAATTCACTGACCCTACGGGCAGAGGTAATCGCTGTAGGAGAGTAGGGTCTGCAACCCTATGATCACCCGGACTTTTTGCTTTTGTTTCACTGGTTTACGACTTTCTCGGGCTGTGGGCCTGCTAATCAGACCCACAGCCTAGCTGTTCTCTCTCTAAATTGATGCGTGTACCTTAGGTGCATTACCCAATTGGAACTGGGCCACCCTGTCAGACCCTGTAACTCAGGGCATCGGTGTACCCAGGGCCTACCAGGGGCTGAAGCATGTATTATGCACCCCTGGATGGCCATCTAAATCTGACACAACTGGCTGCACGACAGCTGGGGCAACGTAGCGTACCCGCTCGTGCTTTAGGTATAGTAGCCCTATATCTAACCGTACAATGGACACCCGAGTTCCTATCAGTCACTCCTATGGCAGGCCTTGACAATCCTGAAGGCAGAGTGCTTGGAATCGTGTGAATTGGGTTCTGGCCCGAGCCGAGCCCGGTTGCAGCTTGCGGAACCAAGACCCAATGGCTGTTCCATGATAACGCGTACCATATCGGTAACTTCGGTATCGCGTTATCAAGACATGTCGAGTAAGGGGTCATACGAATCGGGATACTGCCCCCTCACCAATTCTGGCGACGAGGTTAGCATTCCGCCCTTCTAGAGGGACACGACATGTACGTAACTGTGAACCCCGGTTAAAGTTAACTAAAGCCTCAGCTCCACAAAATGGATGCTGCCACCACAGACACGAGTCTGACCTCCTGCTGCTGGGAGTCCTTCCAGCGAGGAGAGCTTGGACAAAGGGTTTCCTGTCAAGGGCGGTGTTCGCACCGTCCCAGACAGGGTTTGTGTATTCTGGGTAGGTAGGGCTTTGCGAGAAGGTGACTGCGGAGTGGCACCCCGGTGCTCACTACGCATCTGCCGGTCAGAACCAGTTCCAGGGGCGCCAGCCCCTGGCCTGGGGAAAGTCCGGCAGGGGAGAGGGGTGTAACTACCCCCCTTCCTGGTCCGACCCTTAGGGCAGGACCTAGTCATGTACCCACCCCTTTCTTTAGGATAAAGGCCGGACCGGGGACCCTTCCAATTTAGATCATCTTTGAATCAAGAACTACTTTCTACGAAAGGACATTCGAGACTCTTCTCAAGATTTCTCCCTTGTGACTAAGGAGTAGTCACCCTGCATCCGCAGGCACCATCTAAGAACTCTGCGGTTTGCTGCAAGTCCTTCCTCAGGAATCCGACGGCCCAGCTCGACGAGAACCGGCTTCCCTGGCACCTCTGACCTCTACCCACGTCATCAGCTCAGCTGTTATCTGTGGGTGCGACGAGACCTCGAGGGACCGGCCATCATCAAAACCTGCACGCTTTCTTAATCAGCACGACCATCGAAGTAATTCTCTGGTGAGTGCTCTGGGGTCCGAGAAGCCCCGACCCTGAGCTGCTCGACCCTGAGCTGCTCCAGCACCGAAGTGCAGTCTCCCAGCATCTCCACGATCTGCATGGGGCCCTTCTGCTCGCTGCTCAGCACGTTGTCTGGTCACTAGCCGCTGGCTTGTGCCCTTCTTTGACGACATCCGACAACCAACGCTGCTGGTCTGGTTGCTCCAGACTGGCCTTTGCTTCCATCTTTGAGAGAAGCACCCCGGACCCTCCTGGTCCACTCAAGACGCCATTTTAGGCCCACCACGTGGCCCTGAAATCTGCCAAGGCTTGTTGCCCCAATCCTGGGCCCAGCGACGCCGACAGCATCAACCTTCGTGGGACAGCTCGCACCTCCATCCTGGTCGCCGACAACGCCTCCTGGTCCGTGAGACTGCAGAGCCTAGCGTCGCCCACTCACCTAGTCGAGGTGACAGCCAACCGGTGCCTTCCTGGTACCCTCTGACTACTGGCTAGTAGTACGAACTTGGTCCCCTCTGCTTTCAGGTATCAACGATCTCTGATCCAGGCTTGGATCTCTACGAACTATTCATCACTGGTCGCCGGCCAGCAACTCCTTTTCTTCCGGCTCCTGGCTCGTCAGCGAAGACCCCGACGCCTGTAAGACTTGTGCAGCCGCAGCCCTCATGGCTAGGTAACTTCGGCATTTCGGTGCCTGCATAGCCTCCTTACTCTAGGGTCCCGAGTCCCTCGCTTCCGACTTGCCTTATCGGGTCCGCCCGAGACCACTAAACTTTCCGTGTCCTCGGACACTTGTTTTAATTGTGCACTTGAAGTATTTTCCTAAGAGTTTTGGTTTGTGCTTAGTACCCTGTCCTCATAAAGAGTCCAGGGCTGTTGTGATTCTTAATAAATATTCTGTTTATTTTCATAACACTTGTGTGGTGTCCTTTCACTTGGGGTTCAAGGGGTATGTGATGGTATAACAGCTGGCTTAACACGCCCTCTAGAGTTTAGCCCGAAGACTGCTCGTATCAACGCTACTAGGATAGCTGGTCTAAGGTTGACTTACAACCAATCACCATAAGGGTCGTTTGGAACGATACATAGCGGTCGCTAGAATAGCGAACGCTGCATATCGGGCCAACTTCTCACAATCGCCACTAAAAAGACAGCTTTCCAGGTCAAGTGCTGCAAAGAGGCCTTATGGATAGGCTCGAAAGGAGCACTCATCAGCTTAGTCAGTACAACATTAAGCTCCCAGGGAGGGGAGGGAGACCTCACCGGTGGGAAGACTTTTTTCAGACCTGCTAGGAAATCTTTAACTACAGGCATAAGGAAGAAAGATGTCTGATTAGGAGACTTAATATATGCCGTGATGGCAGCTAAATGAACCCCGATGGAGGGGTATTTCAAGCCTGATCTCGCTAAATGCAATAGATATGGAAGAATCACCTGCTCTTGGCCATGTACCGGGTCAAGAAAATGCTCATGACACCATAAGAAGAACCTTTTCCACTTGAAAGCGTAGGACTTCCTAGTGGAGGGTCGCTTCGATTCTTTAAGAATAGTCATGCAGTCTGCTGGGAGGTCTAAATGTCCATACTGGATGACCTCAGGAGCCATGCCGTCAAGCGAAGGGAAGGAAGGTTGGGGTGCAACACTTTCCCCAGGTCTTTGGTCAGCAAGTCTGGACGGCACGGTAGGCGCCGGTGAGGAACCTCAGACATCTGAAGAAGATCGGGGTACCACCACTGGCGTAGCCACTCTGGTGCTATCAGGATCATTCTGGTGTTGGTTCTGTAGAACTTCTGGATCACCGCCGGGATCAGAGGCAGGGGAGGAAAGGCGTAGAGTAACGTCTGAGACCAGCTGATCAAAAGGCCATTCCCCAGTGATCCCTGTTGGGGGAACCTGGATGCGAAGACGGGGCATTTTGTATTGGCCGCGTCTGCGAACAGGTCTACGTCCGGTACGCCCCAACACCGAAAAACCTCTTGAGCCACTTCCTCGTTGAGCACCCAATCGTGCGCTTCTACGAAGATTCTGCTGAGGCAGTCTGCTTGGACGTTTTGAATTCCTGGTAGATGAACTGCCACGATGGATAGGCCTCTTGCTAGGAGCCAGTGCCAGATCGCTTGTGGTTCCAGAGACAAGACTCTTGACCTCGTGCCTCCCTGCTTGTTCAGATAGAACATAGTTGTTGTGTTGTCCGTCTGAACCAGGAGGTGATTGGTTCGCAGAGCAGGATAAAGAGACTTGAGAGCAAGATGAACTGCTCGAAATCCAGGAAGTTGATATGGTAGCCTTGCTCTACCTCGGACCAAAGGCCTTGAACTTGGTCCATGTGAGCACCCCAGCCTTGAAGGGAGGCATCGGTGACAATTGACTGAGATGGAGGAGGACGATGGAATGGCACACCTCGGAGAAGATTGGATCTTTTCAACCACCATCTGATTGAGTCCCTGGCTCCTTGAGGAAGCAAGACTCGGTCTTCCCACTGATCAGATCTCTGAGACCACTGATCTTCGAGGGCTTGTTGTAGAGGTCTCATGTGAAGGCGAGCATTGGGCACAATGTAAATGCATGCCATCGATCCCAGCAGAGAGGACACTTGTCTGGCTGTGGGGGCCTGATTGTCCAGAAGACTGCGACCCTTCAGGAACATAGATGACAACCTCTCTTCCGAAGGACACACGCTTGCCTGAAGTGAGTCCAGAGAAGCACCCAGGTAGTGGATCCGCTGGGAAGGGTTGAGAACGGATTTCTTCAGATTGACGTGAAGACCCAGCGACTCCATCAGTTTGAGGCAGAACGACAGATTGTTCTGAAGCAGAGACTGGGTGGAGCTCTTCAACAACCAGTCGTCTATGTATGGAAAGACTAAGATCTTTCTTTTGCGGAGAAAAGCAGCCACCACCGCCATGCATTTTGAGAATGTCCGAGGTGCAGATTTCAGGCCAAATGGTAGCACTCGATATTGGTAGTGACGACGTCCGATCTGAAATCTTAGAAACTTCCGATGCCTGATTGACACTGGTATGTGGAAGTAGGCGTCCTGCAAGTCGATGGCACACATCCAGTCCCCCTGATGTAGATGTGGGAAGATCTGGTGCAGGGCAAGTGTAGTGTAGTTCCTAGTTTCCCACTAGGCCCTGCGCATTGGAATAACATAAACAGTAGTATCGACGTGGAACTGCGGATATTCCAGGCCTCCACTGACTATGCTAAACTTAATTGGGTTGTGTTACCAACTAGCTCAGAGGTCACTGGAAACTTTCTTCTCTGCATAGGAAGTGATCAGCTTCCTTGGCACAGACAAGAAGGGATTCAGCTTTCCAACAACCGTGCAACATGACAACTTTGCTCCTCAGATCAAGAGTCGATCTCTAGGGTCGTGTGAAACAATAGACATAGATTTCACTCAGTCAGTCTAGTGCAGTTTACTTTCACGGTATGTAGAGAATAGAGAGACGGGCGTGTATCAATAAAGGTTAACATTTATTGAACAGTCTTTCTTCTCGTACAAGAGAAATGTATTGCCACAATTGCAATAACTGTTATTATAAAAAGTACGTACAGTAAGATAAGAATTGCGAAATAGAACTGTAAAAGCATTGATATGGTTTCTTAGCCATACAATGGTTTAAAAGTAATAAAACATATATACAGTCATATATACATTAGGCTAACATACTCAACTGGTGCTTCTAACTAAGCCTACCCCGGTGTGCCTGACCTAAGCCTAACACGTGAGAAGGGGAGTAAGTAAGTAGCTTAAGTTAAGTTGGTTTTGCCAAGGTTTGTTTCAAGAATTCTCTTCTAAGGGTTTAGTCAACACCATACCTCTGAATAGAATGATGGAGGATTGGTATCTCCTTCAGGGGTCTCTCTCGATATCCCAGTCACCTGCGAGGGTAAACTGGAAGCGCCGGGACTGGATTTCTCTGCACGAGAAAAGCAGCGGCTTCTCTCAGCGCGTCGGGAGGAAGGAGGGGTGACAGCGTCCGCGGGCAGCTGGGCTGGATGTCTTCGCAGAGGACGGCTGCACGGCTCCTCAAGCGTACTGAACCACAGTTCGCGCTGTAGCGGCGATAATGGTAATCAGTAGCTTCACCACCACAGGATAGCAGGCTGCAGCGACAGAGTGCTAGTTTTTACCAACACTGGTCATGCAGGCAGCTGGCATCAGCAACAGTAGCTCTCGCTCAACAGCAGCTAGCTTCGCTCTCACATTGCTTAAGGCAACGTTGGTAATATTTATACCTGACAGGTGCCGGGTTTGACGCAAGTTTGCTGGACATAAGACGTCAATAAAAGATGTCACTAGGAAGTGGCAGCTATCAGTTGCTCATTAGAGTTCTATTACTAATCAAAACATAGCAAGCGGGGATTTCCAGGTTTGCTAAGTTTTTATCTTGTTGAAGAACTCGGAGTGTTATCTAGGAATATCAGATAGTGACTGCTGCTCTGTCATTGCACTAATTGGTTGCAAAGGAAGTAGCAGAGAGTCATGCTGGAATGTGGCTCTGTGGCTCTGCTCGTGTGAGGCCAGAGATGACTTTTCAGAAAATCGCACTTGAACGGTTATGCCAATATAGGGAATAAAGGGCTTTATAGCCGAATAGGGGCATAAGGTCACAGTATCGATCAGGAACCTAGATAAGCACATGACACCCACTCCACGAATTCATGTCCATCAAAATTACTAAACTAAGCAATTAGATGCATGTGTAACATTGTGTAACATAGCCCACCCCAAAATACATAAATGCATTCGAAAATAGGCGTACTTGTAATACATGGAATTTAGGTACTGTACGTAGTTTTAAAAGCATAGTAATCATTCAAAAAATTATTGCATATAAAATCAATGAACGATTATGCAAAAAGAATTACACATGAAGTATCTCTGACAGAAGAAATGCGAGATAAATCATCACATAAAAATGTATTGTAATAACATGTGTGCTAGAGGCTGGTGTAATGTTGTTATGTCTCTAGAAGTGTTTAGAAATAGAAGTGTGAAGCTTCTGTTCTCTAAGAATAGTTTTTACGTTAAGCAAAGAATTGTTCGTGCCAAAAAAGAAAAGGGTCAATATTCGAAAAATTGTCCAATTCAAAGAAAAATCAGTTTACCAAAGCTCCTGGCAGTTTTTTGTTGATCAAAACTGAAGGCCGAATCCAGAGTTCATAGGAACGCTGTGTGTCGGAAAGCTTTTCAAAAGTTATTGTTTCTCTATGGGTGAGAACATCGTATCAGACAGGCTCGCAAAGAATTGGTCTACAAAATCAGGTGATAGTTCAACCAAATTAGATAGCGCTGAAACTTGGCAGGTGTGAGAATGATTGCTGTCATCGAAGGCAGGATCAGCAATGCTCACAGCACGTTGTACCTGGATGATGTTGCTTTTGTCACTCGCTCCACTGTCACCACTTGGCTGTAGTACAGGAGTCTCCACGAATGCCGTCATCAGGATTGGTAGCCACTGGGGACAACACAATGCGTGAGCCGTTATTGGACTGAGCAAAGTATCGGCGTCCATTGGTACTGCTGATGGAAGTGAAAGACAGATGTCCAACACGCATTCCTCGCCGCAAAGCATACACCGTAGCACAGGTAAAATGCAATTTTGCCATATTGGTCTGAATGAAAGGAACCAGGTCATGTTTAGATCTCTCAGCCTGGCCAATCCGAGGACGTTAGTTATCCTGTCCCTGTAGCGCATTGCTAGGATTGTCTCTTCCATTCCCATGGGAGCTATGTCTGAGCCGAGGCTTGCCATAACGAAGCAGGAGGGTCAAAAATAGAATCCCTGCGATGAGTCCAAAAAATAGTGGAATACCACCAAAAAATGGAGTGCACAAAATTAGGAAATATTCCCAAAATTGCCTGGAAGGGTGTTAGCAGTCCTGTAAAGACTGTCTTAAATATGCCTGGGATGCTCGTGGCACTAGACATGTTAAGGAGTTGCTCGAGCATTTGTACGAAATGCACGGGGCAATTTGTTGATAAAAGGTCATGAACCTCAGTAGCCGTCCTTGCGACTAGAAGATCATACGTCTCTTTAGATGACGTTAAAGGCACTGTTGTCTGTAAAAGCACAGATTTCATTTTGCTTAATGTATCAATTCGTATAGAATAGAGATTCAGACGAGGCCAGATGGGAGTCACTATGTCTGGAGGCCCGCTCGGGAACAATGCTTGCATACAGCATTTGACCATGGACGTTACTTCTACTAGATAACTTAGTCCGGGCGCGAGGCCACAGCACCTGTGATCCGTTCTTAGAATGTAACTCCCGTTTGCGAGTTGCATAAAGAAGGGCTCTATCTGAGTTGCAGGTGTGACTAGCTGGTGGCATGAAAGGTTGTTTGAATTTCCATCACATGCTCCGTGTAAATTAATACCCTGACACAAAAGTATACCGCTTAGTGAGTGTTTACAGTTGTCACCACTAAGAAATACATTTTTGTCACTGTCACTATAGCAAGAATGAGTGTATGGTAATTTCCATTCGGATTTTATATATCCTTTACCCAATTGTTCATACTGGCCAGCAGGTATGTATTCAAGGCACTTATGAAATCGGAAAGTTGTTATCGGAATTGTGATAATTCCGTGTATTATCCATTCAATGACAGGACTCTCTGACATTGTCAATGGTAATCTCTCGAGTTTCTCGATGCTCAAGATTGTATAGTCTGCTCCTTTCTGTGCCAAACTGATCTGTTTATCAGTAAGGTTAAAAATGGAAAATAATGACGTTGTGTTTATCAAACGCCAAGGCACATAGCCTGAACGAAGGTTTTGCAACGTCCAGCCTAGTTCTATAATAGAGCGTAATTGAGACTGGCCATGTTGTAACATTAGCAAATCTCTGTCTATCACATCAAAGGCAGAGGATACAATATTGTCCAAAGAATATATTCTGGAAGACAGAGTCATTAACCCATTGTCTACCACAGAAAGTGATTTCTCCAAATTAATACGATCAATTTCTCGTATTTTTTCAGCAGTTTCAATTTGCTTTACTTTCCAAGCCTCGTTGTAAGCAGCATAGATACTGGTCGCTATGAAACGCTTTTGACGCTGTTTGCGTGGTCCAAGAATGAAATCGCGCAAATCAGCACCATCTTTTAATAAAGACAAGTGTTGCTTAATTTCAGCCAGTGTGGATGTAGCTAGCCATTCTAGGCAGAGTTTACCTACACTGTATGTTGTTATTATTCCTGGATGTTGTCTCTGGGAATATCTTGAGTCTAATCTGGTCATTTTTAAACCCTGTGTTTTATTCAGGAATCTATCTTGACATCTATTTGTGTCTGTAGGCCAGATTAACCACTTTTTCCAATCAGGATGTGTTCTGTTGAAATGTAAAATGTGTGACACGTCTAACTCATTATCTGCAGTTGTATTCTCAGCTATTGGCTTTGGTATAGACGGTGTTTTCATTTCTTTGTTCTTAGCTAGGCCAAGACAGGATGTTTGGTGTACAGTGTCATTTAAAAATAACATTTGTTCTGGTATCATGCAGGTTCTAAACAGTGCTTCTAAGCCTTGCACCTGCCAATCTTTTGTACCCCAAATTGTTTTCGTTTCAATATTATTTTTCCAATAATCAAAACCAAATGTCATCATTTTATCATAAAATGCTTCTGAATATATCAATTTAGAATTTGTCAGCATTGTTTTCATTCCTGTTTTATCTAACAGTTTATAATGAAACGTTTCTGCATCACTGGTGTTAAACCCTGAAAAATATTTGAATTTCTCAAAAAATGCTTTAGAACTGCTTTTGGGTGGTGTAGAACAATGTTCCCATTGATTATACATAAAAACATTTCTAGGCTGTGCAGATTTATGCAAGTAATGATCCCCATAGTGGGTGTAACAGAATAACTGCTCATAACTAGATGAACCTTGTAAATAATCATGATCTGTGAATCTAGCTGACATTACTAAATCAGACATCATGTCATTAATACTGTTAAAGTCCCAATCATCAGAGAATGTACTAGGTGTAACAAAGTCACTTAAGGAAACCTTTAGTTGATGAGGATACTTCAGGATTTCGACCGGACCATAGATCTCATAGTCTGTTTTTTCCCATACTACCCCACCAGGTATTGGAATTGCTGTGACATTTACTGTTGACAGTTCTCTTTTCTTCACGTGGGATGATCTGTGTGGTTTCAGGACTAGGTTGATGTTCTGACTTGCTGTGTCCATTCAATTGTAATGAACTTCCCTAAAATTAAAACTAAAATTAGGCATAGTAGGAGTATGAATACCCCTGAGATAATCCAATGCTCAATCAACGGTGAATCCAGATATAGTTCTTTGATTTGTTGAAGGAGTCCTGTTGTATTTTCTTTAGAATACTTTTTTGTTTCTGGCATCACTTCGGGGTCGTTTTCATCTTCAGAGAAGTTGTCGAAGTTGATGAAATAACCAGAGGCAGTTCTGTCAATTGATGGGATTGTTCTTTCAATCTGTCTCTCGGTAGCATTTTCTGATGCCACATTAGTGTAGACTGGTGTTGATTCTTGACGAACTGTTTCAATCTGTGTTTCAAGAGGCACGAGTTCCATGGCATTATTGCATAGTCCTTCATTGTGCACTGCAGGCTGATCGAATGTGATGAGTCTTTCAGTTTGAACCTCTTGGATTGTTGCAAGTTTGGGTATTCTGTTGTTTCTTGGGAGTCCACTGGGCCTACTGTTGATTATAGGCCACATGCTTGTGGTTTTACCAGATCGATAGACACGATTCTGTTCTCCTTTTTACCAGCAAGGGGCGGTAGCACGACTGATCTTGTTCCGGTGACTGCCAAGACAGGTACTGCTTTTCTGTAAGAAGGCCCAAATTCCTTCTTAACCGCGATCTTTTCTCTGACTAGATCCCCAATCTTTGGAATCCAGACAGGCCTTGCTGGGGCTGTTGCGGGTGGTGCCTCGTCAGTGGTACTTGGCTGTTGCTTTAACTTTATGTTGCTTAATGATTTTCTTGTTTCATTCAGTTCCTGTAAAACAGCCAAACGGTCTTTTACTTCAAACTGCTTTGTTTCTTTTTGTACCACTGACATCTGACTATCGAGGTCCTGAACGTTCATTCTAATTCCGAACAATAGTTCGTATGGGCTGAAACCTTTTAGAGAATTTCTTGGCATGTTGTTAAGACTAGTCTGGACACTTATTAAATGTTTGACCCACCCAGCGCCTGAACCTAATACCTTCGCTGTTATAGATTGCTTTATATCCCGGTTTTTTCTTTCTACCACACTATTCCCTTCGGGGTGCGACGGACAAGAATACCGCAACCCAATTCCCATGCTAGCCATGGCCCCCCTATAGGCTCGAGAGCTGAAAGCAGGACCCTGGTCAGAATGGAACGTGGTAATTGCGTATGTGCCGATAAAGACTCGCAAATCTTTTATAACCGTTCTAGCGTCAGCCGAGCGCTGGGGCCACATCCATATGAACCTCGTACAGGAATCCACTGCTACCATGATATATCTATAGTTACCGTCCCTTTGTAGGGGACCACAGTGGTCCAGGTAAACGCATGCAAATGGTTTATCCGAGATGAGAAGGGGTGTCTGCGCTGGTCGTTTCACTGTTGATACTTTTATCCTTTGGCATATGTCGCATTCTAATACATACTTTTTAGTTTGTATTCTCAAGCGAGGCCACCAATATCTCTGTTTTAATAGTGATACTGTTGCGGAAATGCCAGCGTGTGCAGAAGCAAGCCCTTCGTGTGCCGCTTTGATCAGTCCTAGTCTGTGTTCCCTGTTTGGAATTACTCTATCCCCCACTCCAGGGATTCGAGCAAAAGGAACATTATTTGTATCCGTTAAGTACAAGTACTTTATCGGAAAGCCTTTTGGGAGTGTTTTCTTATCATTTTTTACTGACGCACTGACAGCTTGTAGAACATCGCTGTCTATTTTTGTTTGTGACCGAGTTATCGCGGCTACGGAAGCCGTTTGCACAGCTGCCTTCGCGGCTTCATCAGCCAATGAATTCCCTGCAACGTGAACGCCATCACGTTGATGACTCAGTGTATGTATCACGTGAGTCCTTTGTAGTTCTTTTTGTAAAAGAACTACCTGTTCCCAAAGCATTTTATGCTTTATTGTGCCACCTTTTGCATCTTTGAAACCATTTTCCACCCAATTCTGCAAGTATTCATTATAAGATTGTACGCAATAAAAAGAATCGCACACTATTAGTGTGGGGAATTCGCGATCAGTATTTTCTAGCGCCATCTTAAATGCTACTAATTCAGCTCGTTGAGCCGAGCAATCTCCTAGAGATTGTGTTTTAGTGACCAATGGTCTAAATTTTCCTTTGTGCCAGCGACCTTTAACAATCGCGCACGCAGCACTGTAAGCTTGCTTACCCCCAACTGCGGGTTGTGCTGATCCGTCAGTATATATAATACTTCCGTACTCTTCGAGAGGCAGGATTTCAATTGGCAGAGGACATTCATATTCATATTGTAAAAATTCCTGTGTTTTTAAGTTAGGATCAAATTCGTAAACTACGTCTGTTGCAGCAAGAGAATTAACCCACTGAATCCATCTCGGATGCAAAGCTTTAGCATTAGGAATGCTTGCTTTAGTTACCGCTTCTAAAGCCGGTATAGGAGTTACGATAATTATTCGTTTACCTTGTGCTAGGGGCCTTTCTTTCGCTACAGCAGTCTGAACCGCAGTTAGAATTTTCTCAGTTGAACTGAATTTTATTTCAGCCTTTGTGTACAAATGTGATTTGTAAGCTATTGGTACCTTTTCTCCCTCATTAGAGGTTAGGTACGTGAATCCGCATCTTCCTGGGATGACTCGGATTACAAGATCACGTGTGTTGTCACGTGTATCTAATTTTGTTTTTGCTAACATGTCTGTTTGCAGTGATCTCAAAATTTCTGTGTGTTTTTGAGTCCAATTGATTTGTTTTAAATCAGGTTTAATTAGTTCGTAGAGAGGTTTAACCCTCTCTGCGTAATTTAGGATGTAAGTTCTTCCGAAATTCAGAAAACCTAGTATTGATTGTAAATTCTTCAGCGTTTTTGGAGCTTGGAGTACAGCGCACTTCTCTAAGAAGTTGTCCGCTAGGCTTTTCCCTTCACTTGATAATTCGTACCCTAAAAATAGTACTGTCAGATGGGCAATTCTGGACTTTTTAAAGTTGAATTTGTAACCCTCCGCTGCGAACCCAAGTATAATGGTGTTCACTCTTTTCAAGTGAGTATCCAAGTCGTCGTCTGTGAGATAAATATCATCTACGTAAGATAATGCTTCATCATCATAGATTTGTAGTAACTCTGTTACCCTAGCTGAGAATAGTCCTGGGCTGTTCTTGAACCCCTGTGGGAGTCGACAGAATTTTTTCTGCGACCCAAATGCGGAGAAAGCGGTCAAGTATCTGCTTTCTGGTGCAATGTTTTGACAAAAGAAACCATTAGAAATGTCTAATGTCGTTTTATATTTTTTCCTAACTATGTTATTCATTAGGGCTGCACTATGCGAGTTTTGTACTGCAAAAGTTTTGCAACATGTATTAAGGTGTCTGTAGTCCAAAACTAGACGATATGAATTGTCTGGCTTGGAGACAGGAAACAAAGGATTGTTCATTTGAGAGGTGCATGTTTCAATCACCCCCTGG
Organism: Lissotriton vulgaris; assembly: GCF_964263255.1. Taxonomy (NCBI): domain Eukaryota; kingdom Metazoa; phylum Chordata; class Amphibia; order Caudata; family Salamandridae; genus Lissotriton; species Lissotriton vulgaris. The sequence continues at coordinate 1,674,101,076 of NC_141695.1, read as the reverse complement.
TACTCAAGTTGATCTAAGATCTCCCTGACTTGTTTTTTAGCTTCTTGCTTTATGGGATACTGCCGTTGGGCAGTTGGTTCACTTTTTAATTGGATTTTGTGAGGCGGTGAATCCTCATCCCATCCTACGTGATTTTTATACAATGCAGGTGCCTGGGCTACTGCCCATTTCCTGGCATATGTGTATTTTTTGTGAATCGGAATGTGATTCGAGAAGGCAGGCATAATCACTTCTTCGCCACGAGGGCACTCCCTGACAAACTCCGGGGGCCAATCTTTTTCAGCTAACAGAATATCATAGCCTTTTGAGAGCTTATCCCAAAATAGACCCTTAATTTTCCTAGTCTTATCACCCTCCATACGCAATGTTATTTCGTATATTTTATGGGGCTCGCTAAGTCTGGCGTCGGCAGTTTCAACCTGAATGTATTCATTCGTGTCCACTGTCTCCAGATGACTCATCAAGTTCTTGCGCGCTATACTGATTTCTGCTGCACTGTCCAACATTGTCAATGCCCACTCCCCGTTTTTCAACTGTGTCCTCAGTATTCTCGGCATGGTTGATTACTCTAATACTGGCTACCTTCTTTTTCTGAAATTGAGATTTCTTATTTTGAGCAGGTTCCTTGTCTTTGGACTTGGTGTGCTCTCCTGGGTCTGACCGTCCTCTTCTTTCCGAATTCTGTGGAAGAGATCGAGAGGGACGTGTATCAATACTTTGATATCTATCAGGTTTTTTTATATTATCCCTATTTCTAAGGTTATATCTTTTCTCAGAGGGCTCCCGTTGGGGAGACTGGCGTTCTCGAGTCGGAGTTCTTTCCCTCCGTCGAGGAGATCTTCCTCTGGTCTGGAAAACTTTTTCCTTGGGAGTGGATTGTTTATTTCCATCCCAGCTCTTTTTAGGAGTATTTAAATTATTTTTAATAAATAATTTTTCAGGATTTTCGAGCAGTTGGGGCTTAACTGGTTTTCCACCCAAGCTGTCTCTACCTAATTCTTCATAGCATTTTTCTATGATTTTTGCAAGCTCAACAGGATCTTTTATATCTGTTTCCCTCAACTTCTGGCGAATCGCCACAGATGCTGCTTCTCCCTTTACATTGGCTAATAATATAGCCGTGACCTGCTTGAAGTCTTTCAGTAATTTCATACCTAGATTTAAAGCTGGTTCTGGACCGAATTCATTTTGAATCTGTTTTAGCACGTCTGGTATTACCGCCATAGACGGAACACCGTGTGTTTTTGTGTAAATGGAAGCAAAGACTGTACCCCAAGTGTCGCAGTCCTCCACGTGTGGTGCGATTCCCATAGGAAGGCAGATGGTCAAGATTCTGTGTTTCTCAATAGGGGTAGTATCAGGAAATACTGCCTCTATTTGAGTGATTTTCTGGGCTAACCAGAAAGGAATTTGTTCCCGTTTTACGGGTGTTTTACCAAGACATGACTGTATGTTCTGTGGTGTAATTTTATTTGTGTTCCCCTGATGAGGGGTCAGCTGTGGTGAATTAACAGCTGGCTGGACTGTTGCAGTCCGTATTACATATTGGACTAATTGCCTATGTATTTTTATTAATGTGTTTAGCTGTGCTAACAGCTCTTCTTTTGACATTCTTGCAATGTCAGGATGTGGTGTGTAGCTGGCTAGAACCGGCCACGTGGCTCCTGGTCTACCTAGTGGACCGAGCCTAGTTATGTGATCATTGTGTTTTAGGGCGCCATTAAACCAGAGCAGGTGCTCTTGAAATTTAAGTGGGATTTCAATCTCCTCGAAAGGAGCGTACTCTCCCGGAGGTTCCTCTATTTTGTAATAGTGAAACTCTTGTGTTATTGCGTTTACCGCTGGAAAGTTTATCCATGAATAGAATACCTCTGTCTGCCGATACTCGTGAGCCTCTATCACGAAAATTACTGTACCACCTTGAGGTGGCAGTCCGTTTTCTATAAGTTTTAAAGTTATAGATCTTCTTAACTGGACCGGGATGATAATAGCATCCGGGTCTGCTTGTTCGGGACCTTGCTGAGTCGCATCTACTGCGGCCCCAGAGGTGCCGTTTTCTGGCATTGTAAAAAATGCGAGGTTTGCAGAGTAGGTCTCCAAGGAGACAAAGATTAGATGCACAATATTTTGGAACACTGTATCCTTCAACGTTGAATAAACCGGAGCTTTACATAGGAATCTCTTCCTACTAAGGTCGGGCGGATTTTAACCTTTCACCCACTCCAGACGTCTATTGGAGTATTTACGGGTGAAAGGGGTGTGAAATATGCACGACTGAGTTACTCTACAAGTCTTACGTTAGTTTATCGCCTTACCAAACGTTGGGCGCCATGTAGTGTAGTTCCTAGTTTCCCACTAGGCCCTGCGCATTGGAATAACATAAACAGTAGTATCGACGTGGAACTGCGGATATTCCAGGCCTCCACTGACTATGCTAAACTTAATTGGGTTGTGTTACCAACTAGCTCAGAGGTCACTGGAAACTTTCTTCTCTGCATAGGAAGTGATCAGCTTCCTTGGCACAGACAAGAAGGGATTCAGCTTTCCAACAACCGTGCAACATGACAACTTTGCTCCTCAGATCAAGAGTCGATCTCTAGGGTCGTGTGAAACAATAGACATAGATTTCACTCAGTCAGTCTAGTGCAGTTTACTTTCACGGTATGTAGAGAATAGAGAGACGGGCGTGTATCAATAAAGGTTAACATTTATTGAACAGTCTTTCTTCTCGTACAAGAGAAATGTATTGCCACAATTGCAATAACTGTTATTATAAAAAGTACGTACAGTAAGATAAGAATTGCGAAATAGAACTGTAAAAGCATTGATATGGTTTCTTAGCCATACAATGGTTTAAAAGTAATAAAACATATATACAGTCATATATACATTAGGCTAACATACTCAACTGGTGCTTCTAACTAAGCCTACCCCGGTGTGCCTGACCTAAGCCTAACACGTGAGAAGGGGAGTAAGTAAGTAGCTTAAGTTAAGTTGGTTTTGCCAAGGTTTGTTTCAAGAATTCTCTTCTAAGGGTTTAGTCAACACCATACCTCTGAATAGAATGATGGAGGATTGGTATCTCCTTCAGGGGTCTCTCTCGATATCCCAGTCACCTGCGAGGGTAAACTGGAAGCGCCGGGACTGGATTTCTCTGCACGAGAAATGCAGCGGCTTCTCTCAGCGCGTCGGGAGGAAGGAGGGGTGACAGCGTCCGCGGGCAGCTGGGCTGGATGTCTTCGCAGAGGACGGCTGCACGGCTCCTCAAGCGTACTGAACCACAGTTCGCGCTGTAGCGGCGATAATGGTAATCAGTAGCTTCACCACCACAGGATAGCAGGCTGCAGCGACAGAGTGCTAGTTTTTACCAACACTGGTCATGCAGGCAGCTGGCATCAGCAACAGTAGCTCTCGCTCAACAGCAGCTAGCTTCGCTCTCACATTGCTTAAGGCAACGTTGGTAATATTTATACCTGACAGGTGCCGGGTTTGACGCAAGTTTGCTGGACATAAGACGTCAATAAAAGATGTCACTAGGAAGTGGCAGCTATCAGTTGCTCATTAGAGTTCTATTACTAATCAAAACATAGCAAGCGGGGATTTCCAGGTTTGCTAAGTTTTTATCTTGTTGAAGAACTCGGAGTGTTATCTAGGAATATCAGATAGTGACTGCTGCTCTGTCATTGCACTAATTGGTTGCAAAGGAAGTAGCAGAGAGTCATGCTGGAATGTGGCTCTGTGGCTCTGCTCGTGTGAGGCCAGAGATGACTTTTCAGAAAATCGCACTTGAACGGTTATGCCAATATAGGGAATAAAGGGCTTTATAGCCGAATAGGGGCATAAGGTCACAGTATCGATCAGGAACCTAGATAAGCACATGACACAAGCATACAGAACTTTTCTTTTCGTATGAACTTGTTTAGCCTTCGAAGGTCTAGAATGGGCCTATATTCTTTGACAGTTCCTCGTTTTTGAACCAGGAAATATCGGGAGTACACTCCTTGATTTTTGTGATTTGAGGGAACCTCCTCTATGGCCATTTTCTCTAGAAGGACGGAGACTTCGTCTCTTAGCAATTATGTCTTGTAACGTGGAAGATGTTGCAATTGGGGGAACACCTGCGGAGGAGGAGATTTGAACCTAAGCAAATAACCATGCTGCACAATACTCAGCACCCATTTGTCTTTTGTAATGGATTCCCACTCTGTCAGATGATGAGAAACACTCCCTCCCACCGGAGTGGTGAACAGACGTGGAGGAAGCAATGGCTCAGGGCTTAGGAGGCTGCTTTGAGGTGGGCTGTCTGTTATTGCCACCGCTTCCTCTGCCAGGACGACGCTGCTGGAACTGCGTCTTCTGCTGAGACTGGGATTGCCACTGAGGGGTTTGAACCCTCTGTTGGAAGGCCTTCCTGTCTCTTTGACTAAAGCGTTTCTTGAACTTCTTGCGCTTTTCTAATCCCACAGCTTTGACGGTGTCCATTTCAGCTTTCATTTTGGACATTTCGTCGTCCGTGTGTGGACCAAACAGAGATTTTCCATTGAAGGGCAAATTCAAAATCTTCTTCTGGGCATCTGGTTTGAGCCCTGTCAGGCGGAGCCAGGTCGAACGACGGGAACAAATACCACTTGAGTAGCCATGAGCTGCAAGGTCAGAGGCATCCACTGCGGCGCTAATAACTTGATTGGCTACCAGGCCTCCCTCCTGTAAAGTCTCCAGAAAATCTTGGCGATCTTCCTTGGGGAGTTTGTCTGTAAAGCGAGTCAGGGAGTCCCAAAGGGACCTGTCGTACCTTCCAAGCAAGGCAGAGGCACTAGCCACCTTCATAAAGGAAGAAGAGGTGTTGCATACCTTCCTTCCAAAAGAGTCCATAAGCTTGCTATCTTTTTCAGGTGGTACTGAGGAAGAAGTAGAGCCTGCAAGGGACTTCATGGCAGCCGCCACAATGATGGAATATGCAGGAGGATCCGATCTGAGGAACAAGGGATCCTCTGCAGGGGCCTTGTACTTTTTGGCTATCCGAGATGGAACAGATCCCACCACTGCTGTGTGTGAGGAAAGTAGCCATAGCTGGTTCTAAGAGACCGGGAACCAGAGGTAGTAGAGGCCTGGGCGCTGTACGATGACGGAGGGTATCAAAAATCACAGAAGTGGGAACCACTGGAGTGTTCAGCGTGATATTCAGCTTCTTTGCTCCCCTGACCAGTACATCGGAGAAAGTCGCGAGGTCATCAATTGGAGAGACTCGGGAAGGGGGCGTAGAGGAATAGGTCGGAGAATAATCTCGGTAAGGCGACCTAGTCGAGGACAACCTTGTGGAAGATCTTGTACGCCGCCTCCTATGGGACCTGTCACGATCCCTGCTGTGACTGCCCCTAGACCTAGAACGATGTCTTGATGGAGACCTTGGTCTTGGCCTGATTGGAGATTTTGGTCTGACAGGTGTCTTTGACCGCACTGGAGAACGTGATCTGACTCGAGATCTCGGTCTGGGTGACATCCTGGGTCTCCGAGGAGATCTAGCTGGTCTGGCTGGAGTCTTTGCCTTAGAAGGGGAATATGTACGAAGTAATCCGAGCCCGGACTACTCTGTCCAGATACAGCCCCTTGAGGATGTTGAGAAATCAAGCTGCCCGCTGATCTGGGCGTAGATTCTGGCGAAACCTGCACAATGCTCAAGCCAGGAGATGATGATTTCCCTCCTGAAGTCTTAGAACCAGGTGACTCCACCTCCGCCGTCACATTATCCCTCGACGGCGAAATCCTTGACGTCAAAGAAGTCTGAGTGACTAGCGGCGTCGAGCGGTGTCTTGATGCTCTCGACGGTGATCGATCACGTCGTGTAAGGCTCGACTGAGAACCTAGACGTCGATCCGGAGACTTCGACGTCGATCTCCCTCGACGTCGATCAGATGTAGGTACATCATGACATCGAGTCGACGACGATTCTCGACGTCGTCTAGACGATGATCTTCCTCGACGTCGCGTCGACGGCGACCTTTCCTGGCGTCGCCTCGGCGTCGACCTCCTTGACGTCGAAGGATGGGATCTGGCAGTCCCTCTCGACAGCGGCCCGCTAGCCAGCGGCGACCTAGATGCAGTCCTAGCTCTCGACGCCGAACCCTTCCGGGGTGGCGGAGAGTGTCTCGACGTCGACGGAAGCCTCGACGTAAACGGAGACTTAAATGTAGCAGCAGCCATGGACTTCGAGCCTGAATCATGGTGCCTCGACGCGACTTACTTGACTGCGGCGGAGATCTTCGACGTCGTTAAGACGATCTGGGCCTTTTCGACGGCGTCCTCGACGTCGACGGAGATCTTCGGCCTCCAGAAAGAGGAATGAAGGTAGGAGAGGTGGAATGACGCCGTTTTTGGCCATGCTTGCTTGTAGGAGACGATCTAGGGGCTGCAGAAGCACCCACCTGGTGACTTTTGTCCATCTCCTGCATGGCATGAAGTCGAATCTTCTCCCTGTCGCGAAGAGTCCGACTTTTACATTTTCTACAATGATGGTACTGATCAGGAATGTGTGAAGATGGAAGGCACACAATACACACAGAATGTGGGTCATTCAGAGCCATCTTTTTGTCACAAGAAGGACATTTCCTAAAAAGAGCAGGCATTCTGACAGGAAATTCTTGTGGGTTACCACAGAAAAATAAATCAGAAGCCTTATTTATTCAAAAAATGTCGAAATATTTGAGAAAACTCTCTCAAAACCAATTTCAGTTGAAAACTGAAGAGCTCAAGCTCCAGGATCCTCACAGAAGGAGCCGGAAAAAAGAACTGACCCAACTGTCACCTGTGGTGCACCATGGGAGCAGGGGGTTGCCTTCAGGTCTTAAAGGCACAGTACCCCTACTCTAATGCCTTAAAGGCAAGGTGACAGTTTTCTCTGTTTGCTTTATACTCTACTGCAGCCTACTGGCAAATGCCTGCAATTACAGGTTTTCCTATGGCAATAAAGCATTGTTGTATACAAATGTTTTCTGCTCTCTTTCTTCCTTAGGGTTTGGAAGAGTAATACTGTATGTATGCTAATTTAGGTAATTTGCGGCTTTTTTTTTGCCAGTTAGAAAATGGTTTTTAGGCTGCAAATATAGGTTTCACATATATATATATACATATATACATATATATTTATATGTATTTTCTATATGCTCCGGGATCCCGCACATGGGCGGGGATTATTCCTAGATTATGACTATTGATGAGTATCCCCTGGATGAGAAGCACTTCCTCCCACTGGAGTGGGCAACGGCGCCAGAGGAAGCCGCTGTTCAGTCCTTTCCTCCTCTTGTGATGTTGGAGGACTGTTGGTGACCTCCTCTACCTCTGCTGGGCTTGCCTCGAAACTGGGGTTTCCCTTGGGTTTTATTTTGGGACCACTGAGGGGTTTGAACCCTCTGTTGAGCCCCTCTCCCCCTGTTGGTCTTGAAGCGGCGCTTGAATTCTTTTTTCTTCTCCAAGCCCACCGCCTTCACCGTATCCAGTTCCGTCTTCATTCGGGTCATCTCTTCGTCCGCATGCTTCCCGAAGAGAGCGGAACCCGAAAAGAGGAGATTAAGTATGCGATGCTGAGCATCCGGTTTCAGACCTGTAAGGCGTAACCAGGCCGATCTTCTGGCACAAACCCCATGAGAATAGGAATGAGCCGAAAGCACTGCACCATCCGCAGCCGTGCTTATCTGGTTCGCCACCAGACACCCCTCTGTAACAGTCTCTTCAAAGTCCTGCTGGTCTTCTTTTGGCAGTTTGGCTTTGAATCTTTCCATAGAGTCCCATAAGGCTCTGTCATATCGACCCAGAAGCGCAGCTGCACTAGCAACCTTAAGAGTGGAAGCAGCTGAGTTGCAAACCTTTCGACCCCAGGAGTCTTGTGCTTTGCTGTCCTTATCTGGTGGGACTGAAGAGGAACCAGCGACAGCATGTGTCTTCCTCGCCGCTGCCACAATTACAGAGTCTGCTGGAGGGTCAGATTTTACAAACACCGGGTCAGAAGATGCCGGTTTGTACTTCTTCTGAATGCGGGCTGGTACCGCTCTGATCGCCGCTGGGGTTAGGAAAACCTCCTTGACAGGATCCATAATCCCCGGGACTAAAGGCAGCAGAGGCCGGGAGATGGCTTTCTTGTGTAATGTCTCAAAAATGACTGTCGTTGTTACTTGCGGGACAGACATCTCAATGTTCAGTTTCAGCGCTCCTCTTTGCAGTACATCCAGATACGTGCCAATGTCATCCACTGGGGAGGACCTGGCCGTAGGGCTGTCCGTCAACGTAGGGGAGTAGTCCCTCTTGGACGATCTGGTAGAAGAGGTAGAGGAAGTAGACGGAGTACGTCGACGTCTACGGTGAGCACTGTGTCTCCGCTCCCGCGACCTTTTTGAACGGTCATCCCGTCTAGGAGAGCGAGACCTGATCCGATCTTCTGTCCGAGGTTCCCTTCTAGGAGATCGGGATCTTCTGGGAGATCTGGCTTGTGATCTCACGGGTGATTTGCGCCTAGGAGAGCGAGATCTGATCCAATCTTCCGTCCGAGGTTCCCTTCTAGGAGATCGGGATCTTCTTGGCGATTTGGCTGGTGGCCTCACAGGTGATTTGCGCCTGGGAGGGCTACGCTTGTCCATCTCCTCCAAGAGATCCTGAAGCGGAGACCTGTGGTGTGGGCTGGCATATTCCTGAACATGCTTGGTAGCCCCAGAATCTCGCCAATGGTCCAAAGATTTGTACCATCTAGGTGACAACCTGATTCGCTCGACCGAAGGATCTGGCCGACGCTCAGGAGATTTGCGCACAGGACTTCTGGACCTTGAAGGTTCAGTTGAGGAGCCAGAGTACCGTGAAGATGAATGACGGGAAGCAGACTCCGTCACCATTATCGCATCTGAATGCCTCGACGTTGAGCGTTCTTCTCTTGCCGTCGAACGCTGCCGAGGAGTCGGTGGGGTCAAACAATCTCGACCTCGAATGTCCATGAGAGGGTCTGTAGTCTCTCGACGTCGAGCGGCGATGAGTAGCCGTCGACGGAGTCCTCTGTCTCGACGTCGACGGAGCCCTCTCTCTCGACGTCGAACGACGATGTCCAGACGTCGACGAAGCTCCCTGCCTCGACGTCGAACGGCGATGGCCGGCCGTCGACTGAGTTCTCTGTCTCGACGTCGAGTGCCTGTGCGACGACAGCGGAGGGGTATTGGGCACCCTCGACGCCGAGCGCCGACGAGGCACTGACGGAGACTGCGTCCTCGACGCCGATCAACGAGCTACTGTCGACAGCGGAGGGGTCTTGGTCCTCGACGCCGAACGCCGCTTCTTGGACGACGGCAGAGGGGGTCACACTTCGACGCCGGTCGTCGCCTGGTTGACGACGGCGGAGGGGTAATGGATCTTGACGCCGACCGTCGCCCGGTTGACGGCGGCGGAGTCGCCTTCCTCGATGCCGATCGTCGCCCGGTTGATGCCGGCGGAGGGAATTTCGACGACGGAGCTGGATTTTTCGACGTCGTCGACGTACCTGGTCTTCTCTTCGACGGCGAGCCCGCCGTCGACGGTAGTTTTGAAGAAGAAAACTCCACCAGTGGTTCTTTTCTCAGCGCCGAGCCAGACGCTGAAGTAGAAGGGTATGAAGACTTCTTTTTTGAAGATGTATGAACCTTCTTGGAGCCTTTCTTCACCGGTGTTCTTCCTCTTGAAGCCCTGTGAGCCAGGCCATAAATGCGAATCCTCTCCCTGTCTTTGAGAGTTCTTCCTGACAGGTGCTCACAATGAGGACAGGTGCCTGGATCATGATCTTCAGGCAGACAAAAGATGCAGACGTCGTGGTTGTCTGATTTTGACAAATGTCCTTCTTGTGGCAACAAGAAGGACATTTGTCAAAGAGTGAAGGCATTCTCAGAAGAAAATGTTCACTAAAGTGACTGAAAAAAGCAGTATCTTACTTGACTAGATGTTAAATGTCAAAGTAAGAGTAAAAGTTGTCAAAAGTGAAGTATTTTTCTGTGAAAAACCAGAAAAATAGTGGAGCTGTGTAACCAGGGTCCTTCTCTGAAGGAGCCGGAAAGAACAACTGTCCTGTCACCCCTGGGGCATGATGGGATATAGGGGGTCATGAGTGCCTTAAAGGCACGGTGTCAGTTTATTGCTATTCAGCTGCAGGTTAGCTTTTCAGTCTTTTTAGACTGTGTGTTTGCAATGCAGCCTGGGAGCTTCCTATGCTTCCAGTGACTTATGAGAATTTCTACTGCTTTCTGAGCATTAAAACAGTTTCTAAACAATCTTTGGTGTTGTTTCTCATGTTTCTAATGCTTATTATTCATGTATGGTGGAAATTCTTCACAGCATATTTCAGCTCTGATGTCATTTGGCTGCTATTGCATGTTATATATATATATATGTGTGTGTGGGGCACATAGAATATTCTCGTCCATGCACGGGACCCCGGAAACAATATATTATAATGCTTATGACGATTGATGAGGATCCCCTGGAAGAGAAGTACATTTATAAACTGTAAGCAACATACCAGATTGTCAGGGCCAGACCCATTGGCTTAGTCAATACTTGTTAGAGCACGGCGTGCAATATTCTTGTGCCTAATGAATTCTGAACTGAAAGACTAGGCAGATTCACCTAATGATTCCAATGACCTGCTCTTTTGTGTATAGAGATTAGGCTCAAGAAAAATTTAAATACATATTTCCATACAAGGCTACTAGACGACTTTCGCTAGGATGAGCTTCACCTGGCGGAAGTACCCAGAATCAAAAAGGCCAGAACAGGTGGCCGTCTCTTTTCTTACACACTGCCAAGCTCTGGAACTCCCTACTGCTCCCTATTCGTAAGGAATCCAACCATTTGGCATTTCGCAGACAACTGAAAACTTAGCTATTCCCATAAAAAGCCTCTCCACTCAAGCACCCGCTGCAGCGCTGGGATGCCCCCGGGTTGCCATACGCTATACAAAAGCCTCTTTCATTTCATTTATAGACCTTGCTCTTCTGTTAGCCAATGGTATAATAATAGCCATACATTGGAAATCTCAGGTTACAAGGAAATACAAGTTACCATCCGTTTGTCTGAAATGCAGAAATAGTCTAAGGCCAAAAACAACACGATTGATACTGGAAAGAAGGGAGGGCAGGGAAATGCAACTGTTTCAGACATGAGATGATTAACTTCTGGAAACCAGATAAGGTCAGATGACAATCCACAACAGTTGTGTATGCTTTAAAGGGCTGTAATACCATTACTTAGTTGGTACAGGTGTGTTTAACTGAATGAACAAAAAACAATTGTTTTTAATGTTTTATTTGGCTTCATTTTATTATGCACACAGATATTGGGGGGGCAATAAAGTAGACAAATAAGCGTAATCAGAATTGTTTGCTACACATGTTTTGCATGTCATGAAATGTAATCTGAGGCATAAACACGTAATAAATAATGATTTACAAACATAATAAACTTAAAGTCGAAAATTAGACCTGGTCCTCAAGAGATCCACCCCTTTCTGAAATTCACAGCAGACTCAGTCTGCTCTGTCAAAATTGCCCCAGGCCTTAAGGAAACATCAGTAAAATGCTAAAAAAAAAGAGCTCTGTTACAAGGGGAATTACCCCACATCAACTGGAACTGTTCATGGGCCTCCTAGCTTCATTGAGTCAGACTTTTCTTTTTCGAGTGGTCTTGCAACTACAGGGTCCTGCATACGTTGAAGGCTGCAAACCTGAAGGGCTTTCCAGCTCCTAACAGATTAAACTGAAGGGGGGGAGGGGAGGAGCCAAGACAGAGAGGCTTTAAGGGTTGCGGCCTGTGGTAGCACAGACAGCTGAGCAATGTTCAGTACAACTCTGGATCTTATCAGAGTTGGACAATATCCTTTAAGGTTGGAGGCAAGCTGTGAAGATGCCACAAAAGGAAGGTGGTCACAAGCGGAGCTGACAGAGTAAAGTGTGTGTTCTCCTGAAGACAGACAAACAAACATGCCTTGAAAAATCATAAAAATAATACCAGACCAGCAGGTCCATTAACTTGAATAATCTACTTGACCAATTGCAATGCGCTCGACCTATAAACTGGTGTCAAATTATGTGTCCTGAGGCACATATTTAGTTTCAAGGAGTCACCTCTTATTATCACATATGAGAGCATCTTAAAATATGAGAGTTCTGCAAGTCTGATGTACAAAAACGTATTAAACTCCATTTCTGCTACATGTGTAACAAAAATCTAGCCCACAAAGGGTACACATGACCACTGACTTACCGGTTATATCACTAAAAGCATCAGTGCAGGCGCAGGAATGTTTCTCAGTACACGTTTCAAAACTCACTTCTAATAAATATATTACTAAAGCCTATAGGGTGGCAGCACCCTTTAATTTATAAACAGCACATTTCCATTGAAAATGCCATAAATGTTTTGCCTGACATGCAGTTTTATTGAAACAACTGTGTGATGTACAATGTGTGGAAATCAGGTTTCAAGTAGCTTTCGCTGGGGGTATAAAAAGGCCAGGCGTTCTGTGCGGCTCTTGAATCCCCCCCCCTCCCCCCGCCCCCCTTTCCTCCCCTCCGAATCCTGGGGGTAGTATTTACTGGACTTTATAATACATTTCTGGGCAGTCTTCGTCTCTTGTACTAGATTCCTTATTACTGATTGCCAATCAGACTATAACTCGTTAGCATATCAAATAGGGGATGGGTCAGACTGGAAATTTCTATCGTGTTGATATTTGGATCCTAATTACTTGAAAGGAGTATGCTTTAAAGGTGATTTTTGATGCCCGTAGGATATGGGAAGATATCTGTTCTGCTTTTCAAATCCCTAATCTACATTATATTTAATTTTTTCCACCTGTTTTGGTGGAATCTATATTGTCAGGATCCTATTTGAAGATCCCAGCATGCTCTTGCGGGATCAAAATTTAACAGCAACTTTTCAACCACTGGCGGGTGAGGGGTGGTGTGTTTTTGTGTGCGTTTTATTTTACTTCGGATAGCAACAAATTCATCTATTCAGATATTCTATCATATAATGACTGTATATATGGCAGATCTTTCAGGCATCGGCTAGACAGGGTTCCTTCTAAATTATCTACCCATCGATGGTTTCCGACAACTCGAAGCTGAAACAATTTAGAACCCTAGTTCTGGAGTGTCGAGAAAAGGAAAGAACAGCTATTTCTGCCGACCCTATTGGCTGCATTTTGGTTGGTGGTTCTTTATTGGCTGCTAAGGGGACACGGAGAGACTGTGGTCACAGTATGGACCATTATTTTCTCTACCCCTGTGCCAAGCTTGGGCATCTTCTTACCGTGGCCATGCGCTGCAGAGTTAGTGAATAAAAAATCTGCGCTCTGTTGGAGAGAGGGGAAAAGAGGACGGGGGCAGGTCACAAGCCCCAACACCGATTGCAGCATTAAGCCGCCGATGCAGCGAGTCCACACCCGGAGGCGCAGGTAAAACTCCCCAGTGCCAGGATCGGCATCATCTGTGACAGTCCGTAGCCAAATGAGGCTGGGCTGGACCACCCCTCTTGGTCTCTTGGCTTAATGGATCAGGAGACAGCTGTAAGGGACGTGACTCTGAACTAAATATATGTGCCAAGATGGGTAAGAGGATATTGGGGGGGGGGGGGGAAGGGGGGGGGGGGGTTGAACAGTGAACAATAATACTTGAAAAAATGTGACGACGTACCATGACGGATATGGACACAGAAATAAATTGCACAGAAAGAAAATGGTCTGCCACTTCAGTGGCAGGTTTAACTACTAAAATTAAAACTCCAGCTTCTTTTAAGGACAGTCTATTTAAGCGAAGCAAGCCCAATACAGATGCTCCAGACCTCAGTTATTGAGGATCCTGAGGGAGTTTTACACTCCTTCTGAAATTCGCCAATCCCATAGGCTTCTGAACAAGCTAAATGGCCCACATTAGCCCAAAAATGGAAGAAAAGCCACCAGGGCAACTAAAACTACTAAGCCTGCCAAGGTATCAAAGACCACAAAGGATCAAAGAATTTCCCCAGCTCCCATAGATCGGGAAACCCTAGAGGCGGGGAAGAACATGCCAATGCCACTAGGGGAGGGGGGGGCGGAGATTCGGCGTTTGGAAGCGGGATTTATTGAACACATTTCTACTATCCTACGGGAGGAATTGCTACTGATACGGGTTGTAAGCCATAGACTGTGCCTTACAGGACCTTAAAAACATGAAAGGGAATCCAGAAGTCTTTCCTCCACGACCAGCCAATGACATTATTTTATTGGCCTGCCAAGATTGCTAGAGCACTTAATTTGATTCCCATACCCCCTGCAAATTCTGAATGGGATCAAGATTGACCTCAGTTTTAAGGTGGTCCCATGGGATACAACTATGAGTAAGCACCTGTGGGGATGAGTGCAACTCGCAATCAGAGTAGCAGAGAGGGAACAGAATAATGAAAGAGAAGAATTATTATTTGCATGCTACCGGATAATAGATGCAGAGGTAAAGGTTCCGGACAGGATGGATTAGTTACTTACCTGTAATCCTAGTTCTCTTCCAGGGGTATTCTCATCAAAGTCATAAGCATTAGAATATTCCCGCCCATGCGCGGGACCCCGGAAACAATATATTATATGTGCCCCACATATATATATATATATATATATATATATATATATATATATATATATATATATATATATATATATATATATATATATATATATATATATATATATATAAAAGCAATTGCAGCCAAATAAACAGTAGAGCTGAATTATGCTGTAAAGAATTTCCACCATACATAAACATCTGCATTAGAAACATGAGAAACAACACCAAAGATTGTTTAGAAACTGTTTTAATGCTTAGAAAGCAGTAGAAATTCGTATAACTCACTGAAAGCATAGAAAGCTCCCAGGCTGCATTGCAAACACACAGTCTAAAAAGACTGAAAAGCTAACCCGTAGCTGCATGCAACAAAAAACTGACACCGTGCCTTTAAGGCACTCATGACCCCCAGCTTCCCATCATGCCTCAGGGGTGACAGTTAGGTCAGTTGTTCTTTTCGGAGACTGAAAAACCATGTAACAAATAGGTTAACAATATCTCCTCATTGACGAATGTCCTTTGCCCGGGGAGGCGGGAGGGTTGCTTATGATTTTGATGAGGATACCCATGGAAGAGAACTAGGATTACAGGTAAGTAACTAATCCTTCTCTTCCAGGGGATCCTCATCAATAGTCATAAGCATTAGAATAGAATAGCGAGCCTCACCTCATCCCTGCGGGTAAAGGAATAACAAGATAGTAATCTCATCAATAAGCCTTAGTAGGCCATAGGCTACCCAAACAGATTCCTCAAGGAGGCTTTCCCTACTTGAGTATCAGCCCTGGAATCAGATTCTAAACAGTAATGCCTCGTAAAGGTTTGAACTGATTTCCAGGTTGCAGCCTTACATATCTCGGACATTGGAATGTCATGTAGGAAAGCTACTGTGGCTGCTTTCCCTCTAGTAGAATGCACTTTGGGTGACACCAATAAAGGCTTGCCTGCAAGCGGATAGGCCAATTTAATGCAGGAGACAATCCATCTGGAGATGGATCTCTTGGCCGCTGGAAAGGCTGTTCTCATTGAACCGTAGTTCACAAACAGCTGATCCGTCTTCCTGATACCCTTGGTCTTTTCCAAATAGAACTTGAGCACTCTCTTAAGATCCAAGGAGTGCAGTGAACCGCTCGGCTGGGGTCGTAGGATTTGGAAAAAACGAAGGGAGGGAAATGGACTGATTTATATGAAAATCAGAACCCACCTTAGGCAAGAAGGATGGTTGAGCTCTCAGGACTACTCTGTTGTGGTGGAAAACAGTGTAGGGTTCCTTTGAACAGAGCGCTTGTATCTCCCTTACTCTGCGCGCTGATGTAATCGCCCCTAAAAAGGCTGCTTTCCAAGAGAGATGTTGCAAAGAGCCTTGTGGATGGGTTCGAAAGGAGGTGACATTAACCTGGATAAAACCAGGTTAAATTCCCAAGCAGGAGAAGGGTTTCGCACAGGGGGATAGACTTTTTTCAACCCCCGGAGGAAGTCCTTCACCACCGGAACCTGAAAGAAAGAAATCTGGGTAGGAGATTTCCTGTACGCTACTATGGCTGACAGATGAACTCTAATGGAAGCATATTTCAACCCAGAAGTTGCCAAGGAAAGGAGGTATGGAAGGATTTCTTCCTCCTGCCCTTTAATAGGATCTAGGTGACTATCCCTACACCATATGAAAAACCTTTTCCACTTGAACGCATATGACGCTCTCGTGGAAGGCCTCTTAGCTTCTTTTAAAATGTACATACATTCGGGAGGCAAGTTCAGATGCCCATATTGCAGGACCTCAGGAGCCATGCTGTTAGGTTCAGGGATGGGAGATTGGGATGCAGTATCCTCCCGTTCATCTTGCTCAACAGGTCAGGTCTGCAAGGGAGTCGTCTGTGTGGACACAGACAGATGCAGAAGGTCCGGGTACAACCACTGCCGTGGCCAGTCCGGAGCTATCAAGATCATTTCCATGTCCGACCTGATGAGTTTGGACACTACCTTCAGAATCAGAGCCAGGGGAGGAAATGCGTAAGCAAATGTTCCTGACCAATCCATCAGAAGAGCATTCCCCTGCGTCCCTGGCCGGTGGAATCTGGACGCGAAGGCGTGGCATTTTGCGTTTTCGTCGTCCGCAAACAAGTCTATGGTTGGACGACCCCAATAACGAAAAAGTTCTTCCACCACTTCGTCGTTTAGCACCCAGTCTGGCTGATCTTCGAAGTCCCTGCTGAGTGAGTCTGCTTTGGTGTTTAATTCGCCTGGAAGGTGCACTGCCATTACTGATAGGCCCCGAGCCAGAAGCCAGTGCTAAAACGCCTGAGCCTCCAGGGAAAGAGGGCGAGATTGTGTGCCTCCTTGTTTGTTCAGATAGAACATGGTGGTAGTATTGTCTGTCTGAACAAGGACTGAGTCGGTGTTTATGGCTGGAAGAAAAGCTTTGAGCGCCAGATGAACTGCCCGAAGCTCCAGCATGTTGATGTGGTAGGTTTGTGAGTTGACCATCGACCTTGAATTTGAAGGCACCCCATGTGTGCCCCCCAGCCCTCTAGAGAAGCGTCTGTGACCACGGACAGTGTTGGAAGAGTTTGGTGAAACTGCACTCCCCGCAACCCATTCTGCGGGCGAGTCCACCCCAGGATGGAAGTCCTCGCGGATAGACTGATCCGATCCTCCCAATTCCCTGTCGCTTGATCCCATTGGTCCTCTAGAGCTTGCTGCAGAGGCCGCATTCTCAGTCTGGCGTTTGGTATCAGAAAAATGCAGGACGCCATGGAGCCCAGAAGGGAAGCCACCTGCCTGACTGTTGGATATCGAGTCTGGAGGAGATTCCTGCATTTCTGTTTCATAGATGATAACCTCTCCTCCGAAGGAACCGCTTTTCCCAAACTTGTGTCCAGCACTGCTCCCAGGTAGTGGATGTTCTGGGTCGGTTGCTGGACCAACTTCTCCATGTTCACATGGAGGCCTAGCCTGTGTAATTGCTGTAGGCACAGGTGAAAGTCGCTGAGTACCTGTCGGGGAGATGGGCCTTTTAGGAGCCAGTCGTCCAGGTATGGATATACGAAGAGCCCCTTCTTGTGTAGATAAGCCGCAACCACTGCCATGCATTTGGTGAAGACCCGTGGTGCTGACTTGAGCCCGAAGGGCAGTACTTTGTATTGGTAGTGCTTGCATCCTACTACAAAGCTCAAGTACTTCCGATGGCGAAGAGCGATTGGAATGTGAAAGTACGCATCTTGCAAATCCACCAAACACATCCAATCCCCGACTTGAAGATGTGGACATATTTGGTGAAGAGCCAACATGTGGAACTTTTCTTTGACCACCACCCTGTTTAGAAGACGAAGGTCCAAGATGGGTCTGTACTTGTCCTCTTGGTCTTTTTTGGGGACAAGAAAATATCTGAAGTAGACTCCTTTTCCCCTTTGAGAGGGAGGCACCTACTCGATGGCTCTTTTTTGAAGAAGAGTCTTGACCTCTCTCTGGAGAAGGTTTAGATGGTAAGGGTGAGACTTTCTTGGCGGTATGGACTTTGGGATCGCACAGAAACGTAGTGCATATCCATTGCGCAGTATATTCAGCACCCAACGATCTTTTGTGATGCTGACCCACTCTGCCAGATGTTGTGAAGCACTTCCTCCCACTGGAGTGGGTAACGGCGCCAAAGGAAGCCGCTGTTCAGGCTTTTCCTCCTCTTGTCGTGGAAGAGGACTGCCGATGACCTCTACCCCTGTTGGATTTGCCACCTCAATAGTTGGTTTTCTCCTGATTTTTGTTCTGGGACCACTGAGGGGTTTGAACCCTTTGGTGAGCCCCTCTGCCCTAGTTGGATTTGAAGCATCGTTTGAATTCTTTCTTCTTTTCCAAACCGACCGCCTTCACCGTGTCCAGTTCGGTCTTCATCCGGGTCATCTCCTCATCTGCGTCTTCCCCAAAGAGAGAGGACCCAGAGAAAGGAAGATTCAAGATGCGCTGTTGAGCATGAGGTTTAAGGCCTGTTAAGCGCAACCAAGAAGACCTTCTGGCGCATACTCCATGGGAATAGGAGTGTGCCGCCACCGCTGCACCGTCCGCCGCGGTGCTTATCAGTTGATTTGCCACCAGACTGCCTTCCGTTAAAGTTTCCTCAAAGTCTTTTTGGTCCTCCTTCGGGAGCTTGGCTTTGAAGCGCTCCATAGAGTCCCATAAGGCTCTGTCATATCTTCCCAGCAACGCTGATGCACTGGATACTTTCAGGGCAGAAGCTGCAGCATTACAGACTTTGCGACCCCATGAGTCTTGGGTCTTACTGTCCTTATCTGGTGGGACAGAAGATGAAGGAGAGACTGCATGGGTCTTCCGAGCCGCTGCCACAATCACTGAATCTGCCGGTGGATCAGATTTGACAAAGACTGGGTCCGAATCAGCAGGTTTGTATTTCTTTTGTATACGAGTTGGTACTGCTCTGATGGTTGCAGGAGTGAGGAAAATGTTTTTAACTGGTTCCATGATTACTGGGACTAAAGGAAGTAACAGACGGGAAGATTTCTGGTGCAATGTCTCAAATATTACTGTGGTTGTTACTTGTGGGACAGCCATCTCAATGTTCAATTTCTTGGCCCCTCTCTGTAGCGCATCTAAATAAGTATTGATGTCATCTACTGGAGAGACTCTGGAGATAGGACTATCTGAGAGAGTAGGGGAGTACTCTAGTCGAAGATCGGGTGGAAGAGGTGGAAGAGGTGGAAGAGGTTCTACTTCTTCGCACGATCTTCTGGTGCGTTCTTCTCTTCTTGAAGAACGAGATCTTCTGGGTCGTTCTTCCTTTTTTGAAAAACGAGATCTTCAGGGTCGTTCTTCCCTTCTTGAAGAACGAGATCTTCTGGGCCGTTCTTTTCTTCTAGGAATACGAGATCTATCTGGCCTCCTTTCAGGTGAATGTGATGCCAGTTGCCTGGGAGGACTGTCTTTGTCTGCTTGATCAACCAACCTTTGCAGTGGAGATCTATGTTCTGGGCTAACTTACTGTCGCAGGCGTTCCGTAGCCCCTGAATCCTGCCAATTGTGCAGTGGTGCATTCCATCTAGGAGACAGCCTCACCCTAGTAGCAGAAGCCTCTGACCTTATCTGGAGGAACCAGAAGACTGAGGAGAAGAGGGACGCAAAGCCGATTCCATAACGAGAATCGCAGAATGCCTCGACATCGATCCAGCTCTCGACTGCTAAGAAGGACGCCTCTCGCCATGCTTGGACGAGGGAACTCTATCCCTCGACGTCGACCGCCTCTGGGGTGTCGACGGAGCCATCACTTCCGACGTCGGATGTCTGGACGCTGAGTGATATGAAGAACGCTAGTCTCACGACGTCGAACGGCGATGACTTGCCGACGACTGAGATTTCTCTCTCGACACAGAGTGTCCACGTGACGACGGCGGAGGAACTCTGGACATCCTAGACGCCGAGCGCCTACGAGACACCAACGGAGATCGCCTCCTCGACGCCGGTCGACGTCTGGTTGTCGACGGCGGAGGGGTCTAGGATCTTGACGTCGGACGTCGCCTGGTTGACGCCGACGGGGAAGTTACACCCCAACACCGATCGTCGCAGAGATGACGACGGTGGAGGTGTGCCGTGCCTAGACGCCGATAGTCGCCGGGTTGACGATGGCGGAGGGGTCTTGGTCCTAGACGCCGATCGTCACTGTGTTGACAAAAGGCGGATGGGTCTTGGTCATTGTCGTCGAGATGACGACGACAGAGGGATCCTGGTCCTCGACCCCTAACGCCGCCTGGCGACGGCGTCACTCGTCTCAACGCCGATCGCCGCCCTGTTGACGGCGGAGGCGTGACCTCCCTCGACGCCGATCGTTGCCTGGTTGAAGACGGCGGAGGGGATTTCGTCGACGGAGCTGACTTCCTCTACGTCGGCAACGAACCTGATCTTCTTTTCGACGGCGAGCCCACCGTCAACGGTCGGTTATCTGCTGGAAAACTCACTGGTAGATGTTTCTTCAGCGCCGAGCCCGACGTTGAAGCAGAAGGACATGAAGACTTGCCTTTTGAAGGACTTCTGACCCTCTTGCTGCCCTTCCTCACCAGAGATCTTCCTCTGATAGATCTTTGAGCCAGTCCATAAATGCGGTTTCTTTCCCTGTCCTTGAGAGTTCTCTCAGACAGGCCTTTCGCAGTGAGGACAGACCTTAGGATCATGATGATCAGGCAAGCAAAGTATGCAGACATCATATCATGGCTGTCTGATTTTGCCTTCTTGTTGCCGCATGAAGGACAGTTGTCAAAAAGAGAAGGCATTTTTAAATAAAATGCCACACAAAAAGCTGTCCAAAAAGACAGAACCTTACTTGAAAAGATGTTAAAAGTCAAAGTAAGCAGAAAAAGTTTGAAAATTGAAGTACATTTCTGTCAGAAAAGCCAGAAAAGAGTGCGCTGTGTTACCAGGGTCCTTCCTGAAGGAACCAGAAAGAACAACAGACCTGTCACCCCTGAGGCATGATGGGAAGCTGGGGGTCATGAGTGCCTTAAAGGCACAGTGTCAGTTTTTTGTTGCATGCAGCTACAGGTTAGCTTTTCAGTCTTTTTAGACTGTGTGTTTACAATGCAGCCTGAGAGCTTTCTATGCTTTCAGTGAGTTATAAGAATTTCTACTGCTTTCTAAGCATTAAAACAGTTTCTAAACAATCTTTGGTGTTGCTTCTCATGTTTCTAATGCAGATGTGTATGTATGGTGGAAATTCTTTACAGAATAATTCAGCTCTACTGTTTATTTGGCTGCAATTGCTTATATATATATATATATATATATATATATATATATATATATATATATATATATATATATATATATATATATATATATATATATATACACATACATACATTCATACATATATATATATATATACTTATACATATATATGAGTATATATGTGTGGGGCACATATAATATATTGTTTCCGGGGTCCCGCGCATGGGCGGGAATATTCTAATGCTTATGACTTTGATGAGGATCCCCTGGAAGAGAATCTCCTAAAACAATTGGCGGACTGGTCTGATTGCAAATTTTGTTCAATATTCAATATGGCTTTAGGTCAGGCCAGGGGACAATTGAACAGAACCTTAATCTCCATCTGGTGATTAATAAATACACAACAGTTAAAAATGGCAGCATACCTGTGGCCTTCAGGGACCACAGCACAGCATTTGACAAAGTGCTGAGGGACCTGGGGTGGATAAGGCCCTTGTAGCCTTTCTGCTCCGTCTGCACACGGGCCTAGAAGCTTCGGTAAGGTGTGGCCGCACTGGACCGCACTATGCACTTTGCACTTTGTTAGGGCGGGAGGGGGGTCCGTCAGGGATATATATTGGCCCCCATGCCCTGTATTCTGTCTATTAATTGGCTAGACCAGTTGTTGAACACTGCCAGGACATGCTAAAGGTGGGGACTAGGATGGTCCTGGCATTATTGTATGCAAATGACTTTATATAGCGCGGACATCAAATGGTTTACAGTGAATATTAATCTCTTCTACAAATTTATGGGGAATTTAAGACTGAAAGTTAATTATATAAAGTGTTAATCTATGATAATATGACCAAAAAACATGAAAATCGAAAACCCACTATATTAATGACCGTTGTCTAGGAAAAGCGGATAGGTTTTTTAATTAAGGGGTTTTGCTGGATAATCAATTAAATTGGGGACTCTGGGGTAGCTCATGGGATGAAAATCGAAAACCCTAAGGACCATTGTCTAGGGAAAGCGGCTAGGTTTGTTAATTAAGGTATTTTGCTGGATGATCAATTAAATTGGGGACTCTGGGGTAGCTCACGGCAAAGACTTGTTTGCACCAAGGACATCGCCACATAAAATCTATATTACATCTCTATAACGCAAACAAACCACTGAAAAAACATTTTTTAGGCGGTTATTACAAATTCCCCAGAGTGTTCCAGGGGAAATTGTGCACAAAGATATAAAGCAGATTTTATTTCTGATTTTATTCAACTCGGCCCAATACTTCTTTAATTCTCCATATGGTTTAAGAGTGAGTTCGATTTTAATAGAAAGACTGTATGACTATGGATCTGAGCCACAATGTTCCATGGCTAAGCTATGTAAAGACTCTAGGGGCTTTGGGCAAACCTCAGCTGTTCAGCACTCCAGAGTGGATCTGTAAATTGGATATAGCTTGGGTCAAATATGCCTTTAGGCTAACCACAAGAGAGGCAAGGCTCCAAGCAGCCAACGCAAAGACAGTTACAAGCACTTTATGATGGTGAAATCCACAAATAAAATGGAAATCTATTTAACTCTGGACAGGTCAGCTCAGCACAGAAGACTGTTAACTTACCTGTTATCCAGCTGCTCTGAGGGCCGGGCTTGGCTCCGCCGATCCCCGCAACTCCATCAACAAAGGGCCGGGCTTTGCTCCGCCGGGCCCCTCCCACCACCATGACCAGCAGCAGCGGACGTCAGAGGCAGGCGCCAGGAGGCGCATAAAGGCTCCCTCGGAGCAGAGTCCGGGGGGAGTCTTACGTGTTTTCCAGCTGCTCTGAGGGCCGGGCTTGGCTCCGCTGATCCCCGCAGCTCCAGCAACAAAGGGCCGGGCTTTACTCCGCCTGTTCCCCGGCCGGGCTTGGCTCGGCCGGGCCCCTCCCGGCCCCGTGACCAGCAGCAGCGGACGTCAGAGGCAAGCGCCAGGAGGCGCATAAAGGTTCCCTCGGTCCCTCGTCCCACGCGCAGGCGCGCGCCGGGTGAAGCCTGGGACAAGGGCGGGCCGTCTGCGGCCGTCAGAGGCCGAAAGAGGCTGGGCTGGGCCACGGACTTCGGCCCTGTAAGGACTAATATACTCAAGTGAGACTTTTAACTTTGGTATCTGGATAAAGTGCTTTTGTAGTCTGTTCTGTTGTTCTATCTGATACCTAAGTTCAATAGCAAGTTTGGACCAGGTCTAAATCTAAAACTGATAAAACTGCATCTGGGTTGGGCATCATGGACAATTTGGTAAAAATGGTGAACCAAATTAATAATGATCGCAGGGCCTCGCTAGGTCGAGGGTTAATCCTGATTTACATAAAGTTACGCCCACCCCATTGGCGGATCCAGCTGTGGTTAATATTCCTGTTGTATCGGATAGGGCTGTCATAACGGCTGAAGGGCAGGTGTATGCCGAGTTGAATGAAGATTTACCTGATACATCTGTTACTTCTGTTATACTTACTGAGGAAATAGAACAGCCACCGCCTGCCCCCAGACCAGTGAGAACCTGTAGAAAGTTACAAATCAAACGTGGGGGGGAAGTACAGCAAAAAAAAGAGTAGAAACAGTGCAATTAGTTCCAAATGGCTCTGCTATTGTAACTGATTTACATGAAGACAAAAATGCAGCTGGTACAAATATAAATTCGGAGCAATTTGCCCTATTGATTCGTACTATAGAAGCTAAGATAGAGGCAAAGATAGAAGAGCTGTTGAAACCCTTGACATCTAAATTGGATACTGTGGTCCTTGAAGTCAATAGATTAGGTGGATTGTTAGCAACACACTTGGCCTCGGCCTCGGCTAAAAGATCTAAGGCTGTGGACAAGGGCTCTGCTGGAGAGGGGCGGGAAACTGTTGGAGGGAATTCACAGCAAACTAGTCAGCAAACAACTGCAATTGAAATTGCCTCACCTGATCTTACTCCACCAATCGGGCAGAACAGGCGACAGTAGATCCAGAGGATAACACGGATATTAGACAAGTAAAGAAATGTTGCTACATTAATCTTCCACCTGACTGTGCACCTTATGTGGTTGTACTAACGAATGTCCCGCCCACTGACTGTCACTCTGCCCAACCCTATGAGGAATCCCATGATTCATTAAAAAACAAAACAGTATCGTGGTTGAATAATAGATGTGGCTTTCCAATCACTTACAATCAAATACTGTCTACGAGAAGGGTGAACAGGATTGGCCAGTCCAGAAAGACAGTTAGTGGGGACTGTATTATTGTTAACTTTAAGCATCCCCAACACGTTGCTACAGTCTTACTAAAAGCGGCCTCCCTAGCTTACAATGTGAACAGTGTATGTGTACGCCCACTTGGTTTTTTTTATACTCATTTACTCAAAGCCCCTCCTAATCCTAGGGAAATTAGACCATTTATTCCTATCCAGCCTCCGGCCCCTGAAGTGACATATCTGTAGAATGTTGATAACCACTGTATGAATGGGTTCAATGTTGTAACGCAGAATAGTTTGATTCACTCTCGGGTCTGGAAGCGTGCGATTGACGTGAGGAATCCGAGAGACTGGGAAAGGAGATATTGGCTGAAGTGGAATGTACGGAGAGTACACGGACAAAAAAGGAGTCAAAATAAGGTAATCTCATGGAACATTGCAGGACTGGGTGCTAAGATGGAGGACTGCAATTGGATCAGGTACATTAAGCAGTATCAGATTATCTGTTTGCAGGAGACTTGGTCAGTTGAATGTAACAAATTCCTTGAAGGGTATAAGGTATTTTATGTCCCCGCAATAGCAACAACTAGGGGAAGACCTAAGGGGGGAATGGTTACAATCATCTCTGTTGCACTATCTTGTAAAGTACGTAGAGTCTTAACAAGGAATTCTGGAATCATTGGTTTAATTTTAACTGGAGAAAATTGTACGGCCGGCTTGGTCAACTTTTACAATGCTGTCAATCCATACTCAGCCTTGAGTCGAATCTCAGCACTGAATGTCTTTATCAGCATTTCTATGAAGGTTTGCCGCCACAATCTCATGATTATGGGTGATTTTAATGTCCACCCTTGTGGTGACCCCCTTTTGAAAAGTATTTCGGATCTGCATTGCGCACGATCTGAGGGTTTGCATCTGGAACACACAATAGAGGGGGAACTCTTTAATGATCTATTGAATGATCTGGATCTGACGCTGTCAATGGCATTGCTGGATCCTACCAAGTGTTTTGAGACACCAACGTTTAAGGGACATGGGAGGGGAACTTTCATTGATTATGTATTACTTACATCTCCTATGCAGCCCTTTGTGGATT
The DNA here is from genome assembly GCF_964263255.1 of Lissotriton vulgaris. Lineage (NCBI taxonomy): Eukaryota > Metazoa > Chordata > Amphibia > Caudata > Salamandridae > Lissotriton > Lissotriton vulgaris. Next base: position 1,674,075,471 of record NC_141695.1, on the reverse strand, counting down.
CTTTTATTATTGAAGAAAGTGAATTCAGTGATCATAACCCGCTCACTGTTCACCTGAGGGGTCCATGGATAGCTAAAGAAGGACCGAATCATATCACTGGTAGGGTGAGCGCAACTGATGGGAGACGTCGCCTAAAATGGTTTAAGATTAACCCAGATTTGCTGTACAAAGACATTAAAACCATCTGTGCAGATGAAATTACGGTTTGCACTCAGGAAGGGTTGCAGCCGTGCAAGGTCCTTAGTGCTTTCCAAAGTCTATCGGGCAAGGTCACCCAGCTGCTGTCGGCGCCAGCAAAGAATTTACAGTACGTGGGACCAAAATGGTTTAACCACGATTGCTCTAAAGCAGCAAGAAATCTAAGGCTGGCACTGGTAGCTAAACCACGAATAAATGAGACAGTTCAGCTGTGTTTGAAAGAATATAAATCTTCAATTGCCAAACATAAGGAATCTTTAAGAGAAGAGGCATGGAGTGAGATTCTTGATCCCACTACCTTGCGGTGTAGTTCCAGTTTTTGGGCGGTAAGGAAGAAACCTTTTTTGGTCCAGGAGCCAGGTAACTGTCTGGAATCCTATATACCAAAGGAGGAGTGGGAAGCACACTTTAAGGAACTATATTGCTGCCCAATGGTTGAGACATCCAACCCTGCCCCTTGTAACAATGGTGAAATAATCAGTTTTGACAGAGGGGAGGTTATTGAGGGTATAGTAGGACTAACAGCTGGGAAAGCTCCTGGTCCTGACGGGATACCTCCAGACTTATTTACGTCTGAGCCAAATTTTTGGGCACCAATATTAGAGTCTGTTTTTAATGCTGCTGTGAAAAATGGTTGTCCACAATCATGGGGGGTCTCTATGATTGTCCCGGTTTTCAAGAAGGGGGACAAAGGTAGTCCACATTGCTACAGACCTATTTCACTAATAGACTCTATGGCTAAAATAGTAGGAAGAATTCTACTACAGAGACTCCTAGACTGGGCGATGGAAAACCACATCATGTCCATCTCCAAGTATGATTTCAGCAGTGGTCGCTCAACAATAACTCAGTGCCTTAACCTCTCTTTAACATTAAGTAAGTACACTGTTTCTCAAAGGGGTACCATTCACCTCGCCTTCATGGACCTGTCCTCAGCTTTCAGAGAGCAATAGAAGGGGGTTCCCCGCGGGTAACTAATTGATATAGGCAGGCCAGAGGGGGGGAAAATAACAGTCAATAGAACAAGAGAAAGCACCCTGCCTTTTGGTATGAGGGGATTCAAATGGATTCTCTACTTGCTCTGTAGTTACAGACACCGGTGTCGGTCAGCCTTTATCACCCCTTATTTTGATCAGTTCGGGACCCTCTAGTTAGGGCCCTCATACCAAAAGGCAGGGTGCTTTCTCTTGTTCTATTGACTGTCCTCAGCTTTCGACTGTATACAGAGAAAAGTTGTGGCGGTCCATGAGGGCGAAGGGTGTAGATAGTGGAATTGTTAATTTTCTTGTTGATCTACATGGCAATACTAGAGCAAATGTGAGATATTCTCAAGATCTGAGTACAACTAATAATGTTTTGTACATTAGAAAGGGTGTTCGCCAAGGATGTATCTTGGTCCCCTTCCTTTTTAATTTTTATATTAATGAGCTAGATAGCGTCTTACAGAATGTATCGGCTGACTGCCCAAGAGTAGGCAGGCGGGGAATTCCTGTACTTTTATACGCAGATGATGCGGTTTTAATTTCTAGAACTGAGAGGGGTCTTCAGGCTCTCTTAAATGCTTTTAAACTGTTCATGACGGAAAGAGATCTTTTGGTCAACAATTCGAAATCATTTGTTATGCAAGTTGGCCAACAACCAAGAAGGAACTTTTCATTTAAAATCGATGAAGCAGTAATCCCCATATCAAAAACGTTCTCGTATCTTGAGAGTTCTTTTTGATACTAAACAACTAGGGACATCATCTTGCAAAAAAGAAAGGGGAACTGGTTAGGGTTAATGCTTCAATTTTTAATTTTGCATCGAAACTGGGGAAAAAAACTACCAGTGCCATGTTGAAACTTCATAATGCAAAATCAGTGGCAACTGCCATATATGGTAGTGAAATTTGGGGGTATGTTGCTGGTGAGCAGCTGCAGATCACTGAAATTTTTTTCCTGAAGCGCCTCTTGTGTGTCCCTGCAAGTACGTCAAATTTTGTAGTACACGAAGAGCTAGGGACACAATATCTAAGTGACACTTTTTCCTTACGCCCGCTGACCTGTTGGTTAAAATTGTGGCTGAATCAGGATATACCGCTCACACATCTGATAGTGAGGGATTATCTGATCCAGGATCTGCTCCGTTGTAGCTAGACCTGTGCCTGCACGTCCAGTCCGACCCTCCAGCCAATCACGGGCGCGGAAGGCGGGGCAGAGCCAGGAACAACCAGGGAGGCGAGCGATTAGCGCTCTAGCTCTCCCCTACTCGAGGGTATAAAGCAACTCGTCGGCCCAACGCGCAGTGTTGACGCGCAGTGTGGCGCCTACCCCTGCGCCTAAGACGAGCCAAAGACCAGCCAGTCTGCGCCCATCCGCGACAGGACGGGGCCAGGGGCAGGGGGCTATGGCGGATACTATCACTTGCCCGGTACCTTTCCCTCGCCCTGGTCTCTCGTATACCAGCCAGACCCTATTGGCTTTAAGCAGGTATGCCACTACATTATGTTCCCATAGAGTACAGGGGAGCCTGGAGGGACCGTTCTCCTGCAGGGTTTGTTTTACACAATTTACAAGCAGTGCTGTAATCACGCCTTGTCATCTAAGCACTACCTCCTCTGTCCCTACCAACTGTCAGCAAAATCCGATTGACAGTCCTCCCAATGACTCATCTTTGAATTGCAAAAACCTCCTGTGTAATGTCCGCTCTTTAGTTACCCATTCCACTCAGGTCTGGGATCTTATAACATCAGAAAAGCCACATTTTTGCTTTTTAACAGAGACCTGGTTAAAGCCCCACTCTGTTCCGGCCATTACTATGGGGGTACCACAAGGATACAAATTAGTAAGGATGGACAGGCCAATTAAAACCGGTGGGGGATTAGCCATTGTTTTTAAACAAGAAATCGAGGTAGTAGTTACTGAGACCGTATGTAACCCGCAAATGGAGCTCCTCATCTTCACTATCAACCCCAATTCTAGGGAAACCAGGAAGGGAGCTTTAGTCTACCGACCCCCAGGTCCGCTGGGTAATTTCTCTCTTCTACTTGTTGAAACACTGGCCCCCCACGTACAGGTGAATTCTGACTTCATCCTGGTAGGGGATTTTAATGTTCATAGTGAACTTACCTCTTGTGTGGAGGCACAAACACTCCTGGCTGATCTAACCACCTTTGGTCTGCATCAAATTAATCAGGGACCCACGCACTTAGCCGGTCACACCTTGGACCTTGTACTATATAACTCCACCTCTATAAAATGCCTCCCTCCCTTTCAAGTGGACTGGACTGACCACTCCATTATTGAATTTTATACTCGCTCCAACCATGAGGCTAAGGGGGTTCAGAGAACCCTAGCTGATGTCAGAAGGCCCTGGAATAAATTAACGCCTGAGAGCTTTAGGGAGAAATCACCGAACCTAACTGGGCTGAATGTGGCGACAATGTCACCGCTGTACTAGCTATTTTTAATGAAGCGGTAACTACTTCCATCAACCACGTTGTTCCTTTTAGAACATATAAACCACGACCAGCCCCAAAACAAGAAGTCTGGTACACAGATGATCTCAGACAACTAAAAATCATTGCTCGGAAATCTGAGAAACGATGGAGAGCTACACGCAAGGCAGAGGATAAAGAAACTTATAGGACTTCCCAAAAATATTATCATAAAGCTATTAGATCGGCTAGGAAACATCACATAGCAGCCCAAATATCAGCAGCAGGTAAAAATGCTAAAGTCCTTTACCAAATCTTACAGACCTTTGTCAAGCCTGCAGCTTGTGAAACGGAGGGGATTGAGTCTCAGGAACTCTGTGATAACATCTCACAGTTTTTTGTTAGGAAAATAGAAGGCATTTATGCTAAGATCTTAGCCTCAAAAACTACCTCTAACACCTTGAGAACCGAGGACATTATGGCTCCGCCACATCTCAGCACAGCAGAAAACAACGCTAGCAAGCTTGTTGAATTCCCTCCTATATCAATGGATGTTAGACGGACCGGGAGGGTCGGCCGAGATTACGGGGAGAGGTCTCCAGGGAGAGCCGTCTCCAACGACTGTACAGATAAGTAACTTCCCCCCCACAGACGGACACCACACAAGATTGAAGGTTAACGAGACTTTATATGCACTTCTTAGGTTACGTTGATATAATACAAGGAGGTCTGGACTCAGGGGTCCCCTCGGTTCTGATCTCTGGTTGAGGAAAAGGGTAGCGGGACAGTCTTAGTTACCAATGAGTTCAATAGCTCTCAATCCTCGAGCTCGGCGTGGTTGCTGATCGGGCCGTGGAGGAGCCAAGCAGGTCCCGAGATGGATGAAGGGTGGTCGGCGGGCCGTGGAGAAGCCAAGCAGGTCCCGATATGGATGAAGGATGGTCGACGGGCCGTGGAGAAGCCAAGCAGGTCCCGATGCAGATGACAGTTACAACGGTCCGCGGCCTCGCCAGCAGATCCGGACGACGGTGAAGGATGAAGGTTACGACGGCTGTGGCAGCGCCAACAGGCAGGATGATGGTGCACAGGACAGAGCTACGGCAGCGCCAGTAGTCCGTCCAGGATGAGTTCTTCTTTCGTCTCTCGACTCCAAGATACAACTGCCTTCCTGTTCTGGAGCTGCCCCAGTTATAGGGCTGGCGTGCTTTGATGTCCGGACCCTCGCACTTGGAGGTCGGGAGGTCCGGGATGAGGGAGTCCAGACACCCAGCAGGGGGGTGGAGCCAGCGCCCGGGGAGGCGATGGGCGAGCGGCACTGGCCGGGGGAGAACCATCGACACCTCTTTCTCCCATTGACTGGCCAAGTAGCTCGCTCGCCTCCTGGGTGGAGGGTGGTGCCGGAATGTCTGAGGCCGGGCTAGGCCCAGGGTTGAGGTCGATCGGGGGCCAGGCGGCCTCGTGGCGAAGTGTCCAAGATGGCGGCCCGGGCTGGGCGCGTGGGTCGGCCGTGGATCGGACCCACGAGGTTATCATGCTTGAGGGCAGGTGTCCCTGAGGGGACGTAGGACGTGCAATGGTGGTGTGTGGTGCTTGTATGACTGGCTCGGGCTTGGTCGAGCCGGGGGAGAGCGGCCCGTCATGTGGCCTGTCCAACATGCGTCCCCCCCAGCTGAAGGCGGGGAGAGTTACCCATCCTCTTGGGGACTCTCTTCGTCGAGGCGGAAAAACCGGGACAGGCCATCCGCGTTGGCGTGGTCAGACCCAGGCCGGTGTTCAACGGTAAAGTCCATACCTTGCAAGGAGATGGACCAGCGTAGCAGTTTTGGGTTTTCCCCCCGCATATGCATCAACCACTGCAGGGGTCGGTGGTCAGTCTGCACCCGGAAGTGGGTGCCAAAAAGGTAGGGTCGGAGCTTCTTGAGGGCCCATACCACAGCGAAGGCTTCCCTCTCTATGGTGCTCCAGCGTTGCTCCCGTGGTAGGAGTCTCCGGCTGATGAAGGCCACCGGTTGATCAAGGCCTTCGGTGTTCACCTGGGACAGGACCGCCCCAATGCCCTGGTCGGAGGCATCCGTCTGGACGACGAACTCCCGGCTGTAGTCTGGGGCCTGGAGTACAGGAGCGGAACACATGGCGGCCTTTAGCTGTTCGAAGGCCGCTTGACACTCTGGGGTCCAGTTCACCTTCTTGGGCTGATTTTTCGACGTGAGTTCGGTGAGAGGCCCCACGATGGTACCATAGTCTTTCACGAACCTTCGGTAGTAGCCCGTGAGGCCCAGGAAGGCTCGCACCTCAGTTTGAGTGTTAGGGGGTTGCCAGTTCTGGATGGCGGCAATTTTCAGTTGAAGAGGGGCCACTAGACCGCTTCCCACTTGGTGTCCGAGGTAGGTCACTGACCCTTGTCCAATTTGACATTTGCTGGCCTTGATCGTGAGGCCAGCTCGCTGAAGGGCTTGCAACACTGCTTGGAGGTGGTGGAGGTGCTCGATCCAGTGGTGGCTGTACACAGCGATGTCGTCCAGGTAGGCGGCGCTGAACTCTTCGAGCCCCGCCAGGACCTGATTGACGAGCCGTTGGAACGTCGCTGGGGCATTTTTCATGCCGAAGGGCATGACCGTGAAGTGATAGTGGCCATCGGGGGTGGAGAAGGCAGAACGTTCTTGTGCTCGGGGTGTGAGGCCGATCTGCCAATATCCTGCCGTTAGATCGAAGATGCTGAGGTAGCGGGCAGCGCCCATTCGGTCGACCAGTTCATCTGCCCGGGGGATGGGGTGTGCGTCCGTTCTGGTGACTTCATTCAGGCCCCGGTAGTCGACACAGAACCGGAGTTCGGGTGTGGTTCCGGGGGCGGCTGCTTTGGGGACCAGTACGACCGGGCTGGCCCATGGACTGTCGGAGGGCTCGATGACCCCGAGCGTGAGCATCTTAGTTACTTCCGCCTGGATGCAGGCCCGTACCCGATCAGGTACGCGGTAGGCCCGGTGGCGGATAGGAGGGCTGTCTCCGGTGTCCACATCGTGCACACACCAGGAAGTGACACCTGGGGTGAGGGAGAACAGGCTGGCAAACCGTGATAGGAGGGCTTGGCACTCTTGGCGTTGTTCCTGGGAGAGGGTCTCCGAGAGTCGGACCCCATCCACGGAGCCGTCTTGCTCCTGGGTCCGCAAGAGGTCAGGGAGAGGCTCGGAGTCGTCCTCAACCCCGTTGTCTGTGGCCATCAAGAGGCTGAGTTCTGTTCGTGCAAAGTGGGGTTTCAGTCTGTTGGTGTGGAGGACTCGGAGCGGATTCCGGGCGGACTCCATATCGATCAGATAGGTGGCGGGTCCCTTGCGCTCGATTACTTTGAAGGGTCCCGTCCATTTGTCTTGGAGAGCGCACGGTTCTGTGGGGGACATTACCCAGACCTGTTGCCCCGGCTCGAATTCAATAGATGAGGCGTTCTGGTCATACCATCTCTTCATGTCCTCTTGACTGGCCTCTAGGTTGGCTTTCGCTAGGTCTCTGAACCGCTGGGACTGGTTGCGGAGGGTGAGGAGGTACCGGAAGACATCTGGAGGACTCTTGGCCGGAGGCAACTCCCAGCCTTCTTTGATCAGGCTGAGTGGCCCCCGTACTGGGTGCCCATAGAGCAGCTCGAATGGGCTGAAGCCTAGGGACTTCTGTGGGACCTCCCGGTAGGCGAAGAGGAGGCACGGCAGCAGCACGTCCCACTGGCGACGGAGGGGTTCTTCCAATCCCCCGATCATCCCTTTTAGAGTGCGATTGAACCGCTCAACAAGTCCGTTTCCTTGGGGGTGATAGGGGGTCGTGAAGCGGTAGGTGACCCCACACTGTTGCCAGAGGGACTTCATGTATTTGGAAATAAAGTTCGTGCCTCTGTCACTGACGACTTCTCGGGGGAACCCCACACGGGAGAAGATCCCCATCAGGGCCCTGCCGACCACTGGGGCTGTGACGGTCTTTTTCGCGGTGCTTTGCTCCGGGGCTTCGACATCCCCGGTCTCTGCCCAAGATTCTAGGGCATGCTTAAAATCGTCCTTGGTACTTAGTCCGGTGGTAGCGATACCTAGTTCGATGCAGAACTGCTTTAGTTCACGATGGCTGTATTCCTCTAGCTTTTCCATTTGGAACTTCTCAGTTGATCCGCTCTCTTTAGTCGACATTGTTGTTCGTTGTGGGGTGAGCTACTCTCTGTACGTTATGCGGTGATTCGGATCGCGCCGCTGGCCACCAATGTTAGACGGACCGGGAGGGTCGGCCGAGATTACGGGGAGAGGTCTCCAGGGAGAGCCGTCTCCAACGACTGTACAGATAAGTAACTTCCCCCCCACAGACGGACACCACACAAGATTGAAGGTTAACGAGACTTTATATGCACTTCTTAGGTTACGTTGATATAATACAAGGAGGTCTGGACTCAGGGGTCCCCTCGGTTCTGATCTCTGGTTGAGGAAAAGGGTAGCGGGACAGTCTTAGTTACCAATGAGTTCAATAGCTCTCAATCCTCGAGCTCGGCGTGGTTGCTGATCGGGCCGTGGAGGAGCCAAGCAGGTCCCGAGATGGATGAAGGGTGGTCGGCGGGCCGTGGAGAAGCCAAGCAGGTCCCGATATGGATGAAGGATGGTCGACGGGCCGTGGAGAAGCCAAGCAGGTCCCGATGCAGATGACAGTTACAACGGTCCGCGGCCTCGCCAGCAGATCCGGACGACGGTGAAGGATGAAGGTTACGACGGCTGTGGCAGCGCCAACAGGCAGGATGATGGTGCACAGGACAGAGCTACGGCAGCGCCAGTAGTCCGTCCAGGATGAGTTCTTCTTTCGTCTCTCGACTCCAAGATACAACTGCCTTCCTGTTCTGGAGCTGCCCCAGTTATAGGGCTGGCGTGCTTTGATGTCCGGACCCTCGCACTTGGAGGTCGGGAGGTCCGGGATGAGGGAGTCCAGACACCCAGCAGGGGGGTGGAGCCAGCGCCCGGGGAGGCGATGGGCGAGCGGCACTGGCCGGGGGAGAACCATCGACACCTCTTTCTCCCATTGACTGGCCAAGTAGCTCGCTCGCCTCCTGGGTGGAGGGTGGTGCCGGAATGTCTGAGGCCGGGCTAGGCCCAGGGTTGAGGTCGATCGGGGGCCAGGCGGCCTCGTGGCGAAGTGTCCAAGATGGCGGCCCGGGCTGGGCGCGTGGGTCGGCCGTGGATCGGACCCACGAGGTTATCATGCTTGAGGGCAGGTGTCCCTGAGGGGACGTAGGACGTGCAATGGTGGTGTGTGGTGCTTGTATGACTGGCTCGGGCTTGGTCGAGCCGGGGGAGAGCGGCCCGTCATGTGGCCTGTCCAACAATGGAGGACATTGACACTCTAATCAATCAAACTAAGAGTGGATGCCCTTCGGACATCATTCCAGCTCGGATCATGTCACTTTTGAGGGACGATCTAGGAGAGGGTATTCAGTGGGTAGTTAATCTATCCTTAGGATCAGGGGAAGTCCCCCCTGATTGGAAGCGTGCTTTGGTGAGGCCTCTACGGAAGAACTCCATTCCATGGACTGACCTCACTAATCTGAGACCCATCTCTCTCCTCCCTTTTTTAGGGAAGCTCGCCGAGAAGTTTGTTAACCGGCACTTATCCAATTACATCGAGAGTGTAGGGGGACTAGACCCCTCTCAATCGGGTTTTAGGCCCAGGCACAGCACCGAGACCGCCTTGCTGTCCGTCGCTGACAATCTTCATATGCTTCAGGATAAGGGGTATTCCGTTATCCTGGTGTTATTAGATTTGTCAGCGGCGTTTGACACTGTGTCGCATGATATCATGACCACCAGACTAGTTGACATCGGTCTGGGAGGCAAGGCGCTGGCCTGATTAAGGAGCTTTTTCACCAAACGCACTCAGAGTCATACTTGGTTCTTACCAGTCAGAGGAGGTGGAGATCTCAAAGGGGGTGCCACAGGGCTCCTGCTTGAGCCCTACATTATTTAACATCTATGTGGCACCCCTAGCTAACATCATGAGATCCCACGGGTTTATCCCCGTATCGTATGCAGACGATACTCAACTCCTCTTTCCGTTTAAAATCATGACTCCTGAAGTGCATCACTCCTTTGCCCAAGGGATGAAAGAAGTGGCACATTGGATGGCAACAAACTTTCTTCAGTGTAACGTCTCCAAGACGGAGGTGATGCTCTTTGGGGAAGCCAAACGTCTGTGGACTCCTGACTGGTGGCCTTGTGATCTAGGCCCAGTCCCGGAACCAAAAATGGTAGTGAAAGATCTAGGAGTCAAGCTGGATCAGGAGCTCACCTTAAAACATCACGCTACGCAAGTAGTGAGCTCCTGTTTTCATGTTATTGGGCTTCTCCGAAGGGTGTTCCCCCTGTTACCTGATACCACCAGGAAAACCTTAGTTCAGTCGCTCGTGTGGAGTAGACTGGACTACGGTAATGGTTTGCTGCTAGCCGCCAATGAGGGGGTCATCGCCAGACTTCAAGTTGTGCAGAACACGGCTGCACGCCTTGTTCTCAATGCCCCGGCCCGGACTCCTTCAAAGCCCCTTCTTAAAAAACTCCACTGGCTCACGGTAAAATAAAGAGTGATGTTCAAAACTTGTTGCATCATTCACAAGTGCCTTTCCGGCAGAGGTCCGGATTACCTAACTAAGCAATTCATCCCATACATTCCGGCAAGATCCCTGAGATCTGGAGACCGTGAATTGTTATGCGTTCCCAGATTCTGGAAGACACGACAAGGTGGAAGAGCTTTGTCCGTTGGCAGGCCCGAAACTTTGGAATGAACTCCCATTCGAAATCAGAGCGTGCAGGGAACATTTTCCCTTCAGGAAAAAATTAAAAACATTCCTGTTTAACTACTGATTTTGGTTGAACATTAAATAAACACATGACCGGGCTATTTGCTTTCTGATGACGCCAAAGGCGCGGAGATACTCCCTAGGGAGTCGATTCCCAGCGCGGTACAAGCTTGCAAATAAATAAATAAATAAATAAATAAATGTGTACTCCATGGATAAAATATCTGAAATCCAGTTTTGCTAGGCTTGGCCGCCTGGATCTGTTTGAACACCCAAGTCGAATTGTAATAGGGGATCTGGAGCTAACTAAACGGGCCTTCCTTATGGACAGGAAGACCCAGAGGGAAGGTGTAGAGCCCCAGAAACAAAGTGTGAGAAAATTTGTCATGTTGAAAACTTGTGAAACTATAGAGCAGTATTTGCTGGGCTCACTGACCTCTCATGAAAAGTTCCTGCTACAAGGTTTAGGTTAAATCTTTTCCATCATCTGCTGATTAGGCCAAAAACTGATATTTTTAATAATCTTGCAGCACCCTGCGACTGCGACGGAAAGTCTCCGCAGGATTTGCTGCCTTTGATGTTTTTATGTAAATTTTATGAATACCCACGCAAGTGCTATCTGGTTACTCTTTTAAGACCGGCATTAATGTATTTACAACTTTTGCATAGTGACAGTATTCTCCAAATTAATGAATTTTTTTAATTGACTGAGGCTGAGAATTTGTATGGACCGGTAATGGTCCCTTGTGATGAATTATCTACTTTTTGATTCTGTTGTTTGGAAGACAGCCCTTTCCTGCACCTTTGGCATTTTATCTGATGTGTTTACAAATCATGTGTTTTAAATTGTTTTATTATTGTATATGTACTTTTATGGTTTGTACAAAAACCGAAATAAAGTCTTTACTACTACTACTGTTAACTTACTGTTCACGCAGTTGCTGATGGGGTGGCATAAACCATCAGATCACCTTTTTAGGTCTCGCATGCGCTGTCTCTCCGAGACATCAAGTAATTAGTATACGTGGCAAAACTCCACCTTGTGGCTTTTTATTGGTTTGTTTGCTTGTCTGCTTCAATCTCTTTGTTTTCACAGGCTAATGCGGTTCTTAGTTCCTCCTTTATTTGTTTGGGAAAGCCTATGCAGCACCGCCAAACTACTGTAAACATGCTGCTAGTGGAATGAAGTGTTTGTCTTGGAACTCTTACGTTTTTCGTTTTTCTTGAAGGGCTTTCTCCTCCCTGCTTTTGCAGGCAGGCCATGCTCTCCCGCCAAGTTTAATATTTAAGTAGCTCAGCAGCCTCATTGCTAATAATGGGCCCAGGCTTTCATTTCGTTTCCTTGAGATGCGCGGTTGTCATGATTGCTTCAAAAGTAAAGAAAAGGAAAAACTTTTCTATTTCTTTACTTTCCTTAAAGCAGATGTAATTTCTCTACAGCCGCGGCGCATGGTGCCTCGCTGCTTGGCTTTCCAGCTGCAGCCCAGTTCCTGTGTCAGGCCCGGCTCCCACAGCCCCACCTCTGCCTTCCTTTCCTGTGTGTGTGCAAGAAGGGAGTTCATTTCAAAGTGTTCACACCACGTGCGAGATGTTTTATGGAAGCTCCGGGAAGGAGACTACCTGTTGAGATAAGTATCAGGATTTAAACACGTCTGTTTCTTAGACTTTTTTTCTATATGGTGTAATAAGCAGAAAATAACCAGTGCTTTTAAAGTGGTTCTTTGTTTCACTACATAAATCAAAACATTCCGATTTGGTCTACGCAACGGTGCTTTATTTTCAGCCCACATTTATGGCTGCTTTTTGTTGAACATGTTTTGCTTTGGCAAGCTTTTTATTTATTTGCAGCCTGCACCAATTAATTCTCATGTCAGGGCTGCGTTTATTTCATGAGTGCTGCCCTCTGTTTTTATCATCTACATTTCATGAAATTGTTCGCAAACAATCATGGTCTTTCGATTAGACAATGTTGCTTTCTTTATATGCCATCCTTCAAAGCTGGGCTTTGTTGCCCTTCACTGCTCATGGGCGGGGGGCATGAAGTGTCAACATGTTACAGCCCCACGACCTTCAGGTGGAGCGACAGCATGGCAGGGACTGACATTCAGTGTTACTCTCAGTAAGTTCGAGAGGATGCGGTTAGTGTCTTTACTGAATCCATGACTTTCGGAAGACAACACACAAGAGACGCAACATGCCTAACATCGCAGAGCCTGTCGAGGAGAATCCATGATTCAAACTCATACCCATCCTGTGACTCCACTGCAGACAGCTACTACCCCACAACCCCACCCCCTGCCCTTCTCCGGTTCTTTGGACACTGGGGACTTTTACCAGCTCAGGGAAGTCGGTGAACGGGAATCAGTCTTCGTCTGGGTTGCAGGAGGGGCGGGACTGACACCTCCTCCTCTGAAGGGAAGCCTTCCTGTCCGTCTTCACTCACCACTGGCTCTGTGTTTCCGCCTCTTCTGTGTAATGCCTCTGGTGCATTGCTGGGCCCGGGTAGAGGGAGACGCTCTGCTTGTGATGGGAACACATCTCTTAGTGACCCACAATTTGAGATCCCTGGGTGGGCTCAATAGTATTATCTTTTACGCACTGACCTGAAAGAAATTGACAACAAAGACTGCTATAGTGATGACATTACGGCAGAGCTTCCAACTTTGAAACTGGGGAACCCGGTTTGAATCCCGGCGATGGATCAACATCTTGTGATTCTGTGCAAATCACTTAATCGTTCCCTGCCTACGAAAAGTGAATGTGTCCCTGCGTAATGTAACTGGTGCTCATGTAAAGCACTCTAATACCTTCGGGTCGAGTTCGCTCTTTATAAAAACTACAAAAAAAAGCATTGTTGTCAAAAGGAGTTTAGTTCTTGTGACACCTTCTTTAAAGCCTAGCTCTAAACCCAACTACACTTTGCTTGCTTGAATGTTTAAGGTCCTACATTTAATCATAATTGTCAAACTACAAGCTACAGAATACAAAGTACAATGGCGCCTGTGTGCCCAAAACACGCATGGTCTCCATTTCAAAACCGAGTGTGCAGGTAAATCGGTATGCTGCTTTGCTTTAATAGAATTACTTTGCGTTGGTCTCGTTGTGGTATGTTAGCTTGTGCGTGGGTTTTAATGCTTATGTAGGAGTGTTACTCCTATGTGCACATGATGTCTCCATAACACTTAGGTAAAATACATTGTCATTTACACCACCAATAACTGTAACTCAAGGAGGGGATCTCTCTCCCCTCTTAAAGTGCTGGAAGGTTGCTGCCTGCACAGTGAAACACACAGTGGCTTGTAATCCGCCATTTAAAATTTCACTTGAATGTGCTGCCCCCAGGGACGCACGAGTTTGCGGCTGCCCCGAGGGCAGCACATTCAACACAATAGGGTGCCCTATATGTAATAAGGCTCCAGATGACTTAGTTGTATTGTTCAGAATTTGTTTGATATAACAATAACTAACACTGATTTACGAAAGCGGATACATCCCAAAAAGTGAATACATGGAATCAGTATTATTTCTCATTTAAGTATATTTAGGACTACTAGTCAAAGTCCTTAACGGTTACATACCTTTGGTGAGAGTATCTTTTCAATAGTGGTCTCTAAATTGCATTCGAACACATGAGCTTTGGTGAGCTTCTTATCCCAGTGAGCAGCCAGCCATATTTTAGCCAAGGGGCCACGCTTACTCATAAGCAAATGGGCATAGAACATCTTGACGGTTTTCTATACGGCTGTAAGCAACTAGGAAACAACAACAAGAAATAGATCAGCATGTAGTAGGTCACGTGCTAAAGAGCAGGGTTGTTCAAATAAAATATTTGATTGTAACATATTGTTTGGCAGACAGTAACATGGAGTGAAAGAAGGCAGACTTTTTCATGATTTTCTTTCCAATTAAAATAAGAATCCTCTACAACAGGTGGATTAGCTTGTGGGTGAAGGGCGGCAGTCTTCGGAGACTCAAGGTCTGTCGACATGTTACATACTCACCAATCGAATTCCCAAATCTGCGCATCTCGGGCAATTAAAGTTTCCTGCAACCCCTAATTTCTAAGTGCGCCGACACCCGTGACAGAACGGCCAGGCATTCTCTGCACGTCCTCCTATCTCCATGCTGCAGAGGTACAACACTTACCAAGGGTAAATATTACTTTTAGCTAAAGCTCTTCTTTAACAGACTTCTATACCTGTAAATCAAGTCTCCTGCCCTTCAGAAAGGGTGCAAGTAAAGTTCTCTAGACTAGTTCATACAGATGCACTTTATTTGATTAAATACCTGAAAACGAAGGCTGGCTTGGCATAGAAAAAGGTGGTGCCGGGCTTGCAGGCATGATTGTAACGCTGCCCAAACATGATGGAGAGCCGGGGGTACACTGCTGAATTAATCTATCTATCTATATATATATATATAGCTATATATATATATATATATATATAGCTATATATATATATATATATATATATATATATATATATATATATATATATATACACACATATATATATATATATATATATATATACATATATATACTAAAGTAAGTCCGTTTGTCCTTTATGCATTACTACACCATTCATCCGATCGGCATGAAACTTTGGGAAGTTGAGTACACTCCTGCAAAGGTTTCTGGCCCAAAAAATAAAAATATATAAATTGATAATATCGGCCACCCAGGGCTCTCATAATCTTTCCAATACTGAACGTTTACAGTTTACGGTGCGACTCGCTTTTGCAATGACCATCAACAAAGCACAAGGACAATCGCTGCAAGCGTGTGGACTAGATTTGGAGAATCCGTGCTTCTCACATGGGCAACTGTATGTGGCCAGCTCACGGGTCGGAAAACCTTCTGATTTATTAGTCTACGCACCAGATGTAAAAACAAAAAATATTGTGTATCCACAAGCACTCGAATAAAAAACCCAGAATTAAAACACTTTGAAATGTTTTCCATATTAAAATTTATTTATTTATTTATGTGCTTATAAAGCGCCTGATTCAATTCCCGAAGGGATATCTCTGCGCTTTTGCTTACACTGGACAGTTACTATGTACTTACAGCTGTAGATGGGGAAGGTTAGTTTAATTTATGGCAACGTAAAGAGGTATGTTTTGAGTTTTTTTCTGAAAGATTCAAGACTGATGATCTGTTTCAGTGCAGTAGGTAGGGAATTCCAAAGGATAGGTCCTTTGTATGATAGGGCACGACCACCTTGTCTGGCTCTTCTGATTTTTGGGACCTGTAACAGCTGATGGTTGCTTGAGCGCAGTGTGCGTCCGGGGGTATATGGAACAAATTTTTCCTTTAGGTATTTGGGGCTCGTACCAAACAGGCATCTGTGTATCATACTGCATATTTTGAATTTGATACGCTGCTTTACCGGCAACCAGTGAAGTTGGCGCAGTAGAGGACGGGAGGGAGTTCTGGGAGGAGCATTAAGAGCCAGTCTAGCTGCTGTGTTTTGGACTACTTGTAGTTTATCCAGTTGTTCCTCATTTGCCGATATGTATAGGCCGTTGCAATAGTCCATTCTGCTTACTATTAGGGTCTGTATAAGTGTTTTCCTGTGATTGTCTGGCAAAAATGGGAAGACACGTCGAAGCAGCCCACCACATGGAAGCAAGCACCTGCCACTTGGGTGGTGTTCTCCTTAAGTAAGAGTGCCTGATCTAGTTTAATGCCAAGGTTTTTTACTATTGGTTTAGGGCTTGGGACAGGGCATAGCTCCAGGGGCCACCATTCTGGGGACCACAAAAGAGTTGCCCCTCCAAATAGCATGACCTCGGTTTTGGACACGTTACATTGGAGGAAATTCTGAGCCATCCAATGTGCTACTGCTCTCATTCCATCCGCAAAAGTTGACTGAATTGCAGGTGTGAGAGTTTGGAAAGGAAACAAGAGCTGGGTGTCATCAGCATAAGACACCGGGGTGAATCCATAAGATCATATCAGGTTTGCTAAGGGGGCCACATCCACGTTAAAGAGCGTGGGGCTTAGGCATGAGCCCTGTGGCACTCCCTTAGTGAGCTCCCGTGAGAGTGAAGAATGGGAGCCCAATCTAACACCTTGTGTACGGCCCGAAAGGAAGCTTTGCAGCCATGATAAAGCCGCTCCTTCAACACCCACATCATTCAGTCTTTCGAGAAGAAGTTCATGTGACACCGTGTCGAAGGCATGAATAGATTTCAATAAAAATGACACAATGTAAATTGAAGGTTATCATAACAAATTTCCTTGAATTTCCTTTCTTATGAGATCGCAGCGACGGGTAAGCTAGTAATAGATAAAATGAAAGACGTGCGCTGCAAGTGGTCAGAGAATCATTTACTCCCTCGTGCAGCCAAAAGATCCCGATGGAAAGCCTCATCAAAACACAACAGACAAGCATCTGTTCAATTTTATCAAACATTTTATTCATTAAAATGTTAGTATGGTTTTTCATGCCAGTTCACGTCGACTAGATTCCAGACCTGGAATATAAGTGCATGCATAGAAACTGGAACTATCACTTGCTAAGTGCGAGCTAACTAAAGATTCGATTTGCTACTATTCTTTGCAAAAATCATTTAGAGGAAGGAAAAAAAAAAATGACCGACAGGGACAAGAAAGAAAAGGAACAGGCGACTCACGGCCAATGAAAAGATAAGTGTATTACCTATCTCAGAAGATCAACCTCAAACCACCACAGTACATAACAATCTCAGTTAAACGATCCTCACATTCTGAACAGAACAATGTAATTATATATATATATAGGGGTAGGCAATCTAAGTTACACTTTGAAGTTATAGTTGCTTGTGATGTAGGTACCTCATGGGTAGAGTTGGTTACCAGATCAGGACAATTACACCTGGATATACGATCCACACTCCAGACTCAGCCTTCTTCCAATATCAAAACTTTGTTTTTAATCCCTTCGCCGCGGGGCTAATTACCCCACGGTGCGGGGGGCCGCGTGCGGTGCTTGTGACGAGCTTAGCTCGTCATGCAACACGGTGGCGCTTAGCTCGTCATGCAACACGGTGGCGCTGAGCTCGTCATGACCACGCCCACTCAATGGACCGCCCAGCACAGCAGGGGAATTATCCCCACGTGGGTGTTCCGCGGCGGTTAGGACAAGCTCAGCTCGTCATGAGCACAGCGCCACTGTGCCTCATGACTAGCTGAGCTCGTCATGAGCACCGAAAGAGTTAACATGAGTTTTTGTCAATGCTGTGGAAAATTTGCTAGCTCCACACTTGACAGAAACTGGGTTATTAAGCACAACACACTTTCCAACATTCCATCTCCTGTCTTTTACCCCATGTTTTTCATCATATCTTTTCTTGTAACCATCCTGATGTAGTTTGATCACATCCATTTCCTCTTGATTTACCCACATTTTCTAGCCTAGCCCCCCCCCCCCCCCCAACCAAATGGGGAACAACTTGGTGCCTGGAAGTCTACCATTGAGCTATGCAAAGGAATAAACACAAGTGACAATCTTATGGGTTAATCATACTGCACCAAATTCTAACAGCAAATTCAATAGGTACACCCGACACCCGTGCCGTCTATATACACTCCTATCATGCGGTTCACTCTTTCAACAAGGCCATTGGCCTTAGGACAAAAAAACAGTTTTAAGATGGGCAACGGACAAATCTCTTAAATAACTGTGCATCTTGTATGAGGTGAATTGGACACCATGGTCTGTGATGAGGGAACTTCTGTCATAAAAATGTCAGAGAGGAAATCAATCATGTCCTGGGTCATGATATGATTGATTGACTTCACAATCTAGTGGGAATAGTAGTCCACCAATACCACCATTAATTTTTCTCTCCAACCAGAACAATTGAGAGGACCAATAATGTCCAACATTAGTTTACCCCAGGTTTGGTCAGGACTACTACTGGAGAGAGGGGAGCCTTCCTTACAACCTTAGTCTTGTCAGTCAGTCAACTAGCACATAACAGTTGCTTACACCCGATTCCACCAAAGTGTCCATGTCCTGGAACCAGTAGGTATCTGCAACTTTGGTTTTGGTAATACTGTGGCAAAAATAGCCCCCAGGAGCCAAGTCCATAATGGGGTCTGGCAGTACCGGACTTTGAGACTTATTTGGATAGGATATAGGTTTGTAAAGCGCTTGATTGCCGTGGCGTCGTGGCGCTAATGTATGTCAGAGGACAGGCAGTTATAGCATCAAAAGGACTAGATAGATGAGAAAAGCACAGTTTTCAGCTCTTTCCTAAAATGCTGCCAATTTGCTTGGAGTCTCATGGCCGTTGGCAGATTGTTCCATAGTTTTGCTGCGCCATTTGATAAAGTCCTTCCTCCCCATCTTACCCGCCTAATCTTAGCAGTCTGAAGTAGCCCTAAGTTGGCAGATCTAAGGGCACGCGAAGGGCTATAAGGTAAGACCATTCTTGAAATTTCATCGGCACCACCACCGTAAAGTGCTTTGTGCACCAGGCACAGAGCCTTAAATTCCACACACTACTGGATAGGAAGCAAGTGCAGTGATTTAATATCCGCTGAGGTTGGTTGTTCTTTGGGGATATTCAGAAGCAGTCTTGCTGCCGCATTCTGTAAAGACTGGAGCTTCCCCATCTGTGTCTTGTCAATGCTCAAAAAGAGGGTATTGCAATCGTCTAATTTAGACAAGAAAAGACTCACCATCACTGTTTTTTGTAGCTCCTGCGAAATGAACGGAAAAATCTTCCTCATTGTTATTAAGAGGAAGAAACAGGAAGAAGTAAGACTGTTCACTTGTGCATTAAAGTTCAACTGGTCATCAAAGATGACCCCGAGATTCCGGACTTTGGGAACAGGACGAGGACAATTCCCGGCCTCAATTGGCCACCAGGAGTCATTCCACAGGGACCGTCCATATCCGAATTCTATCACTTCCGTTTTGTCTGTGTTAATTTTCAAGAAGCTATGGTTCATCCAGGTCATGATCTCTGAAAGACAAGCATGAAATTTGGCAGCTGTGACTTCAGGTTGCTGCCAGATGGAAATAAGCTGTGAGTCATCAGCATATGAAACCAATGCGAAACCATGCCACCTGATAAGTCTGGCCAACGGAGTGACGTAGATGTTAAACAATGTCAGGGATAAGGCCAATCCCTGTGTGACCCCACATGGAAGGTGGAAACTGTCAGATTTCAGCCCATCCCAGAACAGACTTTGCTCCCTTTCCTCCAAAAAGGAAGAGAGTAGAGCCAGGGCAGTATTCTCAACCCCTAGATCCTTCAGCCGCTGCACTAGCACCATGTGATTCACGGTGTCAAATGCTGCTGATGGGTCTAGGAGGATGAGGACTGCCCTGCCTCCCCATCCACAATCTTCTGTATCTCCTCTGTTGCAGTGATCAGGGCAGATTCGGGATAATAGAAAGACCGAAAACCATGTTGCGTCGAGTCCAACAGGTTATTTGTATCAAGGTAGTCAATCAGCACCTTGTTTAATGATTTCTCCAAGATTTTTGCCACTATTGGTAGCCCAGCAATCTGGTGATAGTTCTTCAATTCGTTTGGATCCAGGTTGGGCTTTTTAAGCAGTGGCCTAATGGCCACTTTTTTCCCAGATTGTAGGATAGATACCAGACTCCAGGACTTGGTTGATAAGGGGGGGTGAGCTTCTCACAGATCTTCCTGGTAGCCTGATGAATAATGGCCGGGGGGGCATGGGTCAATAGGTGATCCAGATTTTATGGAGGAGAAGTTTTTGCACCTCCTGTGAGAAGTTGGCCTGGTATAGGGTGTTCACTATTCTAGTGAGCACCTTGCACCTGTCCAAACAACCCTTATGGTGATGGTTGTAAAGTCAACCTTATAGACCAGCTATCCTAGGGGTAGCATGGACAAAGCAGTCTTAGGCTAAACTCAAGAGGGCATGTGAAGCCAGCTGTTTTACCATATGCAATCCCTTTAATACCAAATGAAAGTACACCACACAAGATATATATTCAAAATATATATGTATTTATTTCTAAACAAATCCCCTGAACTCTTGAGCACAGAAGCACAAGCGCAAAACAAGTAACTTAATAGAATAGACAAAAGATGCACAATAGGGACGGGTGGCCCGCTAAACCTTATATTAAAAAAGTGGTGTAAGTACCACGTCATGAACAATGGTAAGGTCTAGGGCCTTGGGAATCGCTGGGGCTACACTGGACTAACAATGGTTAGGGAGCAGGAGGACCACGGCATGCGTGTGCAGTGTCTAAAGGCACATGCGTTCACACATAGAAGTCAAAGGGTGTGTAAAAGTTAAAAGGTTTGGGAGTCTTCCGACTGGACTAGAACTTAACCACTTGAAACTAGGACACTAGGAGTGTAAACCTTTACAGGAGCACCATAGTACTTGCGTTACCTAACCCACAGGAAGCAGGTGCATAGGTCCCAAAGTGTGTCGGGTTTCGTCGTAGAGATCTATGGAGCCTTGGAGAAGATGCTGCAGGTGGCCAGAAGAGAAGAGTCCAGGTGGATCGAAGATGTAGAGGACCTGAAAGCAGAGGGGGCAGAGTCTGGGTCACTAGCCAGTGACCAGGATGGAACCAGGTGATGCCGCGTTGCAATCAGGTGCTTATGGGAAGCTTGTCTCTGCAGCCACGAGAAACAGGAGGCGTCGACGACGACGACCAGGAGGCAGGCACTGACTGTCCCGCTGTCGGCTGCGTCTGCTTCAAGATTGGGGCCAACAAGCCTTGGCAAAGGCAACCCACGCAGGAATCGATGTAGGCTTCCTACTCAGACCAGCAAGGTCTGAGGGGCTGCTTCTTTTGAGGAAAGCAAGGGCCAGTCTGGAGCAACCAGACCAGCTGTGTAGTTTCACAAAATCGTCGCCAAGATGGCCACTAGCCAATGGGCAAGTGACCGGGCAAACGTGTCTAGCAGGAAAATCCAAAAGGGCCACACGCAGACCTCGTGGAGTGTGCAGGGCTGATCTTTGGTGCAGATGCTGCTCGGGGCTGGGGCTTCTCAATCCCCAATGCACAGCTTCGAGGAGGCCTCGAGGGCTGCACAGTTAGCAGGTCGCAGACTTTTCAAGATGGCCGGTCCCACGTCTCTCGTCACCTCCACGGGTCTCAGCTTTGCAGGGACTGTGGATCAGGCTGTTGGATGTCTGGGAATCTGGTTCTTGTCATGTTCTGGGCTCGGGCTCCGGCGGAAGGAGGCGGCAAAGCAGGGTTGTGCAGGGTGGTCACTCCTTGACCACAAGTCGTATTCTTCCAAAGTAGAGTGATGAAGGTCCAGAGTTTCGTTTCAGTGTTTCAGTCAGGATAATCTAAAGTCCTGTGACTCAGCTCCTACCCATATACGAATCTTAGGGGCTGGATTACCTGCTATGTCCCTCCTATGGGTGGGACCAGGGAAGCAGGTGGTTACACCCCTTTCCCTTTGTCCAGTTTCACGTCAGAGCCGGGGCTTGAGTGCCCCAGCACCGGTTTGAACTGGCCTATGCATGGGATACCTTGTGTGCCCCAGGCAGTGTCTCAATCCTTTAAGCCAGTGGTTCCCAAAGTGTGCGCCGCGGCGCCCTGGTGCGCCGTGATTAGAAGCCAGGGGCGCCGCGGCGCAGGATGTGGATTCAATGTGTGAATGACGAAGAAAGCCTCACACATGCCAGACATTGCCCCGCAGTCTTGGGAGGGCAGAGAGGTCTGTGAATGGGGCTGTGGCTGGACAGCCCTGGGAAGCACCAGGGTTTAGTGGCGGTCGGAGGCCGATAGCTGGCTCTGGAGCTGCAATTCATTCAGGGTAAATTACAGAGCTGTGCACACAGGACTTCCGGAAGGAAATCTTAAATAACACTGAAGCGACCGGGGCGCCTGGCCTGGGGTGTAATCACAGACCCCAAGACATGGGCGTAGGAAGTGTGGGGGACGAGGGGGATATATCCCCCAGAGTTTGGAGTGCACACAGGTGGACAAGAGTGGGGGGGGGGGGACAAAGGGACAAAGGAAATTCTCCTCTGTGATTAACAGGGCCATTAGCGCGCGAAAGCGCTATGCATAATGATGACCCTGTAACTGCCTCCTGATACCTGTGATCAGCTTGTAGGGGCTAAAAGGAATTTAACACCCCTGCCTCTCCCATCTCTCCTCTGTCCTCCGGCCTGTGTCTTAGCCCGGGCTGCTGCAGCTCCAGCTGCTGTTTCTGGCGTCTTAACACATACGTTTTTCACAGGTCTTCAAAAGCGCATTTACGTTCCTTTGGAACTGGTTAAGGAGGGTTTGAGGGTTTGTTGTTTTGTTGACTGATTCCAGTATCCCATGTGTCCCCACTCTGCCTATTCGATATTTCACACTTTTTATTTTATTTTTACTGCCTCAGTGGGGGAATGCATGTAGTGAAAAGACATCTCACAAGTAGGGACTACACATTTTCCCATGTTCACAGAGAGAGAGCATTTTGTTAAGAATAAATTGTTACTTCATTTTCATTTTTGTTGTAATTTAGCCGTTAATGTTGGTTTTCCACAAGGGGTTGTCTGGGGAGTCCATAGGATCGCCTTTATCCCACATAGAAGCAGGCAGGGTCAGAGGCCTGTTGGAGAGTGTTGGGTGGGTAGTGGGTCAGATGCCTGGTGGAGAGCGTTGGGTGGGTAGTGGGTCAGATGCCTGGTGGAGAGCATTTGGTGGGTGGGTGCGGGGTCAGAGGCTGTTTACGAATTTATGCTGATGTGAAAAGCCTCTTGCGCCGTGCTCTTTGTAATTTTACTACGTCATCTGATTAGGTGCTCCCCAAAAGTAGCACAAGTCCCCCTACCAAGTATTTTTTTGCAGTTTTATATAGCGCAAACTCCACCGGAAGGCATCAGAGCGCTTTACATTAGCGCCAGTTGCGTTACAGACGGACACATTCATTTTTAGGCACGGGGAGTCCATCGTGTTTTTGAAATGGTGCCATTGTTCCAGGTGGCAGCCCCCTCCATTGGGTGAAAGGGAGTAGCCGAGAAGGGTGCAAGGCAGAGGGAAGAAGGGTGCAAGACAGAGGGGAGAAGGGTGCATGGCAGAGAGGAGAAGGGTGCAAGGCAGAGAGGAGAAGGGTGCAAGGCAGAGAGGAGAAGGGTGCAAGGCGGAGGGGAGAAGGGTGCAAGGCAGAGGGGAGAAGGGTGCAAGACAGAGGGGAGAAGGGTGCACGGCAGAGGGGAGAAGGGTGCAAGGCAGAGGGGAGAAGGGTACAAGGCAGAGAGGAGAAGGGTGCAAGGCAGAGGGGAGAAGGGTACAAGGCGGAGAGGAGAAGGGTACAAGGCGGAGAGGAGAAGGGTGCAAAGCAGAGGGGAGAAGGGTGCAAGGCGGAGGGGAGAAGGGTGCAAGGCAGAGGGGAGAAGGGTGCAAGGCAGAGGGGAGAAGGGTGCAAGGCAGAGGGGAGAAGGGTGCAAGGCAGGGAGGAGAAGGGTGCAAGGCAGAGAGGAGAAGGGTGCAAGGCAGAGAGGAGAAGGGTGCAAGGCAGAGAGGAGAAGGGTGCAAGGCGGAGGGGAGAAGGGTGCAAGGCAGAGGGGAGAAGGGTGCAAGACAGAGGGGAGAAGGGTGCACGGCAGAGGGGAGAAGGGTGCAAGGCAGAGGGGAGAAGGGTGCAAGGCAGAGGGGAGAAGGGTACAAGGCAGAGAGGAGAAGGGTGCAAGGCAGAGGGGAGAAGGGTACAAGGCGGAGAGGAGAAGGGTACAAGGCGGAGAGGAGAAGGGTGCAAGGCAGAGGGGAGAAGGGTGCAAGGCAGAGAGGAGAAGGGTGCAAGGCAGAGGGGAGAAGGGTGCAAGGCAGAGGGGAGAAGGGTGCAAGGCAGAGGGGAGAAGGGTGCAAGGCAGGGAGGAGAAGGGTGCAAGGCAGAGGGGAGAAGGGTACAAGGCGGAGAGGAGAAGGGTGCAAGGCAGAGGGGAGAAGGGTGCAAGGCAGAGAGGAGAAGGGTGCAAGGCAGAGGGGAGAAGGGTGCAAGGCAGAGAGGAGAAGGGTGCAAGACGAAGGGGAGAAGGGTGCAAGGCGGAGGGGAGAAGGGTGCAAGGCAGAGAGGAGAAGGGTGCAAGGCAGAGAGGAGAAGGGTGCAAGGCAGAGAGGAGAAGGGTGCAAGGCGGAGGGGAGAAGGGTGCAAGGCGGAGGGGAGAAGGGTGCAAGGCAGAGGGGAGAAGGGTGCAAGGCGGAGGGGAGAAGGGTGCAAGGCAGAGGGAAGAAGGGTGCAAGGCAGAGAGGAGAAGGGTGCAAGGCGGCGGGGAGAAGGGTGCAAGGCAGAGGGGAGAAGGGTGCAAGGCGGAGGGGAGAAGGGTGCAAGGCGGAGGGGAGAAGGGTGCAAGGCGGAGGGGAGAAGGGTGCAAGGCAGAGAGGAGAAGGGTGCAAGGTAGAGAAGGGTGCAAGGCAGAGGGGAGAAGGGTGCAAGGCAGAGGGGAGAATGGTGGAAGGCAGAGGGGAGAAGGGTACAAGGCAGAGAGGAGAAGAGTGCAAGGCAGAGGGGAGAAGGGTACAAGGCGGAGAGGAGAAGGGTGCAAGGCAGAGGGGAGAAGGGTACAAGGCAGAGGGGAGAAGGGTACAAGGCGGAGGGGAGAAGGGTGCAAGGCAGAGGGGAGAAGGGTGCAAGGTGGAGGGGAGAAGGGTGCAAGGCAGAGGGGAGAAGGGTGAAAGGCAGAGAGGAGAAGGGTGCAAGGCGGAGGGGAGAATGGTGCAAGGCGGAGGGGAGAAGGGTACAAGGCAGAGAGGAGAAGAGTGCAAGGCAGAGGGGAGAAGGGTACAAGGCGGAGAGGAGAAGGGTGCAAGGCAGAGGGGAGAAGGGTACAAGGCGGAGGGGAGAAGGGTGCAAGGCAGAGGGGAGAAGGGTGCAAGGCAGAGAAGAGAAGGGTGCAAGGTAGAGAAGGGCGCAAGGCAGAGGGGAGAAGGGTGCAAGGCAGAGGAGAGAAGGGTGCAAGATAGAGAAGGGTGCAAGGCAGAGGGGAGAAGGGTGCAAGGCAGAGTGGTTGCAAATAAAGTTTTATGACAGTGATGGCTACTCTCTGAATCCTTCATCACGTCTAGGCTTTGATCTTCATGTAGACCAGTGGTTCCGAAAGGGTGCGCCGCGGCACCCCGGTGCGCGGGTAAAAAACATGGTGGGGAGCCACGTCCAACTGCCAATTAGGTCAAGGGAGCCACGGGTCAAAAAAGTTTGGGAACCACTGCTTTAAGCCCTCCCTGTCCCAATACACAAAATCCTGTCTGGGGAGGTGCTAGCACCTCCCAAGGCAGGACACCTATTGTCCAAGCCTCCCTAGCTGGAAGGACTCCCAGCAGCAGGAGGTCAGACTTGTGTCTGTGGGAGCAGCATCCATTTTGTGATGCTGAGGCTCTGGTTAACTTTAACCGGGAATAGTAGGAACAACAGGTCTTCTCCCTCTAGAAGGGTGGAATGCTACCCCCATTGCCAGAACTGGCGAGGGGGTAGTATTCCAAATCGTATGACACCTTACTCGACATGTTTTGATAAAGCCAAACCAGAGATCGTATTTAACCGCGAGGTTCATGATGCACTTAAGAGTATATGGTATGGCAATATCCTAGAACAGCTGTAAGGACATGGTTCCGAACGCTGCAGACAGGCTCAGCTCATGCTAGAGCACCATCTCACATAAAACCAAGCACTCTGCCTCCAGGAATGTTAAGGCCTGCCATAGGAGTGACTTATAGGTGTATATGTGTCTAGATATAAGGTTAGATATAGGTATACTATATCTAAGCAAGGGGTGATTACACGACCTTGCCCCAGCTGAGTGATCAGCCAGTTGTGTCAATGTGAATGGCCTGCCAGGGGTGGCATAATACATGCTGCAGCCCCTGGTAGGCCTTGGATGCACCTATGCCCTGGGTACCTATAGTACACTGTACAGGGGCTCATAAGGTGATCCAGTATCCAATTGGTAATGTACCTAAAGAACTTTGTAGTGAATTTAGAGAGAGCAGCTGGGCTGTGGGTCTGATTAGCAGGCCCACAGCCACATTAAGTCGAAAACCAGTGAAGCAAAAAGTGGGGTGACCATAGGAAAGCAGACCATACTCTCCTACACCTCCTCATTAGGAATTTTCGGGAAACAAGATAATCTGCCGTGCACTGATCCAGCAATTTCATAGAAGAGCCATTGCTCATCATGAGTCCCCCGAATATTCAAAAGATTATAGATTATTTGCACCTTGCTCTGAAAATAGAGAGTCCATTTATTGCACAATGCTTGGTCTGTCTTAAATGCATTATTCTGCTGTGGTTTCGTCAACAATTTGACTGATTTAAATAATTCTTTAGTAGAATGTCCAGCCTCCTCAATCTTAGTTGTAAAGTATACTTTAGCAGCAATAATTGCATTTTTATATTGTTGAAGGGCTGGATTATAGATTACTTTCTTCTCATTGCTCTAATCTTGTCTCCAAGAATTGTCTGCTCTCCTACAGCTTACGTTTAAGCATTTATGGTCAGGACTATACCAAGGTGAGGATATCCTTGATCTTTTTACTGTCACCAGTTTCTCAGGGGCAACATGCTTGGCAGCTGCCAAAAGTCATTCATTAAACTGGGAGGCGGCGACGGTATTGTCGGATGACGGCGGGGTAGGAAAAGGACCTAATGCAAGCTCAAAGTCATTGCCTTGAACTTTATTCCAACCACAGACTTTTACTCTGGAAGGTTTCATTCGAGTGCAATGATTAGGCTGCATAGTTTTAATGCATTGTGGTCTGTCCAAGGGAAAATTAGTGTATCAATCAACTTAATGTCCGGGTTGTTAGAAAAGATGCCTTCCAAAGTGTGGCCTGCCCGGTGGGTGGGTTCAGTTACTAGTTGGGATAGACCAAAAGCTGCCAGATTGTCCAGCAGCCTAGCTGCTTCTGGGTTATTTATCAATTCTACAAATGGTAGTTAAAATCACCCAGAATTGTAAGGGAATGAGAGTCAGTGAAGGATTCCAGAAGCGTCAGTAAGGCTTGAGAGAAAGCCGTCCTGGTCCAGGTGGGCAATGTATAAGAAGCCCCTGGAAGGAAGTGAGATTGTTTAATTTTATGCAAAAGTGCAATGCCTCTGCTGGTAGAACGGATATGGCTTCTACCCGCACCTTTAAATGCTCTCGATATATAATGGCTATACCACCTGTATAAAAAGCCCCTGGAAGGAAGGAAGATTGTTTAATTTTATGCAAAAGTGCAATGCCTCTGCTGGTAGAACTGATATGGCTTCTACCCGCACCTTTAAATGCTCTTGATATATAATGGCTATACCACCTCCTCTACCTACTGCTCTTGACGTGACTGCATAGCCCTCTGGTACAGCAATATTCCAGTCAGGACCCAAGGTATTGTCCGTCCAGGTTTCCTTCAGCAGAAGTAGGTCTTGGGTGGATGCCTGAATCAGGTCTTCTAACTCATATTTATGTTTCCCTACTGAGCGAACGTTCAGTAGAAGGCAATGTATGAACGATTCATGAGTGACCTGTGGAACATTAATTAATCCCTTACTGGTAATATTCTTTGACGTCTCCCACTTTACTCTATCCTTGCCTGACTCCACATTTTCGGCAGCAATTCATCTCCCTGTCCTATTTTTATGCTCAGAGGTGTTGTTAATGCCAGGAATCAACCAAAAGGGGCAGTCAGAGCACAGGACCTTTGCTAAGTTCTGATTTTAGAAAGACATATTGTCATTCCTGCAGGTACCACTCTCTAGAGCCATGGCTGCTCAGCTACAATGGCGCACACAGGAGGTAGCGTCTGGGTTTTGAGGAGTGGGGCACATAGCGACAGGGTCCCGTCGCTGCAAGCACTGTCCCAAATGGTTTTGAAGTTGCCCATCCGACTCCAGACTACACCGGGTGAACTACGAACAGCATGGCAATGCTGGAATAAGAGCCTGAAGTGTGCACAGATTATATATCCCTATGCCCCTCAAATCCACCTATCCATGTGTGATGTATTGCCACATGGGACAACTGGCAAGCACTGACAACCTAGAAAGAGCGGGGACTGTCCATAATGGGAGACTTGTATGAGGGCAATACTTTGATTCCCTTCAATGACCTGCAGGAACGATAGGACTTGCCCAGAGGGGATTTTTTTGTTGCACACTGCGCTTGCTGTGGCTATCCGGAAGCATTGGAGGGAGGGTTTAAATGAACCACAGACATTGATGGGGTGCCAATACATAGTGACAGCGGCAGGAACCTTTAAAGCGCCACCTGTCTATATAAGCGCATGACGCAAGGAATGCTAGTTTCTTTGACTGCGCTGAGGTTAAAATGGGAAGAGGATCTGGGAGATGAGATTCCAGAAAAGGTTCTGGGCTTATCTTGTGGAAAGGGCGTGGAAGAGTACTAGGAATGCCCGATTCCAACTGGTGCATTTTTATGTATTACACAGAGCATATCTCACCCCGGTGAAGATTATCAAATATTTTGACACAAGGACAGCAGTATGGCCCGCTGAGGGGGCAGATTTTCGACATATGTTTTGGGATTGCCCTCAGCTGGAGAGCTATTGGGTAGACATGGTCACATTATTGACTGAGATCACTGACAGGGAGTTGGAGCCGGCTATGACCCTTCCTCTTACATTGGTTCCCCCACAAGGCCAAAAATATGGTCACAAGCAAATTCCTAGATCTGGACCTACTATTAGCTAAACAACATATGTCTATGCATTGGAAAGCCAAGAGGGGCCCAAACGTTAAAAGATGGAAGACAGAATTAATGAAATGGGCGGGGTGTGAAGGCATAGTTCGACTGCAGTTCGCAAAACGGGCGGGGAGTGAGAAGGCATCAGAGGCGGCATGGGAAACATTGGTGATGCTCCTAAAGATCCCAGACAATGAGAGCGAGGAGGGTCCCACGGCTGACGCTCCTGATGAGCTGGAATATCCCTGGGCACTGTATGACGTATGACAAGGCGGACCTAGGCACTGAACACGAGCCGTCCCCTGCACGTGCCATGGTTCGGTTTCCCTGTACACTATTTCAGTACCGTTTGTGGAACTAAACTATCCCAGTCTGTAGATCACTTGCTATATGTGGAGCGCCTGGGGGGTGGGGCGAGTGGTGTAGGGATTTTTAGAAGTTTTAGAAGTGTAGGGCTATATTGGGATACAGGAAGTTGACGAATTACACACCGTATGATTATTCCTGTATACATAATTCCTACATTGTGGGTAGGGAGATGGGGATTTCGTATGTAACGGAGTTATTTATACTGGTCTCATAAGCAACAATGCTCTTGTTACTTGGCCTGTGTGTACCTTGGCAGAGCTGGTGTCATAGAAAGTGCCTGTGCAAACGGGTAAGACTCAATTTGTTTAAAAAACAAAAATGAGAAAGTCCACAATTCTTTTCCCTCAAATCTCTGGGATTTATACGTTTGTCACCCCTCCTGACCAGGCCATCATAAATATATAAAACTTGTGTCTCACTTCCCAAAAACAACAAACTTCATCCTGAAACCCATTGGGTTTGGGAGGCCAACCATCTAAGATTTTATCAGTCAAAGTTAAAATATCCACATTTTTCAGGAGACTCTGTTCCTGATCTAACTAAAGAATAGTGGAAAGTCACCTACAACACAGAATCTTCTGTACAGATAAACTCCTCCTTTTCTTCCCCACTACAAGGTAACCGGCCACAGAATTCTTATTACCCAGAACAAAATCAACCTTGAAGTTATAACCCTCTAGGCCTAAAATCCATATAGCTATCTGAGGGGTGGCATTCTCTCTGCCCTCTGTGTAAACAATTTACATTAGTTTCTTATGATCAGACCTCAGGGTAAAAGGTAAACAGCATAAGAAAAATCTAAAATATTATAATGCAATAACACACAAGAGGCTCCCTTTCAATAGTGGGGTAATTTACTTCAGCACCCTTCAACAATCTCGAGGCAAACGCTATGATTCTTCCCTTACTATCCACAACCTGCACCAGAGTTGCTCCTACCCCTTTCCCACTAGCATCCGTGGAAAGAATGGTTTTCCTTGACGAGTCAACATTTCCCAGATAAGGAGCACTCAGTATGGCACTCAGTATGGTTTGTCTAATCAATTCAAAGGCCTTATCAGAAGTTTCATCTCACTCAAAGTGAATGTATTTTTTTTTTTAAAGATGCCTCATGGGTGCAGTGTGGCCTGCACGCAAAATTCTTCACATATTTCGCTATATACTCAACCAACCACAAAAATGAATTGTGTTCCTCTTTATTCGTGGGTGAAGGAGCCTCTTTGTCTGCAAACAGTAAATCATGTTTAGGTTTAATTCGGCCTTTAAAATTTTTATGACTCAAGTAATTCAGTGATTAAACACAAAAACTGCATTTTTTTCACTATGATGGGCAAACCCGCATACTTCAGAGTGTTGCAAACCCCATCCAGAGTGACATTATGACTACAAAACTGAATGAAATCAACATCATATCTTGGAATAAAGAACATGTTTCAACAACTGATGCCTTATTCTTTAAACAAGCAGTTGCAATGCAATTGGTCTCGCATTAGGAAAGTGTGAGCTATTGGTATTGTAAATGACAATTTTTTTTAATATGTGTTGGCTTTGAAAATATATAAATTAATAGCATTTTTATTCACAACGCCAATAGCTTACACTTTCCTAATGCGAGTCCTATTGGCTATGGCAATGCTTGTTGGTAGCAAACAAGGACAGTGATGTGGTGATGTCCCAGAGTGATGTGGTGATGTCCCAGAGTGATGTGGTGATGTCCCAGAGTGGTGTCCCAGAGCGGTGTCCCAGAGTGATGTGGTGATGTCCCAGAGTGATGTGGTGATGTCCCAGAGTGATGTCCCAGAGTGATGTGGTGGTGTCCCAGAGTGATGTGGTGGCGTCCCAGAGTGATGTGGTGGCGTCCCAGAGTGATGTGGTGGCGTCCCAGAGTGATGTGGTGGCGTCCCAGAGTGATGTGGTGATGTACCAGAGTGGTGTCCCAGAGTGATGTCCCAGAGTGATGTGGTGGTGTCCCAGAGTGGTGTCCCATAGTGATGTGGTGGTGTCCCAGAGTGGTGTCCCAGAGTGATGTGGTGGTGTCCCCGAGTGGTGTCCCAGAGTGATGTGGTGGTGTCCCCGAGTGGTGTCCCAGAGTGATGTGGTGGTGTCCCAGAGCGATGTGGTGGTGTGGTGGTGTCCCAGAGCGATGTGGTGGTGTGGTGGTGTCCCAGAGCGATGTGGTGATGTCTCAGAGTGGTGCCCCACAGCGATGTGGTGATGTCTCAGAGTGGTGCCCCAGAGCGATGTGGTGATGTCCCAGAGTGGTGCCCCAGAGCAATGTGGTGATGTCCCAGAGTGGTGCCCCAGAGCAATGTGGTGATGTCCCAGAGTGGTGCCCCAGAGCAATGTGGTGAGGTCCCAGAGTGGTGCCCCAGAGCAATGTGGTGAGGTCCCAGAGTGGTGCCCCAGAGTGGTGTGGTGATGTCCCACAGTGGTGTGGTGATGTCCCACAGTGGTGTGGTGATGTCCCACAGTGGTGTGGTGATGTCCCACAGTGGTGTGGTGATGTCCCACAGTGGTGTGGTGATGTCCCACAGTGGTGTGGTGATGTCCCACAGTGGTGTGGTGATGTCCCACAGTGGTGTGGTGATGTCCCACAGTGGTGTGGTGATGTCCCACAGTGGTGTGGTGATGTCACCCAGTGGTGTGGTGATGTCACCCAGTGGTGTGGTGGTGTCCCAGAGTGGTGTGGTGGTGTCCCAGAGTGGTGTGGTGGTGTCCCAGAGTGGTGTGGTGGTGTCCCAGAGTGGTGTGGTGGTGTCCCAGAGTGGTGTGGTGGTGTCCCAGAGTGGTGTGGTGGTGTCCCAGAGTGGTGTGGTGATGTCCCAGAGTGATGTGGCGATGTCCCAGAGTGGTGTACCAGAGTGATGTGGCGATGTCCCAGAGTGGTGTCCCAGAGTGATGTGGTAGTGTCCCAGAGTGATGTCCCAGAGTGATGTGGTAGTGTCCCAGAGTGATGTCCCAGAGTGGTGTGGTGATGTCCCAGAGTGATGTCCCAGAGTGATGTGGTGATGTCCCAGAGTGATGTCCCAGAGTGATGTGGTGGTGTCCCAGAGTGATGTGGTGGCGTCCCAGAGTGATGTGGTGGCGTCCCAGAGTGATGTGGTGGCGTCCCAGAGTGATGTGGTGGCGTCCCAGAGTGATGTGGTGTCCCAGAGTGATGTGGTGGCGTCCCAGAGTGATGTGGTGGCGTCCCAGAGTGATGTGGTGGCGTCCCAGAGTGATGTGGTGGTGTCCCAGAGTGATGTGGTGGTGTCCCAGAGTGATGTGATGGTGTCCCAGAGTGATGTGATGGTGTCCCAGAGTGATGTGGTGGTGTCCCAGAGTGATGTGGTGGTGTCCCAGAGTGATGTGATGGTGTCCCAGAGTGATGTGATGGTGTCCCAGAGTGATGTGATGGTGTCCCAGAGTGATGTGGTGGTGTCCCAGAGTGATGTGGTGGTGTCCCAGAGTGGTGTGGTGGTGTCCCAGAGTGGTGTGGTGGTGTCAAAGAGTGGTGTGGTGGTGTCCCAGAGTGGTGTGGTGGTGTCCCAGAGTGGTGTGGTGGTGTCCCAGAGTGGTGTGGTGGTGTCCCAGAGTGGTGTCCCAGAGTGGTGTCCCAGAGTGGTGTGGTGGTGTCCCAGAGTGGTGTGGTGGTGTCCCAGAGTGGTGTGGTGGTGTCCCAGAGTGGTGTGGTGATGTCCCAGAGTGATGTCCCAGAGTGATGTGGTGGTGTCCCAGAGTGACGTGGTGATGTCCCAGAGTGGTGTCCCAGAGTGATGTGGTGGTGTCCCAGAGTGATGTGGTGGTGTCCCAGAGTGATGTGGTGGTGTCCCAGAGTGATGTGATGGTGTCCCAGAGTGATGTGATGGTGTCCCAGAGTGATGTGGTGGTGTCCCAGAGTGATGTGGTGGTGTCCCAGAGTGGTGTGGTGGTGTCCCAGAGTGGTGTGGTGGTGTCAAAGAGTGGTGTGGTGGTGTCCCAGAGTGGTGTGGTGGTGTCCCAGAGTGGTGTGGTGGTGTCCCAGAGTGGTGTGGTGGTGTCCCAGAGTGGTGTCCCAGAGTGGTGTCCCAGAGTGGTGTGGTGGTGTCCCAGAGTGGTGTGGTGGTGTCCCAGAGTGGTGTGGTGGTGTCCCAGAGTGGTGTGGTGATGTCCCAGAGTGATGTCCCAGAGTGATGTGGTGGTGTCCCAGAGTGACGTGGTGGCGTCCCAGAGTGACGTGGTGGCGTCCCAGAGTGACGTGGTGGCGTCCCAGAGTGACGTGGTGGCGTCCCAGAGTGACGTGGTGGCGTCCCAGAGTGAGGTGGTGGCGTCCCAGAGTGACGTGGTGGCGTCCCAGAGTGATGTGGTGATGTCCCAGAGTGGTGTCCCAGAGTGATGTGGTGGTGTCCCAGAGTGATGTGGTGGTGTCCCAGAGTGATGTGGTGGTGTCCCAGAGTGATGTGGTGGTGTCCCAGAGTGATGTGGTGGTGTCCCAGAGTGATGTGGTGGCGTCCCAGAGTGATGTGGTGGTGTCCCCCAGAGTGATGTGGTGGCGTCCCAGAGTGATGTGGTGGCGTCCCAGAGTGATGTGGTGGCGTCCCAGAGTGATGTGGTGGCGTCCCAGAGTGATGTGGTGGCGTCCCAGAGTGATGTGGTGGTGTCCCAGAGTGATGTGGTGGCGTCCCAGAGTGATGTGGGGGCGTCCCAGAGTGATGTGGTGGCGTCCCAGAGTGATGTGGTGGCGTCCCAGAGTGATGTGGTGGCGTCCCAGAGTGATGTGGTGGCGTCCCAGAGTGATGTGGTGGCGTCCCAGAGTGATGTGGTGGCGTCCCAGAGTGATGTGGTGATGTCCCAGAGTGGTGTCCCAGAGTGATGTGGTGGTGTCCCAGAGCGATGTGGTGGTGTCCCAGGGTGATGTCCCAGAGCGATGTGGTGGTGTCCCAGGGTGATGTCCCAGAGCGATGTGGTGAGGTCCCAGGGTGATGTCCCAGAGCGATGTGGTGAGGTCCCAGGGTGATGTCCCAGAGTGGTGTGGTGATGTCCCAGAGTGGTGTGGTGATGTCCCAGAGTGGTGTGGTGATGTCCCACAGTGGTGTGGTGATGTCCCACAGTGGTGTGGTGATGTCCCACAGTGGTGTGGTGATGTCCCACAGTGGTGTGGTGATGTCCCACAGTGGTGTGGTGATGTCCCACAGTGGTGTGGTGATGTCCCACAGTGGTGTGGTGATGTCCCACAGTGGTGTGGTGATGTCACCCAGTGGTGGGGTGATGTCACCCAGTGGTGTGGTGATGTCACCCAGTGGTGTGGTGATGTCACCCAGTGGTGTGGTGATGTCCCAGAGTGGTGTGGTGATGTCCCAGAGTGGTGTGGTGGTGTCCCAGAGTGGTGTGGTGGTGTCCCAGAGTGGTGTGGTGGTGTCCCAGAGTGGTGTGGTGGTGTCCCAGAGTGATGTGGTGGTGTCCCAGGGTGATGTGGTGGTGTCCCAGGGTGATGTGGTGGTGTCCCAGGGTGATGTGGTGGTGTCCCAGAGTGATGTGGTGGTGTCCCAGAGTGATGTGGTGGTGTCCCAGAGTGATGTGGTGGTGTCCCAGAGTGATGTGGTGGTGTCCCAGAGTGATGCGGTGGTGTCCCAGAGCGATGTGGTGGTGCCCCAGAGCGATGTGGTGGTGTCCCAGAGTGATGTGGTGGTGTCCCATAGTGGTGTCCCAGAGTGATGTGGTGGTGTCCCAGAGTGGTGTGGTGGTGTCCCAGAGAGGTGTGGTGGTGTCCCAGAGTGGTGTGGTGGTGTCCCAGAGTGGTGTGGTGGTGTCCCAGAGTGGTGTGGTGGTGTCCCAGAGTGGTGTGGTGATGTCCCAGAGTGATGTCCCAGAGTGATGTGGTGATGTCCCAGAGTGGTGTACCAGAGTGATGTGGCGATGTCCCAGAGTGGTGTCCCAGAGTGATGTGGTAGTGTCCCAGAGTGGTGTCCCAGAGTGATGTGGTAGTGTCCCAGAGTGGTGTCCCAGAGTGATGTGGTAGTGTCCCAGAGTGATGTCCCAGAGTGATGTGGTAGTGTCCCAGAGTGGTGTCCCAGAGTGATGTGGTAGTGTCCCAGAGTGATGTCCCAGAGTGATGTGGTGGTGTCCCAGAGTGGTGTGGTGATGTCCCAGAGCGGTGTCCCAGAGTGATGTCCCAGAGTGATGTGGTGATGTCCCAGAGTGATGTGGTGGTGTCCCAGAGTGATGTGGTGGCGTCCCAGAGTGATGTGGTGGCGTCCCAGAGTGATGTGGTGGCGTCCCAGAGTGATGTGGTGGCGTCCCAGAGTGATGTGGTGGCGTCCCAGAGTGATGTGGTGGCGTCCCAGAGTGATGTGGTGGCGTCTCAGAGTGATGTGGTGGCGTCCCAGAGTGATGTGGTGGCGTCCCAGAGTGATGTGGTGGCGTCCCAGAGTGATGTGGTGGCGTCCCAGAGTGATGTGGTGGCGTCTCAGAGTGATGTGGTGGCGTCCCAGAGTGATGTGGTGGTGTCCCAGAGTGATGTGGTGGTGTCCCAGAGTGATGTGGTGGTATCCCAGAGTGATGTGATGGTGTCCCAGAGTGGTGTGGTGGTGTCCCAGAGTGGTGTGGTGGTGTCCCAGAGTGGTGTGGTGGTGTCCCAGAGTGGTGTGGTGGTGTCCCAGAGTGGTGTGGTGGTGTCCCAGAGTGGTGTGGTGGTGTCCCAGAGTGGTGTGGTGGTGTCCCAGAGTGGTGTGGTGGTGTCCCAGAGTGGTGTGGTGGTGTCCCAGAGTGGTGTGGTGGTGTCCCAGAGTGGTGTGGTGGTGTCCCAGAGTGGTGTGGTGATGTCCCAGAGTGATGTCCCAGAGTGATGTGGTGGTGTCCCAGAGTGACGTGGTGGTGTCCCAGAGTGACGTGGTGGCGTCCCAGAGTGACGTGGTGGCGTCCCAGAGTGACGTGGTGGCGTCCCAGAGTGACGTGGTGGCGTCCCAGAGTGACGTGGTGGCGTCCCAGAGTGACGTGGTGGCGTCCCAGAGTGACGTGGTGGCGTCCCAGAGTGACGTGGTGATGTCCCAGAGTGGTGTCCCAGAGTGATGTGGTGGTGTCCCAGAGTGATGTGGTGGTGTCCCAGAGTGATGTGGTGGTGTCCCAGAGTGATGTGGTGGCGTCCCAGAGTGATGTGGTGGCGTCCCAGAGTGATGTGGTGGCGTCCCAGAGTGATGTGGTGGCGTCCCAGAGTGATGTGGTGGCGTCCCAGAGTGATGTGGTGGCGTCCCAGAGTGATGTGGTGATGTCCCAGAGTGGTGTCCCAGAGTGATGTGGTGGTGTCCCAGAGTGATGTGGTGGTGTCCCAGAGCGATGTGGTGAGGTCCCAGGGTGATGTCCCAGAGCGATGTGGTGAGGTCCCAGGGTGATGTCCCAGAGCGATGTGGTCAGGTCCCAGGGTGATGTCCCAGAGTGTTGTGGTGGTGTCCCAGAGTGGTGTGGTGATGTCCCAGAGTGGTGTACCAGAGTGATGTGGCGATGTCCCAGAGTGGTGTCCCAGAGTGATGTGGTAGTGTCCCAGAGTGGTGTCCCAGAGTGATGTGGTAGTGTCCCAGAGTGATGTCCCAGAGTGGTGTGGTGATGTCCCAGAGCGGTGTCCCAGAGTGATGTCCCAGAGTGATGTGGTGGCGTCCCAGAGTGATGTGGTGGCGTCCCAGAGTGATGTGGTGGCGTCCCAGAGTGATGTGGTGGCGTCCCAGAGTGATGTGGTGGCGTCCCAGAGTGATGTGGTGGCGTCCCAGAGTGATGTGGTGGCGTCCCAGAGTGATGTGGTGGCGTCCCAGAGTGATGTGGTGGCGTCCCAGAGTGATGTGGTGGCGTCCCAGAGTGATGTGGTGGCGTCCCAGAGTGATGTGGTGGCGTCCCAGAGTGATGTGGTGGCGTCCCAGAGTGATGTGGTGATGTCCCAGAGTGGTGTCCCAGAGTGATGTGGTGGTGTCCCAGAGTGATGTGATGGTGTCCCAGAGTGATGTGATGGTGTCCCAGAGTGATGTGGTGGTGTCCCAGAGTGGTGTGGTGGTGTCCCAGAGTGGTGTGGTGGTGTCCCAGAGTGGTGTGGTGGTGTCCCAGAGTGGTGTGGTGGTGTCCCAGAGTGGTGTGGTGGTGTCCCAGAGTGGTGTGGTGGTGTCCCAGAGTGGTGTGGTGGTGTCCCAGAGTGGTGTGGTGGTGTCCCAGAGTGGTGTGGTGGTGTCCCAGAGTGGTGTGGTGGTGTCCCAGAGTGGTGTGGTGGTGTCCCAGAGTGGTGTGGTGGTGTCCCAGAGTGGTGTGGTGGTGTCCCAGAGTGGTGTGGTGATGTCCCAGAGCGGTGTCCCAGAGTGATGTCCCAGAGTGATGTGGTGGTGTCCCAGAGTGATGTGGTGGTGTCCCAGAGTGACGTGGTGGCGTCCCAGAGTGACGTGGTGGCGTCCCAGAGTGACGTGGTGGCGTCCCAGAGTGACGTGGTGGCGTCCCAGAGTGATGTGGTGATGTCCCAGAGTGGTGTCCCAGAGTGATGTGGTGGTGTCCCAGAGTGATGTGGTGGTGTCCCAGAGTGATGTGGTGGTGTCCCAGAGTGATGTGGTGGCGTCCCAGAGTGATGTGGTGGCGTCCCAGAGTGATGTGGTGGCGTCCCCCAGAGTGATGTGGTGGCGTCCCCCAGAGTGATGTGGTGGCGTCCCCCAGAGTGATGTGGTGGCGTCCCAGAGTGATGTGGTGGCGTCCCAGAGTGATGTGGTGGCGTCCCAGAGTGATGTGGTGGTGTCCCAGAGTGATGTGGTGGTGTCCCAGAGTGATGTGGTGGTGTCCCAGAGTGATGCGGTGGTGTCCCAGAGTGATGTGGTGGTGCCCCAGAGCGATGTGGTGGTGTCCCAGAGCGATGTGGTGGTGTCCCAGAGTGATGTGGTGGTGTCCCAGAGTGATGTGGTGGTGTCCCAGAGTGATGTGGTGGTGTCCCAGAGTGATGTGGTGGTGTCCCATAGTGGTGTCCCAGAGTGGTGTGGTGGTGTCCCAGAGAGGTGTGGTGGTGTCCCAGAGTGGTGTGGTGGTGTCCCAGAGTGGTGTGGTGGTGTCCCAGAGTGGTGTGGTGGTGTCCCAGAGTGGTGTGGTGATGTCCCAGAGTGATGTCCCAGAGTGATGTGGTGATGTCCCAGAGTGGTGTACCAGAGTGATGTGGCGATGTCCCAGAGTGGTGTCCCAGAGTGATGTGGTAGTGTCCCAGAGTGGTGTCCCAGAGTGATGTGGTAGTGTCCCAGAGTGATGTCCCAGAGTGATGTGGTGGTGTCCCAGAGTGGTGTGGTGATGTCCCAGAGCGGTGTCCCAGAGTGATGTCCCAGAGTGATGTGGTGATGTCCCAGAGTGATGTGGTGGTGTCCCAGAGTGATGTGGTGGCGTCCCAGAGTGATGTGGTGGCGTCCCAGAGTGATGTGGTGGCGTCCCAGAGTGATGTGGTGGCGTCTCAGAGTGATGTGGTGATGTCCCAGAGTGGTGTCCCAGAGTGATGTGGTGGTGTCCCAGAGTGATGTGGTGGTGTCCCAGAGTGATGTGGTGGCGTCCCAGAGTGATGTGGTGGTGTCCCAGAGTGATGCGGTGGTGTCCCAGAGTGATGTGGTGGCGTCCCAGAGTGATGTGGTGGTGTCCCAGAGTGATGCGGTGGTGTCCCAGAGCGATGTGGTGGTGCCCCAGAGCGATGTGGTGGTGTCCCAGAGTGATGTGGTGGTGTCCCATAGTGGTGTCCCAGAGTGATGTGGTGGTGTCCCAGAGTGGTGTGGTGGTGTCCCAGAGAGGTGTGGTGGTGTCCCAGAGTGGTGTGGTGGTGTCCCAGAGTGGTGTGGTGGTGTCCCAGAGTGGTGTGGTGGTGTCCCAGAGTGGTGTTGTGATGTCCCAGAGTGATGTCCCAGAGTGATGTGGTGATGTCCCAGAGTGGTGTACCAGAGTGATGTGGCGATGTCCCAGAGTGGTGTCCCCGAGTGATGTGGTAGTGTCCCAGAGTGGTGTCCCAGAGTGATGTGGTAGTGTCCCAGAGTGGTGTCCCAGAGTGATGTGGTAGTGTCCCAGAGTGATGTCCCAGAGTGATGTGGTAGTGTCCCAGAGTGGTGTCCCAGAGTGATGTGGTGGCGTCCCAGAGTGATGTGGTGGCGTCCCAGAGTGATGTGGTGGCGTCTCAGAGTGATGTGGTGATGTCCCAGAGTGGTGTCCCAGAGTGATGTGGTGGTGTCCCAGAGTGATGTGGTGGTGTCCCAGAGTGATGTGGTGGTGTCCCAGAGTGATGTGATGGTGTCCCAGAGTGGTGTGGTGGTGTCCCAGAGTGGTGTGGTGGTGTCCCAGAGTGGTGTGGTGGTGTCCCAGAGTGGTGTGGTGGTGTCCCAGAGTGGTGTGGTGGTGTCCCAGAGTGGTGTGGTGGTGTCCCAGAGTGGTGTGGTGGTGTCCCAGAGTGGTGTGGTGGTGTCCCAGAGTGGTGTGGTGGTGTCCCAGAGTGGTGTGGTGGTGTCCCAGAGTGGTGTGGTGGTGTCCCAGAGAGGTGTGGTGGTGTCCCAGAGTGGTGTGGTGGTGTCCCAGAGTGGTGTGGTGGTGTCCCAGAGTGGTGTGGTGGTGTCCCAGAGTGGTGTGGTGGTGTCCCAGAGTGGTGTGGTGGTGTCCCAGAGTGGTGTGGTGATGTCCCAGAGTGATGTCCCAGAGTGATGTGGTGGTGTCCCAGAGTGACGTGGTGGTGTCCCAGAGTGACGTGGTGGCGTCCCAGAGTGACGTGGTGGCGTCCCAGAGTGACGTGGTGGCGTCCCAGAGTGACGTGGTGGCGTCCCAGAGTGACGTGGTGATGTCCCAGAGTGGTGTCCCAGAGTGATGTGGTGGTGTCCCAGAGTGATGTGGTGGTGTCCCAGAGTGATGTGGTGGCGTCCCAGAGT
Source organism: Lissotriton vulgaris (assembly GCF_964263255.1). Lineage (NCBI taxonomy): Eukaryota > Metazoa > Chordata > Amphibia > Caudata > Salamandridae > Lissotriton > Lissotriton vulgaris. Next base: position 1,674,035,215 of record NC_141695.1, on the reverse strand, counting down.
GATGTGGTGGCGTCCCAGAGTGATGTGGTGGCGTCCCAGAGTGACGTGGTGGCGTCCCAGAGTGATGTGGTGGCGTCCCAGAGTGATGTGGTGGCGTCCCAGAGTGATGTGGTGATGTCCCAGAGTGGTGTCCCAGAGTGATGTGGTGGTGTCCCAGAGTGATGTGGTGGTGTCCCAGAGCGATGTGGTGAGGTCCCAGGGTGATGTCCCAGAGCGATGTGGTGAGGTCCCAGGGTGATGTCCCAGAGCGATGTGGTCAGGTCCCAGGGTGATGTCCCAGAGTGTTGTGGTGGTGTCCCAGAGTGGTGTGGTGATGTCCCAGAGTGGTGTGGTGATGTCCCAGAGTGGTGTACCAGAGTGATGTGGCGATGTCCCAGAGTGGTGTCCCAGAGTGATGTGGTAGTGTCCCAGAGTGGTGTCCCAGAGTGATGTGGTAGTGTCCCAGAGTGATGTCCCAGAGTGGTGTGGTGATGTCCCAGAGCGGTGTCCCAGAGTGATGTCCCAGAGTGATGTGGTGATGTCCCAGAGTGGTGTCCCAGAGTGATGTGGTGGCGTCCCAGAGTGATGTGGTGGCGTCCCAGAGTGATGTGGTGGCGTCCCAGAGTGATGTGGTGGCGTCCCAGAGTGATGTGGTGTCCCAGAGTGATGTGGTGGCGTCCCAGAGTGATGTGGTGGCGTCCCAGAGTGATGTGGTGGCGTCCCAGAGTGATGTGGTGATGTCCCAGAGTGGTGTCCCAGAGTGATGTGATGGTGTCCCAGAGTGATGTGATGGTGTCCCAGAGTGATGTGGTGGTGTCCCAGAGTGGTGTGGTGGTGTCCCAGAGTGGTGTGGTGGTGTCCCAGAGTGGTGTGGTGGTGTCCCAGAGTGGTGTGGTGGTGTCCCAGAGTGGTGTGGTGGTGTCCCAGAGTGGTGTGGTGGTGTCCCAGAGTGGTGTGGTGGTGTCCCAGAGTGGTGTGGTGGTGTCCCAGAGTGATGTCCCAGAGTGATGTGGTGGCGTCCCAGAGTGACGTGGTGGCGTCCCAGAGTGACGTGGTGGCGTCCCAGAGTGACGTGGTGGCGTCCCAGAGTGACGTGGTGGCGTCCCAGAGTGACGTGGTGGCGTCCCCCAGAGTGATGTGGTGGCGTCCCCCAGAGTGATGTGGTGGCGTCCCAGAGTGATGTGGTGGCGTCCCAGAGTGATGTGGTGGCGTCCCAGAGTGATGTGGTGGCGTCCCAGAGTGATGTGGTGGCGTCCCAGAGTGATGTGGTGGCGTCCCAGAGTGATGTGGTGGCGTCCCAGAGTGATGTGGTGGCGTCCCAGAGTGATGTGGTGGCGTCCCAGAGTGATGTGGTGGCGTCCCAGAGTGATGTGGTGGCGTCCCAGAGTGATGTGGTGGCGTCCCAGAGTGATGTGGTGGCGTCCCAGAGTGGTGTCCCAGAGTGATGTGGTGGTGTCCCAGAGTGATGTGGTGGTGTCCCAGAGCGATGTGGTGAGGTCCCAGGGTGATGTCCCAGAGCGATGTGGTGAGGTCCCAGGGTGATGTCCCAGAGCGATGTGGTGAGGTCCCAGGGTGATGTCCCAGAGCGATGTGGTGAGGTCCCAGGGTGATGTCCCAGAGTGGTGTGGTGATGTCCCAGAGTGGTGTGGTGATGTCCCAGAGTGGTGTGGTGATGTCCCACAGTGGTGTGGTGATGTCCCACAGTGGTGTGGTGATGTCCCACAGTGGTGTGGTGATGTCCCACAGTGGTGTGGTGATGTCCCACAGTGGTGTGGTGATGTCCCACAGTGGTGTGGTGATGTCCCACAGTGGTGTGGTGATGTCCCACAGTGGTGTGGTGATGTCACCCAGTGGTGGGGTGATGTCACCCAGTGGTGTGGTGATGTCACCCAGTGGTGTGGTGATGTCACCCAGTGGTGTGGTGGTGTCCCAGAGTGGTGTGGTGGTGTCCCAGAGTGGTGTGGTGGTGTCCCAGAGTGGTGTGGTGGTGTCCCAGAGTGATGTGGTGGTGTCCCAGGGTGATGTGGTGGTGTCCCAGGGTGATGTGGTGGTGTCCCAGAGTGCTGTGGTGGTGTCCCAGAGTGATGTGGTGGTGTCCCAGAGTGATGTGGTGGTGTCCCAGAGTGATGTGGTGGTGTCCCAGAGTGATGTGGTGGTGCCCCAGAGCGATGTGGTGGTGTCCCAGAGCGATGTGGTGGTGTCCCAGAGTGATGTGGTGGTGTCCCAGAGTGATGTGGTGGTGTCCCATAGTGGTGTCCCAGAGTGGTGTGGTGGTGTCCCAGAGAGGTGTGGTGGTGTCCCAGAGTGGTGTGGTGGTGTCCCAGAGTGGTGTGGTGGTGTCCCAGAGTGGTGTGGTGGTGTCCCAGAGTGGTGTGGTGATGTCCCAGAGTGATGTCCCAGAGTGATGTGGTGATGTCCCAGAGTGGTGTACCAGAGTGATGTGGCGATGTCCCAGAGTGGTGTCCCAGAGTGATGTGGTAGTGTCCCAGAGTGGTGTCCCAGAGTGATGTGGTAGTGTCCCAGAGTGATGTCCCAGAGTGATGTGGTGGTGTCCCAGAGTGGTGTGGTGATGTCCCAGAGCGGTGTCCCAGAGTGATGTCCCAGAGTGATGTGGTGATGTCCCAGAGTGATGTCCCAGACTGATGTGGTGGTGTCCCAGAGTGATGTGGTGGCGTCCCAGAGTGATGTGGTGGCGTCCCAGAGTGATGTGGTGGCGTCCCAGAGTGATGTGGTGGCGTCCCAGAGTGATGTGGTGGCGTCCCAGAGTGATGTGGTGATGTCCCAGAGTGGTGTCCCAGAGTGATGTGGTGGTGTTCCAGAGTGATGTGGTGGTGTCCCAGAGTGATGTGATGGTGTCCCAGAGTGATGTGATGGTGTCCCAGAGTGATGTGATGGTGTCCCAGAGTGGTGTGGTGGTGTCCCAGAGTGGTGTGGTGGTGTCCCAGAGTGGTGTGGTGATGTCCCAGAGCGGTGTCCCAGAGTGATGTCCCAGAGTGATGTGGTGATGTCCCAGAGTGATGTGGTGGCGTCCCAGAGTGATGTGGTGGCGTCCCAGAGTGATGTGGTGGCGTCCCAGAGTGATGTGGTGGCGTCCCAGAGTGATGTGGTGGCGTCCCAGAGTGATGTGGTGGCGTCCCAGAGTGATGTGGTGGCGTCCCAGAGTGATGTGGTGATGTCCCAGAGTGGTGTCCCAGAGTGATGTGGTGGTGTCCCAGAGTGATGTGATGGTGTCCCAGAGTGATGTGATGGTGTCCCAGAGTGATGTGATGGTGTCCCAGAGTGGTGTGGTGGTGTCCCAGAGTGGTGTGGTGGTGTCCCAGAGTGGTGTGGTGGTGTCCCAGAGTGGTGTGGTGGTGTCCCAGAGTGGTGTGGTGGTGTCCCAGAGTGGTGTGGTGATGTCCCAGAGTGGTGTGGTGGTGTCCCAGAGTGGTGTGGTGATGTCCCAGAGTGGTGTGGTGATGTCCCAGAGTGATGTCCCAGACTGATGTGGTGGTGTCCCAGAGTGGTGTGGTGGTGTCCCAGAGTGGTGTGGTGGTGTCCCAGAGTGGTGTGGTGGTGTCCCAGAGTGGTGTGGTGGTGTCCCAGAGTGGTGTTGTGATGTCCCAGAGTGATGTCCCAGACTGATGTGGTGGTGTCCCCGAGTGGTGTCCCCGAGTGATGTGGTGGTGTCCCAGAGTGGTGTCCCCGAGTGATGTGGTGGTGTCCCAGAGTGGTGTCCCCGAGTGATGTGGTGGTGTCCCCGAGTGGTGTCCCCGAGTGATGTGGTGGTGTCCCCGAGTGATGTGGTGGTGTCCCCGAGTGGTGTCCCTGAGTGGTGTCCCCGAGTGATGTGGTGGTGTCCCAGAGTGATGTGGTGGTGTCCCAGAGTGATGTGGTGGTGTCCCAGAGTGCTGTGGTGGTGTCCCAGAGTGCTGTGGTGGTGTCCCAGAGTGCTGTGGTGGTGTCCCAGAGTGCTGTGGTGGTGTCCCAGAGTGCTGTGGTGGTGTCCCAGAGTGCTGTGGTGGTGTCCCAGAGTGCTGTGGTGGTGTCCCAGAGTGATGTGGTGGTGTCCCAGAGTGATTTGGTGGTGTCCCAGAGTGATTTGGTGGTGTCCCAGAGTGATGTGGTGGTGTCCCAGAGTGGTGTCCCAGAGTGATGTGGTGGTGTCCCAGAGTGGTGTCCCCGAGTGATGTGGTGGTGTCCCAGAGTGGTGTCCCCGAGTGATGTGGTGGTGTCCCCGAGTGGTGTCCCCGAGTGATGTGGTGGTGTCCCCGAGTGATGTGGTGGTGTCCCCGAGTGGTGTCCCCGAGTGGTGTGGTGGTGTCCCTGAGTGGTGTCCCAGAGTGATGTGGTGGTGTCCCAGAGTGATGTGGTGGTGTCCCAGAGTGATGTGGTGGTGTCCCAGAGTGATGTGGTGATGTCCCAGAGTGATGTGGTGGTGTCCCAGAGTGATGTGGTGGTGCCCCAGAGCGATGTGGTGGTGTCCCAGAGCGATGTGGTGGTGTCCCAGAGTGATGTGGTGGTGTCCCAGAGTGATGTGGTGGTGTCCCAGAGTGATGTGGTGGTGTCCCAGAGTGATGTGGTGGTGTCCCATAGTGGTGTCCCAGAGTGATGTGGTGGTGTCCCAGAGTGGTGTGGTGGTGTCCCAGAGAGGTGTGGTGGTGTCCCAGAGTGGTGTGGTGGTGTCCCAGAGTGGTGTGGTGGTGTCCCAGAGTGGTGTGGTGATGTCCCAGAGTGATGTCCCAGAGTGATGTGGTGATGTCCCAGAGTGGTGTACCAGAGTGATGTGGCGATGTCCCAGAGTGGTGTCCCAGAGTGATGTGGTAGTGTCCCAGAGTGGTGTCCCAGAGTGATGTGGTAGTGTCCCAGAGTGATGTCCCAGAGTGATGTGGTGGTGTCCCAGAGTGGTGTGGTGATGTCCCAGAGCGGTGTCCCAGAGTGATGTCCCAGAGTGATGTGGTGATGTCCCAGAGTGATGTCCCAGACTGATGTGGTGGTGTCCCAGAGTGATGTGGTGGCGTCCCAGAGTGATGTGGTGGCGTCCCAGAGTGATGTGGTGGCGTCCCAGAGTGATGTGGTGGCGTCCCAGAGTGATGTGGTGGCGTCCCAGAGTGATGTGGTGATGTCCCAGAGTGGTGTCCCAGAGTGATGTGGTGGTGTTCCAGAGTGATGTGGTGGTGTCCCAGAGTGATGTGATGGTGTCCCAGAGTGATGTGATGGTGTCCCAGAGTGATGTGATGGTGTCCCAGAGTGATGTGATGGTGTCCCAGAGTGATGTGATGGTGTCCCAGAGTGGTGTGGTGGTGTCCCAGAGCGGTGTCCCAGAGTGATGTCCCAGAGTGATGTGGTGATGTCCCAGAGTGATGTGGTGGTGTCCCAGAGTGATGTGGTGGCGTCCCAGAGTGATGTGGTGGCGTCCCAGAGTGATGTGGTGGCGTCCCAGAGTGATGTGGTGGCGTCCCAGAGTGATGTGGTGGCGTCCCAGAGTGATGTGGTGGCGTCCCAGAGTGATGTGGTGGCGTCCCAGAGTGATGTGGTGGCGTCCCAGAGTGATGTGGTGATGTCCCAGAGTGGTGTCCCAGAGTGATGTGGTGGTGTCCCAGAGTGATGTGATGGTGTCCCAGAGTGATGTGATGGTGTCCCAGAGTGGTGTGGTGGTGTCCCAGAGTGGTGTGGTGGTGTCCCAGAGTGGTGTGGTGGTGTCCCAGAGTGGTGTGGTGGTGTCCCAGAGTGGTGTGGTGGTGTCCCAGAGTGGTGTGGTGGTGTCCCAGAGTGGTGTGGTGGTGTCCCAGAGTGGTGTGGTGGTGTCCCAGAGTGGTGTGGTGGTGTCCCAGAGTGGTGTGGTGATGTCCCAGAGTGGTGTGGTGATGTCCCAGAGTGATGTCCCAGACTGATGTGGTGGTGTCCCAGAGTGGTGTGGTGGTGTCCCAGAGTGGTGTGGTGGTGTCCCAGAGTGGTGTGGTGGTGTCCCAGAGTGGTGTGGTGGTGTCCCAGAGTGGTGTGGTGGTGTCCCAGAGTGGTGTTGTGATGTCCCAGAGTGATGTCCCAGACTGATGTGGTGGTGTCCCCGAGTGGTGTCCCCGAGTGATGTGGTGGTGTCCCCGAGTGATGTGGTGGTGTCCCAGAGTGGTGTCCCCGAGTGATGTGGTGGTGTCCCAGAGTGGTGTCCCCGAGTGATGTGGTGGTGTCCCCGAGTGGTGTCCCCGAGTGATGTGGTGGTGTCCCCGAGTGATGTGGTGGTGTCCCCGAGTGGTGTCCCTGAGTGATGTGGTGGTGTCCCCGAGTGATGTGGTGGTGTCCCAGAGTGATGTGGTGGTGTCCCAGAGTGATGTGGTGGTGTCCCAGAGTGATGTGGTGGTGTCCAAGAGTGATGTGGTGGTGTCCCAGAGTGATGTGGTGGTGTCCCAGAGTGATGTGGTGGTGTCCCAGAGTGATGTGGTGGTGTCCCAGAGTGATGTGGTGGTGTCCCAGAGTGCTGTGGTGGTGTCCCAGAGTGCTGTGGTGGTGTCCCAGAGTGCTGTGGTGGTGTCCCAGAGTGCTGTGGTGGTGTCCCAGAGTGCTGTGGTGGTGTCCCAGAGTGCTGTGGTGGTGTCCCAGAGTGCTGTGGTGGTGTCCCAGAGTGATGTGGTGGTGTCCCAGAGTGATTTGGTGGTGTCCCAGAGTGATTTGGTGGTGTCCCAGAGTGATTTGGTGGTGTCCCAGAGTGATTTGGTGGTGTCCCAGAGTGATGTGGTGGTGTCCCAGAGTGGTGTCCCAGAGTGATGTGGTGGTGTCCCAGAGTGGTGTCCCAGAGTGATGTGGTGATGTCCCAGAGTGGTGTCCCAGAGTAATGTGGTGGTGTCCCAGAGTGATGTGGTGGTGTCCCAGAGTGATGTGGTGGTGTCCCAGAGCGATGTGGTGGTGTCCCAGAGTGATGTGGTGGTGTGGTGGTGTCCCAGAGCGATGTGGTGGTGTCCCAGAGTGATGTGGTGGTGTCCCCGAGTGGTGTCCCAGAGTAATGTGGTGGTGTCCCCGAGTGGTGTCCCAGAGTAATGTGGTGGTGTCCCCGAGTGGTGTCCCAGAGTGATGTGGTGGTGTCCCAGAGTGGTGTCCCAGAGTCATGTGGTGGTGTCCCAGAGTGATGTGGTGGTGTCCCAGAGTGATGTGGTGGTGTCCCAGAGTGATGTGGTGGTGTCCCAGAGAGATGTGGTGGTGTCCCAGAGAGATGTGGTGGTGTCCCAGAGAGATGTGGTGGTGTCCCAGAGTGATGTGGTGGTGTCCCAGAGTGATGTGGTGGTGTCCCAGAGTGATGTGGTGGTGTCCCAGAGTGATGTGGTGGTGTCCCAGAGTGATGTGGTGGTGTCCCAGAGTGATGTGGTGGTGTCCCAGAGTGATGTGGTGGTGTCCCAGAGTGATGTGGTGGTGTCCCAGAGTGATGTGGTGGTGTCCCAGAGTGATGTGGTGGTGTCCCAGGGTGATGTGGTGGTGTCCGAGTGATGTGGTGGTGTCCCAGAGTGGTGTCCCAGAGTCATGTGGTGGTGTCCCAGAGTGATGTGGTGGTGTCCCAGAGAGATGTGGTGGTGTCCCAGAGAGATGTGGTGGTGTCCCAGAGAGATGTGGTGGTGTCCCAGAGAGATGTGGTGGTGTCCCAGAGAGATGTGGTGGTGTCCCAGAGAGATGTGGTGGTGTCCCAGAGAGATGTGGTGGTGTCCCAGAGAGATGTGGTGGTGTCCCAGAGAGATGTGGCGGTGTCCCAGAGAGATGTGGTGGTGTCCCAGAGTGATGTGGTGGTGTCCCAGAGTGATGTGGCGGTGTCCCAGAGTGATGTGGCGGTGTCCCAGAGTGATGTGGCGGTGTCCCAGAGTGATGTGGCGGTGTCCCAGATTGATGTGGTGGTGTCCCAGAGTGATGTGGTGGTGTCCCAGAGTGATGTGGTGGTGTCCCAGAGTGATGTGGTGGTGTCTCAGAGTGATGTGGTGGTGTCCCAGAGTGATGTGGTGGTGTCCCAGAGTGATGTGGTGGCGTCCCAGAGTGGTGTCCCAGAGTGTGGTGGTGTCCCAGAGTGGTGTCCCAGAGTGATGTGGTGGTGTCCCAGAGTGGTGTCCCAGAGTGATGTGGTGGTGTCCCAGAGTGATGTGGTGGTGTCCCAGAGTGATGTGGTGGTGTCCCAGAGTGATGTGGTGGTGTCCCAGAGTGGTGTGGTGGTGTTCCAGAGTGGTGTGGTGGTGTCCCAGAGTGGTGTGGTGGTGTCCCAGAGTGGTGTGGTGGTGTCCCAGAGTGGTGTGGTGATGTCCCAGAGTGATGTCCCAGACTGATGTGGTGGTGTCCCAGAGTGGTGTGGTGGTGTCCCAGAGTGGTGTGGTGGTGTCCCAGAGTGGTGTGGTGGTGTCCCAGAGTGGTGTGGTGGTGTCCCAGAGTGGTGTGGTGGTGTCCCAGAGTGGTGTGGTGGTGTCCCAGAGTGGTGTGGTGGTGTCCCAGAGTGGTGTGGTGGTGTCCCAGAGTGGTGTTGTGATGTCCCAGAGTGATGTCCCAGACTGATGTGGTGGTGTCCCCGAGTGGTGTCCCAGAATGATGTGGTGGTGTCCCCGAGTGGTGTCCCCGAGTGATGTGGTGGTGTCCCCGAGTGGTGTCCCCGAGTGATGTGGTGGTGTCCCAGAGTGGTGTCCCCGAGTGATGTGGTGGTGTCCCCGAGTGGTGTCCCCGAGTGATGTGGTGGTGTCCCCGAGTGGTGTCCCCGAGTGATGTGGTGGTGTCCCCGAGTGATGTGGTGGTGTCCCCGAGTGGTGTCCCCGAGTGATGTGGTGGTGTCCCTGAGTGGTGTCCCCGAGTGATGTGGTGGTGTCCCAGAGTGATGTGGTGGTGTCCCAGAGTGATGTGGTGGTGTCCCAGAGTGATGTGGTGGTGTCCCAGAGTGATGTGGTGGTGTCCCAGAGTGCTGTGGTGGTGTCCCAGAGTGCTGTGGTGGTGTCCCAGAGTGCTGTGGTGGTAACCCAGAGTGCTGTGGTGGTAACCCAGAGTGCTGTGGTGGTGTCCCAGAGTGCTGTGGTGGTGTCCCAGAGTGCTGTGGTGGTGTCCCAGAGTGCTGTGGTGGTGTCCCAGAGTGCTGTGGTGGTGTCCCAGAGTGATGTGGTGGTGTCCCAGAGTGATGTGGTGGTGTCCCAGAGTGATTTGGTGGTGTCCCAGAGTGATTTGGTGGTGTCCCAGAGTGATTTGGTGGTGTCCCAGAGTGATTTGGTGGTGTCCCAGAGTGATTTGGTGGTGTCCCAGAGTGATGTGGTGGTGTCCCAGAGTGGTGTCCCAGAGTGATGTGGTGGTGTCCCAGAGTGGTGTCCCAGAGTGATGTGGTGATGTCCCAGAGTGGTGTCCCAGAGTAATGTGGTGGTGTCCCAGAGTGATGTGGTGGTGTCCCAGAGTGATGTGGTGGTGTCCCAGAGCGATGTGGTGGTGTCCCAGAGCGATGTGGTGGTGTGGTGGTGTCCCAGAGTGATGTGGTGGTGTCCCCGAGTGGTGTCCCAGAGTAATGTGGTGGTGTCCCCGAGTGGTGTCCCAGAGTAATGTGGTGGTGTCCCCGAGTGGTGTCCCAGAGTAATGTGGTGGTGTCCACGAGTGGTGTCCCAGAGTAATGTGGTGGTGTCCACGAGTGGTGTCCCAGAGTAATGTGGTGGTGTCCACGAGTGGTGTCCCAGAGTAATGTGGTGGTGTCCACGAGTGGTGTCCCAGAGTGATGTGGTGGTGTCCCAGAGCGATGTGGTGGTGTGGTGGTGTCCCAGAGTGGTGTGGTGGTGTCCCAGAGTGGTGTGGTGATGTCCCAGAGTGATGTCCCAGACTGATGTGGTGTCCCAGAGTGGTGTGGTGGTGTCCCAGAGTGGTGTGGTGGTGTCCCAGAGTGGTGTGGTGGTGTCCCAGAGTGGTGTGGTGGTGTCCCAGAGTGGTGTGGTGGTGTCCCAGAGTGGTGTGGTGGTGTCCCAGAGTGGTGTGGTGGTGTCCCAGAGTGGTGTTGTGATGTCCCAGAGTGATGTCCCAGACTGATGTGGTGGTGTCCCCGAGTGGTGTCCCCGAGTGATGTGGTGGTGTCCCCGAGTGGTGTCCCCGAGTGATGTGGTGGTGTCCCAGAGTGGTGTCCCCGAGTGATGTGGTGGTGTCCCAGAGTGGTGTCCCCGAGTGATGTGGTGGTGTCCCCGAGTGATGTGGTGGTGTCCCCGAGTGATGTCCCCGAGTGATGTGGTGGTGTCCCCGAGTGGTGTCCCCGAGTGATGTGGTGGTGTCCCAGAGTGATGTGGTGGTGTCCCAGAGTGATGTGGTGGTGTCCCAGAGTGATGTGGTGGTGTCCCAGAGTGATGTGGTGGTGTCCCAGAGTGATGTGGTGGTGTCCCAGAGTGATGTGGTGGTGTCCCAGAGTGATGTGGTGGTGTCCCAGAGTGATGTGGTGGTGTCCCAGAGTGCTGTGGTGGTGTCCCAGAGTGCTGTGGTGGTGTCCCAGAGTGCTGTGGTGGTGTCCCAGAGTGCTGTGGTGGTGTCCCAGAGTGCTGTGGTGGTGTCCCAGAGTGATGTGGTGGTGTCCCAGAGTGATGTGGTGGTGTCCCAGAGTGATTTGGTGGTGTCCCAGGGTGATTTGGTGGTGTCCCAGAGTGATTTGGTGGTGTCCCAGAGTGATGTGGTGGTGTCCCAGAGTGGTGTCCCAGAGTGATGTGGTGGTGTCCCAGAGTGGTGTCCCAGAGTGATGTGGTGATGTCCCAGAGTGGTGTCCCAGAGTAATGTGGTGGTGTCCCAGAGTGATGTGGTGGTGTCCCAGAGTGATGTGGTGGTGTCCCAGAGCGATGTGGTGGTGTCCCAGAGTGATGTGGTGGTGTGGTGGTGTCCCAGAGCGATGTGGTGGTGTCCCAGAGTGATGTGGTGGGTTCCCCGAGTGGTGTCCCAGAGTAATGTGGTGGTGTCCCCGAGTGGTGTCCCACAGTAATGTGGTGGTGTCCACGAGTGGTGTCCCAGAGTAATGTGGTGGTGTCCACGAGTGGTGTCCCAGAGTAATGTGGTGGTGTCCACGAGTGGTGTCCCAGAGTGATGTGGTGGTGTCCCAGAGCGATGTGGTGGTGTGGTGGTGTCCCAGAGTGATGTGGTGGTGTCCCAGAGTCATGTGGTGGTGTCCCAGAGTGATGTGGTGGTGTCCCAGAGAGATGTGGTGGTGTCCCAGAGAGATGTGGTGGTGTCCCAGAGAGATGTGGTGGTGTCCCAGAGAGATGTGGTGGTGTCCCAGAGAGATGTGGTGGTGTCCCAGAGAGATGTGGTGGTGTCCCAGAGTGATGTGGTGGTGTCCCAGAGTGATGTGGTGGTGTCCCAGAGTGATGTGGTGGTGTCCCAGAGTGATGTGGTGGTGTCCCAGAGTGATGTGGTGGTGTCCCAGAGTGATGTGGTGGTGTTCCAGAGTGGTGTGGTGGTGTCCCAGAGTGGTGTGGTGGTGTCCCAGAGTGGTGTGGTGGTGTCCCAGAGTGATGTGGTGGTGTCCCAGGGTGATGTGGTGGTGTCCCAGAGTGATGTGGTGGTGTCCCAGAGTGGTGTCCCAGAGTCATGTGGTGGTGTCCCACAGAGATGTGGTGGTGTCCCAGAGAGATGTGGTGGTGTCCCAGAGAGATGTGGTGGTGTCCCAGAGAGATGTGGTGGTGTCCCAGAGAGATGTGGTGGTGTCCCAGAGAGATGTGGTGGTGTCCCAGAGAGATGTGGTGGTGTCCCAGAGAGATGTGGTGGTGTCCCAGAGAGATGTGGTGGTGTCCCAGAGAGATGTGGTGGTGTCCCAGAGAGATGTGGTGGTGTCCCAGAGAGATGTGGTGGTGTCCCAGAGTGATGTGGTGGTGTCCCAGAGTGATGTGGTGGTGTCCCAGAGTGATGTGGTGGTGTCCCAGAGTGATGTGGTGGTGTCCCAGAGTGATGTGGTGGTGTCCCAGAGTGATGTGGTGGTGTCCCAGAGTGATGTGGTGGTGTCCCAGAGTGATGTGGTGGCGTCCCAGAGTGATGTGGTGGCGTCCCAGAGTGATGTGGTGGTGTCCCAGAGAGATGTGGTGGTGTCCCAGAGTGATGTGGTGGTGTCCCAGAGTGATGTGGTGGTGTCTCAGAGTGATGTGGTGATGTCCCAGAGTGATGTGGTGGTGTCCCAGAGTGATGTGGTGGCGTCCCAGAGTGATGTGGTGGCGTCCCAGAGTGATGTGGTGGCGTCCCAGAGTGATGTGGTGGCGTCCCAGAGTGATGTGGTGGCGTCCCAGAGTGATGTGGTGGCGTCCCAGAGTGATGTGGTGGCGTCCCAGAGTGATGTGGTGGCGTCCCAGAGTGATGTGGTGGCGTCCCAGAGTGGTGTCCCAGAGTGTGGTGGTGTCCCAGAGTGGTGTCCCAGAGTGATGTGGTGGTGTCCCAGAGTGATGTGGTGGTGTCCCAGAGTGATGTGGTGGTGTTCCAGAGTGGTGTGGTGGTGTCCCAGAGTGGTGTGGTGGTGTCCCAGAGTGGTGTGGTGGTGTCCCAGAGTGGTGTGGTGGTGTCCCAGAGTGGTGTGGTGGTGTCCCAGAGTGGTGTGGTGGTGTCCCAGAGTGGTGTGGTGATGTCCCAGAGTGATGTCCCAGACTGATGTGGTGGTGTCCCAGAGTGATGTGGTGGTGTCCCAGAGTGGTGTCCCAGAGTCATGTGGCGGTGTCCCAGAGTGATGTGGCGGTGTCCCAGAGAGATGTGGTGGTGTCCCAGAGAGATGTGGTGGTGTCCCAGAGAGATGTGGTGGTGTCCCAGAGAGATGTGGTGGTGTCCCAGAGAGATGTGGTGGTGTCCCAGAGTGATGTGGTGGTGTCCCAGAGTGATGTGGTGGTGTCCCAGAGTGATGTGGTGGTGTCCCAGAGTGATGTGGTGGTGTCCCAGTGATGTGGTGGTGTCCCAGAGTGGTGTCCCAGAGTGATGTGGTGGTGTCCCCGAGTGGTGTCCCCGAGTGATGTGGTGGTGTCCCAGAGTGGTGTCCCCGAGTGATGTGGTGGTGTCCCAGAGTGGTGTCCCCGAGTGATGTGGTGGTGTCCCCGAGTGGTGTCCCCGAGTGATGTGGTGGTGTCCCCGAGTGATGTGGTGGTGTCCCCGAGTGGTGTCCCCGAGTGATGTGGTGGTGTCCCTGAGTGGTGTCCCCGAGTGATGTGGTGGTGTCCCAGAGTGATGTGGTGGTGTCCCAGAGTGATGTGGTGGTGTCCCAGAGTGATGTGGTGGTGTCCCAGAGTGATGTGGTGGTGTCCCAGAGTGCTGTGGTGGTGTCCCAGAGTGCTGTGGTGGTGTCCCAGAGTGCTGTGGTGGTAACCCAGAGTGCTGTGGTGGTGTCCCAGAGTGCTGTGGTGGTGTCCCAGAGTGCTGTGGTGGTGTCCCAGAGTGCTGTGGTGGTGTCCCAGAGTGATGTGGTGGTGTCCCAGAGTGATGTGGTGGTGTCCCAGAGTGATTTGGTGGTGTCCCAGAGTGATTTGGTGGTGTCCCAGAGTGATTTGGTGGTGTCCCAGAGTGATGTGGTGGTGTCCCAGAGTGATGTGGTGGTGTCCCAGAGTGGTGTCCCAGAGTGATGTGGTGGTGTCCCAGAGTGGTGTCCCAGAGTGATGTGGTGATGTCCCAGAGTGGTGTCCCAGAGTAATGTGGTGGTGTCCCAGAGTGATGTGGTGGTGTCCCAGAGTGATGTGGTGGTGTCCCAGAGCGATGTGGTGGTGTCCCAGAGCGATGTGGTGGTGTGGTGGTGTCCCAGAGTGATGTGGTGGTGTCCCCGAGTGGTGTCCCAGAGTAATGTGGTGGTGTCCCCGAGTGGTGTCCCAGAGTAATGTGGTGGTGTCCCCGAGTGGTGTCCCAGAGTAATGTGGTGGTGTCCACGAGTGGTGTCCCAGAGTAATGTGGTGGTGTCCACGAGTGGTGTCCCAGAGTAATGTGGTGGTGTCCACGAGTGGTGTCCCAGAGTAATGTGGTGGTGTCCACGAGTGGTGTCCCAGAGTAATGTGGTGGTGTCCACGAGTGGTGTCCCAGAGTGATGTGGTGGTGTCCCAGAGCGATGTGGTGGTGTGGTGGTGTCCCAGAGTGGTGTGGTGGTGTCCCAGAGTGGTGTGGTGATGTCCCAGAGTGATGTCCCAGACTGATGTGGTGTCCCAGAGTGGTGTGGTGGTGTCCCAGAGTGGTGTGGTGGTGTCCCAGAGTGGTGTGGTGGTGTCCCAGAGTGGTGTGGTGGTGTCCCAGAGTGGTGTGGTGGTGTCCCAGAGTGGTGTTGTGATGTCCCAGAGTGATGTCCCAGACTGATGTGGTGGTGTCCCCGAGTGGTGTCCCAGAGTGATGTGGTGGTGTCCCCGAGTGGTGTCCCCGAGTGATGTGGTGGTGTCCCAGAGTGGTGTCCCCGAGTGATGTGGTGGTGTCCCAGAGTGGTGTCCCCGAGTGATGTGGTGGTGTCCCCGAGTGGTGTCCCCGAGTGATGTGGTGGTGTCCCCGAGTGATGTGGTGGTGTCCCCGAGTGATGTCCCCGAGTGATGTGGTGGTGTCCCCGAGTGGTGTCCCCGAGTGATGTGGTGGTGTCCCTGAGTGGTGTCCCCGAGTGATGTGGTGGTGTCCCAGAGTGATGTGGTGGTGTCCCAGAGTGATGTGGTGGTGTCCCAGAGTGATGTGGTGGTGTCCCAGAGTGATGTGGTGGTGTCCCAGAGTGATGTGGTGGTGTCCCAGAGTGATGTGGTGGTGTCCCAGAGTGATGTGGTGGTGTCCCAGAGTGATGTGGTGGTGTCCCAGAGTGCTGTGGTGGTGTCCCAGAGTGCTGTGGTGGTGTCCCAGAGTGCTGTGGTGGTGTCCCAGAGTGCTGTGGTGGTGTCCCAGAGTGATGTGGTGGTGTCCCAGAGTGATGTGGTGGTGTCCCAGAGTGATTTGGTGGTGTCCCAGGGTGATTTGGTGGTGTCCCAGAGTGATTTGGTGGTGTCCCAGAGTGATGTGGTGGTGTCCCAGAGTGATGTGGTGGTGTCCCAGAGTGGTGTCCCAGAGTGATGTGGTGGTGTCCCAGAGTGGTGTCCCAGAGTGATGTGGTGATGTCCCAGAGTGGTGTCCCAGAGTAATGTGGTGGTGTCCCAGAGTGATGTGGTGGTGTCCCAGAGTGATGTGGTGGTGTCCCAGAGCGATGTGGTGGTGTCCCAGAGTGATGTGGTGGTGTGGTGGTGTCCCAGAGCGATGTGGTGGTGTCCCAGAGTGATGTGGTGGTGTCCCCGAGTGGTGTCCCAGAGTAATGTGGTGGTGTCCCCGAGTGGTGTCCCACAGTAATGTGGTGGTGTCCACGAGTGGTGTCCCAGAGTAATGTGGTGGTGTCCACGAGTGGTGTCCCAGAGTAATGTGGTGGTGTCCACGAGTGGTGTCCCAGAGTGATGTGGTGGTGTCCCAGAGCGATGTGGTGGTGTGGTGGTGTCCCAGAGTCATGTGGTGGTGTCCCAGAGTCATGTGGTGGTGTCCCAGAGTGATGTGGTGGTGTCCCAGAGAGATGTGGTGGTGTCCCAGAGAGATGTGGTGGTGTCCCAGAGAGATGTGGTGGTGTCCCAGAGAGATGTGGTGGTGTCCCAGAGAGATGTGGTGGTGTCCCAGAGAGATGTGGTGGTGTCCCCGAGTGATGTGGTGGTGTCCCAGAGTGATGTGGTGGTGTCCCAGAGTGATGTGGTGGTGTCCCAGAGTGATGTGGTGGTGTCCCAGAGTGATGTGGTGGTGTCCCAGAGTGATGTGGTGGTGTCCCAGAGTGATGTGGTGGTGTCCCAGAGTGATGTGGTGGTGTCTCAGAGTGATGTGGTGGTGTCCCAGAGTGATGTGGTGGTGTCCCAGAGTGATGTGGTGGTGTCCCAGGGTGATGTGGTGGTGTCCCAGAGTGATGTGGTGGTGTCCCAGAGTGGTGTCCCAGAGTCATGTGGTGGTGTCCCAGAGAGATGTGGTGGTGTCCCAGAGAGATGTGGTGGTGTCCCAGAGAGATGTGGTGGTGTCCCAGAGAGATGTGGTGGTGTCCCAGAGAGATGTGGTGGTGTCCCAGAGAGATGTGGTGGTGTCCCAGAGAGATGTGGTGGTGTCCCAGAGTGATGTGGTGGTGTCCCAGAGTGATGTGGTGGTGTCCCAGAGTGATGTGGTGGTGTCCCAGAGTGATGTGGTGGTGTCCCAGAGTGATGTGGTGGTGTCCCAGGGTGATGTGGTGGTGTCCCAGAGTGATGTGGTGGTGTCCCAGAGTGGTGTCCCAGAGTCATGTGGTGGTGTCCACGAGTGGTGTCCCAGAGTGATGTGGTGGTGTCCCAGAGCGATGTGGTGGTGTGGTGGTGTCCCAGAGTGATGTGGTGGTGACCCAGAGTCATGTGGTGGTGTCCCAGAGTGATGTGGTGGTGTCCCAGAGAGATGTGGTGGTGTCCCAGAGAGATGTGGTGGTGTCCCAGAGAGATGTGGTGGTGTCCCAGAGAGATGTGGTGGTGTCCCAGAGAGATGTGGTGGTGTCCCAGAGAGATGTGGTGGTGTCCCAGAGTGATGTGGTGGTGTCCCAGAGTGATGTGGTGGTGTCCCAGGGTGATGTGGTGGTGTCCCAGAGTGATGTGGTGGTGTCCCAGAGTGGTGTCCCAGAGTCATGTGGTGGTGTCCCAGAGAGATGTGGTGGTGTCCCAGAGTGATGTGGTGGTGTCCACGAGTGGTGTCCCAGAGTGATGTGGTGGTGTCCCAGAGTGATGTGGTGGTGTCTCAGAGTGATGTGGTGATGTCCCAGAGTGATGTGGTGGTGTCCCAGAGTGATGTGGTGGCGTCCCAGAGTGATGTGGTGGCGTCCCAGAGTGATGTGGTGGTGTCCCAGAGTGGTGTCCCAGAGTCATGTGGTGGTGTCCCAGAGAGATGTGGTGGTGTCCCAGAGAGATGTGGTGGTGTCCCAGAGAGATGTGGTGGTGTCCCAGAGAGATGTGGTGGTGTCCCAGAGAGATGTGGTGGTGTCCCAGAGAGATGTGGTGGTGTCCCAGAGAGATGTGGTGGTGTCCCAGAGAGATGTGGTGGTGTCCCAGAGTGATGTGGTGGTGTCCCAGAGTGATGTGGTGGTGTCCCAGAGTGATGTGGTGGTGTCCCAGAGTGATGTGGTGGTGTCCCAGAGTGATGTGGTGGCGTCCCAGAGTGATGTGGTGGTGTCCCAGAGTGATGTGGTGGCGTCCCAGAGTGATGTGGTGGCGTCCCAGAGTGATGTGGTGGCGTCCCAGAGTGATGTGGTGGTGTCCCAGAGTGATGTGGTGGCGTCCCAGAGTGATGTGGTGGCGTCCCAGAGTGATGTGGTGGCGTCCCAGAGTGATGTGGTGGCGTCCCAGAGTGATGTGGTGGCGTCCCAGAGTGGTGTCCCAGAGTGTGGTGGTGTCCCAGAGTGGTGTCCCAGAGTGATGTGGTGGTGTCCCAGAGTGATGTGGTGGTGTCCCAGAGTGATGTGGTGGTGTCCCAGAGTGATGTGGTGGTGTTCCAGAGTGGTGTGGTGGTGTCCCAGAGTGGTGTGGTGGTGTCCCAGAGTGGTGTGGTGGTGTCCCAGAGTGGTGTGGTGGTGTCCCAGAGTGGTGTGGTGGTGTCCCAGAGTGGTGTGGTGGTGTCCCAGAGTGGTGTGGTGATGTCCCAGAGTGATGTCCCAGACTGATGTGGTGGTGTCCCAGAGTGATGTGGTGGTGTCCCAGAGTGGTGTCCCAGAGTCATGTGGCGGTGTCCCAGAGTGATGTGGCGGTGTCCCAGAGAGATGTGGCGGTGTCCCAGAGAGATGTGGTGGTGTCCCAGAGAGATGTGGTGGTGTCCCAGAGAGATGTGGTGGTGTCCCAGAGAGATGTGGTGGTGTCCCAGAGTGATGTGGTGGTGTCCCAGAGTGATGTGGTGGTGTCCCAGAGTGATGTGGTGGTGTCCCAGAGTGGTGTCCCAGAGTCATGTGGTGGTGTCCCAGAGTCATGTGGTGGTGTCCCAGAGAGATGTGGTGGTGTCCCAGAGAGATGTGGTGGTGTCCCAGAGAGATGTGGTGGTGTCCCAGAGAGATGTGGTGGTGTCCCAGAGAGATGTGGTGGTGTCCCAGAGAGATGTGGTGGTGTCCCAGAGAGATGTGGTGGTGTCCCAGAGAGATGTGGTGGTGTCCCAGAGAGATGTGGTGGTGTCCCAGAGTGATGTGGTGGTGTCCCAGAGTGATGTGGTGGTGTCCCAGAGTGATGTGGTGGTGTCCCAGAGTGATGTGGTGGTGTCCCAGAGTGATGTGGTGGTGTCCCAGAGTGATGTGGTGGTGTCCCAGAGTGATGTGGTGGTGTCCCAGAGTGATGTGGTGGTGTCCCAGAGTGATGTGGTGGTGTCCCAGAGTGATGTGGTGGTGTCTCAGAGTGATGTGGTGATGTCCCAGAGTGATGTGGTGGTGTCCCAGAGTGATGTGGTGGCGTCCCAGAGTGATGTGGTGGCGTCCCAGAGTGATGTGGTGGCGTCCCAGAGTGATGTGGTGGCGTCCCAGAGTGATGTGGTGGCGTCCCAGAGTGATGTGGTGGCGTCCCAGAGTGATGTGGTGGCGTCCCAGAGTGATGTGGTGGCGTCCCAGAGTGATGTGGTGGCGTCCCAGAGTGATGTGGTGGCGTCCCAGAGTGATGTGGTGGCGTCCCAGAGTGATGTGGTGGCGTCCCAGAGTGATGTGGTGGCGTCCCAGAGTGGTGTCCCAGAGTGTGGTGGTGTCCCAGAGTGGTGTCCCAGAGTGATGTGGGGTGGTGTCCCAGAGTGATGTGGTGGTGTCCCAGAGTGATGTGGTGGTGTCCCAGAGTGGTGTGGTGGTGTCCCAGAGTGGTGTGGTGGTGTCCCAGAGTGGTGTGGTGGTGTCCCAGAGTGGTGTGGTGGTGTCCCAGAGTGGTGTGGTGGTGTCCCAGAGTGGTGTGGTGATGTCCCAGAGTGATGTCCCAGACTGATGTGGTGGTGTCCCAGAGTGGTGTGGTGGTGTCCCAGAGTGGTGTGGTGGTGTCCCAGAGTGGTGTGGTGGTGTCCCAGAGTGGTGTGGTGGTGTCCCAGAGTGGTGTGGTGGTGTCCCAGAGTGGTGTGGTGGTGTCCCAGAGTGGTGTGGTGGTGTCCCAGAGTGGTGTTGTGATGTCCCAGAGTGATGTCCCAGACTGATGTGGTGGTGTCCCCGAGTGGTGTCCCCGAGTGATGTGGTGGTGTCCCAGAGTGGTGTCCCCGAGTGATGTGGTGGTGTCCCAGAGTGGTGTCCCCGAGTGATGTGGTGGTGTCCCCGAGTGGTGTCCCCGAGTGATGTGGTGGTGTCCCCGAGTGATGTGGTGGTGTCCCCGAGTGGTGTCCCCGAGTGGTGTGGTGGTGTCCCTGAGTGGTGTCCCAGAGTGATGTGGTGGTGTCCCAGAGTGATGTGGTGGTGTCCCAGAGTGATGTGGTGGTGTCCCAGAGTGATGTGGTGGTGTCCCAGAGTGATGTGGTGGTGTCCCAGAGTGATGTGGTGGTGTCCCAGAGTGATGTGGTGGTGTCCCAGAGTGATGTGGTGGTGTCCCAGAGTGATGTGGTGGTGTCCCAGAGTGATGTGGTGGTGTCCCAGAGTGATGTGGTGGTGTCCCAGAGTGCTGTGGTGGTGTCCCAGAGTGCTGTGGTGGTGTCCCAGAGTGCTGTGGTGGTGTCCCAGAGTGCTGTGGTGGTGTCCCAGAGTGCTGTGGTGGTGTCCCAGAGTGCTGTGGTGGTGTCCCAGAGTGATGTGGTGGTGTCCCAGAGTGATGTGGTGGTGTCCCAGAGTGATTTGGTGGTGTCCCAGAGTGATTTGGTGGTGTCCCAGAGTGATTTGGTGGTGTCCCAGAGTGATTTGGTGGTGTCCCAGAGTGATGTGGTGGTGTCCCAGAGTGGTGTCCCAGAGTGATGTGGTGGTGTCCCAGAGTGGTGTCCCAGAGTGATGTGGTGATGTCCCAGAGTGGTGTCCCAGAGTAATGTGGTGGTGTCCCAGAGTGATGTGGTGGTGTCCCAGAGTGATGTGGTGGTGTCCCAGAGCGATGTGGTGGTGTCCCAGAGCGATGTGGTGGTGTCCCAGAGCGATGTGGTGGTGTGGTGGTGTCCCAGAGCGATGTGGTGGTGTCCCAGAGTGATGTGGTGGTGTCCCCGAGTGGTGTCCCAGAGTAATGTGGTGGTGTCCCCGAGTGGTGTCCCAGAGTAATGTGGTGGTGTCCACGAGTGGTGTCCCAGAGTAATGTGGTGGTGTCCACGAGTGGTGTCCCAGAGTAATGTGGTGGTGTCCACGAGTGGTGTCCCAGAGTGATGTGGTGGTGTCCCAGAGCGATGTGGTGGTGTGGTGGTGTCCCAGAGTGATGTGGTGGTGTCCCAGAGTGGTGTCCCAGAGTCATGTGGTGGTGTCCCAGAGTGATGTGGTGGTGTCCCAGTGAGATGTGGTGGTGTCCCAGAGAGATGTGGTGGTGTCCCAGAGAGATGTGGTGGTGTCCCAGAGAGATGTGGTGGTGTCCCAGAGAGATGTGGTGGTGTCCCAGAGAGATGTGGTGGTGTCCCAGAGTGATGTGGTGGTGTCCCAGAGTGGTGTCCCAGAGTCATGTGGTGGTGTCCCAGAGAGATGTGGTGGTGTCCCAGAGAGATGTGGTGGTGTCCCAGAGAGATGTGGTGGTGTCCCAGAGAGATGTGGTGGTGTCCCAGAGTGATGTGGTGGTGTCCCAGAGTGATGTGGTGGTGTCCCAGAGTGATGTGGTGGTGTCCCAGAGTGATGTGGTGGTGTCCCAGAGTGATGTGGTGGTGTCCCAGAGTGATGTGGTGGTGTCCCAGAGTGATGTGGTGGTGTCCCAGAGTGATGTGGTGGTGTCCCAGAGTGATGTGGTGGTGTCCCAGAGTGATGTGGTGGTGTCCCAGGGTGATGTGGTGGTGTCCCAGGGTGATGTGGTGGTGTCCCAGGGTGATGTGGTGGTGTCCCAGAGTGCTGTGGTGGTGTCCCAGAGTGATGTGGTGGTGTCCCAGAGTGATGTGGTGGTGTCCCAGAGTGATGTGGTGGTGTCCCAGAGTGATGTGGTGGTGCCCCAGAGCGATGTGGCGGTGTCCCAGAGCGATGTGGTGGTGTCCCAGAGCGATGTGGTGGTGTCCCAGGGCGATGTGGTGGTGTCCCAGAGTGATGTGGTGGTGTCCCAGAGTGATGTGGTGGTGTCCCAGAGTGATGTGGTGGTGTCCCAGAGTGATGTGGTGGTGTCCCAGAGTGATGTGGTGGTGTCCCAGAGTGATGTGGTGGTGTCCCATAGTGGTGTCCCAGAGTGATGTGGTGGTGTCCCAGAGTGATGTGCTGGTGTCCCAGAGTGGTGTGGTGGTGTCCCCGAGTGGTGTGGTGGTGTCCCCGAGTGGTGTGGTGGTGTCCCCGAGTGGTGTGGTGGTGTCCCCGAGTGGTCTGGTGGTGTCCCCGAGTGATGTGGTGGTGTCCCAGAGTGATGTGGTGGTGTCCCAGAGTGATGTGGTGGTGTCCCAGAGTGATGTGGTGGTGTCCCAGAGTGATGTGGTGTTGTCCCAGAGTGATGTGGTGGTGTCCCCAGGTGGTGTCCCCGAGTGATGTGGCAGTGTCCCCGAGTGATGTGGCGGTGTCCCCGAGTGATGTGGCGGTGTCCCCGAGTGATGTGGCGGTGACCCCGAGTGATGTGGCGGTGACCCCGAGTGATGTGGCGGTGACCCCGAGTGGTGTCCCAGAGTGATGTGGTGGTGTCCCAGAGTGATGTGGTGGTGTCCCAGAGTGATGTGGTGGTGTCCCAGAGTGATGTGGTGGTGTCCCATAGTGGTGTCCCAGAGTGATGTGGTGGTGTCCCAGAGTGATGTGCTGGTGTCCCCGAGTGGTGTGGTGGTGTCCCCGAGTGGTGTGGTGGTGTCCCCGAGTGGTGTGGTGGTGTCCCCGAGTGGTGTGGTGGTGTCCCCGAGTGGTGTGGTGGTGTCCCCGAGTGGTGTGGTGGTGTCCCCGAGTGATGTGGTGGTGTCCCCGAGTGATGTGGTGGTGTCCCAGAGTGATGTGGTGGTGTCCCAGAGTGATGTGGTGGTGTCCCAGAGTGATGTGGTGGTGTCCCCAGGTGGTGTCCCCGAGTGATGTGGCGGTGTCCCCGAGTGATGTGGCGGTGTCCCAGAGTGATGTGGCGGTGTCCCAGAGTGATGTGGCGGTGACCCCGAGTGATGTGGCGGTGACCCCGAGTGATGTGGCGGTGACCCCGAGTGATGTGGCGGTGACCCCGAGTGATGTGGCGGTGACCCCGAGTGGTGTCCCAGAGTGATGTGGTGGTGTCCCAGAGTGATGTGGTGGTGTCCCAGAGTGATGTCCCAGAGTGATGTGGTGGTGTCCCAGAGTGATGTGCTGGTGTCCCAGAGTGATGTGGTGGTGTCCCAGAGTGCTGTCCCAGAGTGGTGTGGTGGTGTCCCCGAGTGGTGTGGTGGTGTCCCCGAGTGGTGTGGTGGTGTCCCCGAGTGGTGTGGTGGTGTCCCCGAGTGATGTGGTGGTGTCCCCGAGTGATGTGGTGATGTCCCAGAGTGATGTGGGTGATGTGGTGATGTCCCAGAGTGATGTGGGTGATGTGGTGGTGTCCCAGAGTGATGTGGTGGTGTCCCAGAGTGATGTGGTGGTGTCCCAGAGTGATGTGGTGGTGTCCCAGAGTGATGTGCTGGTGTCCCAGAGTGATGTGGTGGTGTCCCAGAGTGATGTGGTGATGTCCCCGAGTGATGTGGTGGTGTCCCCGAGTGATGTGGTGGTGTCCCAGAGTGATGTGGTGGTGTCCCAGAGTGATGTGGTGGTGTCCCAGAGTGCTGTGGTGGTGTCCCAGAGTGCTGTGGTGGTGTCCCAGAGTGCTGTGGTGGTGTCCCAGAGTGCTGTGGTGGTGTCCCAGAGTGCTGTGGTGGTGTCCCAGAGTGATGTGGTGGTGTCCCAGAGTGATGTGGTGGTGTCCCAGAGTGATGTGGTGGTGTCCCAGAGTGATGTGGTGGTGTCCCAGAGTGATAGGGTGGTGTCCCAGAGTGATGTGGTGGTGCCCCAGAGCGATGTGGTGGTGCCCCAGAGCGATGTGGTGGTGCCCCAGAGCGATGTGGTGGTGTCCCAGAGTGATGTGGTGGTGTCCCAGAGTGATGTGGTGGTGTCCCAGAGTGATGTGGTGGTGTCCCATAGTGGTGTCCCAGAGTGATGTGGTGGTGTCCCAGAGTGATGTGCTGGTGTCCCAGAGTGGTGTGGTGGTGTCCCAGAGTGGTGTGGTGGTGTTTTAGAGTGGTGTGGTGGTGTCCCAGAGTGGTGTGGTGGTGTCCCAGAGTGGTGTGGTGGTGTCCCCGAGTGATGTGGTGGTGTCCCAGAGTGATGTGGTGGTGTCCCAGAGTGATGTGGTGGTGTCCCAGAGTGATGTGGTGGTGTCCCAGAGTGATGTGGTGGTGTCCCCAGGTGGTGTCCCCGAGTGATGTGGCGGTGTCCCCGAGTGATGTGGCGGTGTCCCCGAGTGATGTGGCGGTGTCCCCGAGTGATGTGGCGGTGTCCCCGAGTGATGTGGCGGTGTCCCCGAGTGATGTGGCGGTGACCCCGAGTGATGTGGCGGTGACCCCGAGTGATGTGGCGGTGACCCCGAGTGGTGTCCCAGAGTGATGTGGTGGTGTCCCAGAGTGATGTCCCAGAGTGATGTGGTGGTGTCCCAGAGTGATGTGCTGGTGTCCCAGAGTGATGTGCTGGTGTCCCGGAGTGGTGTCGCAGAGTGGTGTGGTGGTGTCCCCGAGTGGTGTGGTGGTGTCCCCGAGTGGTGTGGTGGTGTCCCCGAGTGGTGTGGTGGTGTCCCCGAGTGGTGTGGTGGTGTCCCCGAGTGGTGTGGTGGTGTCCCAGAGTGATGTGGTGATGTCCCAGAGTGACCGAGTGGTGTGGTGGTGTCCCCGAGTGGTGTGGTGGTGTCCCCGAGTGGTGTGGTGGTGTCCCAGAGTGATGTGGTGATGTCCCAGAGTGATGTGGTGGTGTCCCAGAGTGATGTGGTGGTGTCCCAGAGTGATGTCCCAGAGTGATGTGGTGGTGTCCCAGAGGGATGTGCTGGTGTCCCAGAGTGATGTGGTGGTGTCCCAGAGTGATGTGGTGGTGTCCCAGAGTGATGTGGTGGTGTCCCAGAGTGATGTGGTGGTGTCCCCGAGTGATGTGGTGGTGTCCCCGAGTGATGTGGTGGTGTCCCCGAGTGATGTGGTGGTGTCCCCGAGTGATGTGGTGGTGTCCCCGAGTGGTGTGGTGGTGTCCCCGAGTGATGTGGTGGTGTCCCCGAGTGATGTGGTGGTGTCCCAGAGTCGTGTCCCAGAGTGATGTGGCGGTGTCCCCGAGTGATGTGGCGGTGTCCCAGAGTGATGTGGTGGTGTCCCAGAGTGATGTGGTGGTGTCCCAGAGTGATGTGGTGGTGTCCCCTGGTGGTGTCCCCGAGTGATGTGGTGGTGTCCCAGAGTGATGTGGTGGTGTCCCCGAGTGGTGTGGTGGTGTCCTCGAGAGATGTGGTGGTGTCCTCGAGTGATGTGGTGGTGTCCTCGAGTGATGTGGTGGTGTCCTCGAGTGATGTGGTGGTGTCCTCGAGTGATGTGGTGGTGTCCTCGAGTGATGTGGTGGTGTCCTCGAGTGATGTGGTGGTGTCTTCGAGTGATGTGGTCATGTCCCTGAGTGGTGTGGTCATGTCCCTGAGTGGTGTGGTCATGTCCCTGAGTGGTGTCCCAGAATGATGTGGTGGTGTCCCAGAGTGATGTGGTGGTGTCCCAGAGTGATGTGGTGGTGTCCCAGAGTGATGTGGTAGTGTCCCCGAGTGATGTGGTGGTGTCCCCGAGTGATGTGGTGGTGTCCCCGAGTGATGTGGTGGTGTCCCCGAGTGATGTGGTCATGTCCCGTGGTTGTGCCCCCGAGTGACGTTGTGGTGCCCCCGAGTGACGTGGTGGTGCCCCCGAGTGACGTGGTGGTGCCCCCGAGTAGTGAATTTGGTTCTGGCACAATTTGGAACAACTACTACTCACTAAGCTATCCAAAGCCACTACTTACCACAGCCCTCCTAAGGACTCATAAAAACACCACACAGACACATAAAATACCAACCTGAGAAAGGAATAATACAAATAACCACACATATGCAACTAAAAGTACTGAAAATCCAGAGCCATAGTCTTGGGGGATATATACAACAATGCAACAAGCGAGCAAATCAACACCTTCCAGAGAAAATGTGGTGGTGTCCCCGAGTGATGTGGTGGTGTCCCCGAGTGATGTGGTGGTGTCCCCGAGTGATGTGGTGGTGTCCCCGAGTGATGTGGTGGTGTCCCCGAGTGATGTGGTGGTGTCACCGAGTGGTGTGGTGGTGTCCCCGAGTGGTGTCCCCGAGTGATGTGGTGGTGTCCCCGAGTGATGTGGTGGTGTCCCAGAGTCGTGTCCCAGAGTGATGTGGCGGTGTCCCCGAGTGATGTGGCGGTGTCCCAGAGTGATGTGGTGGTGTCCCAGAGTGATGTGGTGGTGTCCCAGAGTGATGTGGTGGTGTCCCCTGGTGGTGTCCCCGAGTGATGTGGTGGTGTCCCAGAGTGATGTGGTGGTGTCCCCGAGTGGTGTGGTGGTGTCCCCGAGTGGTGTGGTGGTGTCCCCGAGTGGTGTGGTGGTGTCCCCGAGTGGTGTGGTGGTGTCCCCGAGTGGTGTGGTGGTGTCCCAGAGTGATGTGGTGTTGTCCCAGAGTGATGTGGTGGTGTCCCAAAGTGATGTCCCAGAGTGATGTGGTGGTGTCACAGAGTGATGTGGTGGTGTCCCAGAGTGATGTGGTGGTGTCCCAGAGTGATGTGGTGCTGTCCCAGAGTGATGTGGTGATGTCCCAGAGTGATGTGGTGGTGTCCCAGAGTGATGTGGTGGTGTCCCAGAGTGATGTGGTGGTGTCCCAGGTGGTGTCCCCGAGTGGTGTGGTGGTGTCCCCGAGTGATGTGGTGGTGTCCCGGAGTGATGTGGTGGTGTCCCAGAGTCGTGTCCCAGAGTGATGTGGCGGTGTCCCCGAGTGATGTGGTGGTGTCCCCGAGTGATGTGGCGGTGTCCCCGAGTGATGTGGCGGTGTCCCCGAGTGATGTGGTGGTGTCCCAGAGTGATGTGGTGGTGTCCCCTGGTGGTGTCCCCGAGTGATGTGGTGGTGTCCCAGAGTGATGTGGTGGTGTCCCAGAGTGATGTGGTGGTGTCCCCTGGTGGTGTCCCCGAGTGATGTGGCGGTGTCCCAGAGTGATGTGGCGGTGTCCCCGAGTGATGTGGCGGTGTCCCCGAGTGATGTGGCGGTGTCCCCGAGTGATGTGGCGGTGTCCCCGAGTGATGTGGCGGTGTCCCCGAGTGGTGTGGTGGTGTCCCCGAGTGGTGTGGTGGTGTCCCCGAGTGGTGTGGTGGTGTCCCCGAGTGGTGTGGTGGTGTCCCAGAGTGATGTGGTGTTGTCCCAGAGTGATGTGGTGGTGTCCCAAAGTGATGTCCCAGAGTGATGTGGTGGTGTCACAGAGTGATGTGGTGGTGTCCCAGAGTGATGTGGTGGTGTCCCAGAGTGATGTGGTGCTGTCCCAGAGTGATGTGGTGATGTCCCAGAGTGATGTGGTGGTGTCCCAGAGTGATGTGGTGGTGTCCCAGAGTGATGTGGTGGTGTCCCAGGTGGTGTCCCCGAGTGGTGTGGTGGTGTCCCCGAGTGATGTGGTGGTGTCCCGGAGTGATGTGGTGGTGTCCCAGAGTCGTGTCCCAGAGTGATGTGGCGGTGTCCCCGAGTGATGTGGTGGTGTCCCCGAGTGATGTGGCGGTGTCCCCGAGTGATGTGGCGGTGTCCCCGAGTGATGTGGTGGTGTCCCAGAGTGATGTGGTGGTGTCCCCTGGTGGTGTCCCCGAGTGATGTGGTGGTGTCCCAGAGTGATGTGGTGGTGTCCCAGAGTGATGTGGTGGTGTCCCCTGGTGGTGTCCCCGAGTGATGTGGCGGTGTCCCAGAGTGATGTGGCGGTGTCCCCGAGTGATGTGGCGGTGTCCCCGAGTGATGTGGCGGTGTCCCCGAGTGATGTGGCGGTGTCCCCGAGTGATGTGGCGGTGTCCCCGAGTGATGTGGCGGTGTCCCCGAGTGATGTGGCGGTGTCCCCGAGTGATGTGGCGGTGTCCCCGAGTGATGTGGCGGTGACCCCGAGTGATGTGGCGGTGACCCCGAGTGATGTGGCGGTGACCCCGAGTGATGTGGCGGTGACCCCGAGTGGTGTGGCGGTGACCCCGAGTGGTGTCCCAGAGTGATGTGGTGGTGTCCCCGAATGACGTGGTGGGGACACCACCACATCATTCGGACACACCACCACGTCATTCGGACACACCGAGTGATGTGGTGGTGTCCCCGAGTGGTGTGGTGGTGTCCCCGAGTGGTGTCCCCGAGTGATGTGGTGGTGTCCCCGAGTGATGTGGTGGTGTCCCAGAGTCGTGTCCCAGAGTGATGTGGCGGTGTCCCCGAGTGATGTGGCGGTGTCCCAGAGTGATGTGGTGGTGTCCCAGAGTGATGTGGTGGTGTCCCAGAGTGATGTGGTGGTGTCCCCTGGTGGTGTCCCCGAGTGATGTGGTGGTGTCCCAGAGTGATGTGGTGGTGTCCCCGAGTGGTGTGGTGGTGTCCCCGAGTGGTGTGGTGGTGTCCCCGAGTGATGCGGTGGTGTCCCCGAGTGATGCGGTGGTGTCCCCGAGTGGTGTCCCCGAATGATGTGGTGGTGTCCCCGAGTGGTGACCCCAGAGTGATGTGGTGGTGACCCCGAGTGATGTGGCGGTGTCCCCGAGTGGTGTCCCAGAGTGATGTGGTGGTGTCCCCGAATGACGTGGTGGTGTCCCAGAGTGATGTGGTGGTGTCCCCGAATGACATGGTGGTGTGTCCGAATGATGTGGTGATGTCCCCAGAGTGATGTGGTGGTGTCCCCGAGTGATGTGGTGGTGTCCCCGAGTGATGTGGTGGTGTCCCCGAGTGATGTGGTGGTGTCCCCGAGTGGTGTCCCAGAGTGATGTGGTGGTGTCCCAGAGTGATGTGGTGGTGTCCCAGAGTGATGTGGTGGTGTCCCAGAGTGATGTGGTGTGTCCCCGGGTGATGTGATGGTGTTCCAGGGTGATGTGATGGTGTTCCAGGGTGATGTGATGGTGTTCCAGGGTGATGTGATGGTGTTCCAGGGTGATGTGATGGTGTTCCAGGGTGATGTGATGGTGTTCCAGGGTGATGTGATGGTGTTCCAGGGTGATGTGATGGTGTTCCAGGGTGATGTGATGGTGTTCCAGGGTGATGTGGTGGTGTGCCAGGGGTGATGTGGTGGTGTGCCAGGGGTGATGTGGTGGTGTGCCAGGGGTGATGTGGTGGTGTGCCAGGGGTGATGTGGTGGTGTGCCAGGGGTGATGTGGTGGTGTGCCAGGGGTGATGTGGTGGTGTCCCAGGGTGATGTGGTGGTGTCCCAGGGTGATGTGGTGGTGTCCCAGGGTGATGTGGTGGTGTTCCAGGGTGATGTGGTGGTGTTCCAGGGTGATGTGGTGGTGTTCCAAGGTGATGTGGTGGTGTTCCAAGGTGATGTGGTGGTGTTCCAAGGTGATGTGGTGGTGTTCCAAGGTGATGTAGTGGTGCCCCAGGGTGATGTGGTGGTGATGTGGTGGTGTCCCAGGGTGATGTGGTGGTGTCCTCGAGTGATGTGGTCATGTCCCTGAGTGGTGTCCCAGAGTGATGTGGTGGTGTCATCGAGTGATGTGGTGGTGTCATCGAGTGATGTGGTGGTGTCATCGAGTGATGTGGTGGTGTCATCGAGTGATGTGGTGGTGTCATCGAGTGATGTGGTGGTGTCCTCGAGTGATGTGGTGGTGTCCTCGAGTGATGTGGTTGTGTCCCAGGGTGATGTGGTGGTGTCCCAGGGTGATGTGGTTGTGTCCCAGGGTGATGTGGTGGTGTCCCAGGGTGATGTGGTGGTGTCCCAGGGTGATGTGGTGGTGTCCCAGGGTGATGTGGTGGTGTCCCAGGGTGATGTGGTGGTGTCCCAGGGTGATGTGGTGGTGTCCCAGGGTGATGTGGTGGTGTCCCAGGGTGATGTGGTGGTGTCCCAGAGTGATGTGGTGGTGTCCCAGAGTGATGTGGTGGTGTCCCAGAGTGATGTGGTGGTGTCCCAGAGTGATGTGGTGGTGTCCCAGAGTGATGTGGTGGTGTCCCAGAGTGATGTGGTGGTGTCCCAGATTGATGTGGTGGTGTCCCAGAGTGATGTTGTGGTGTCCCAGGGTGATGTGATGGTGTTCCAGGGTGATGTGGTGGTGTTCCAGGGTGATGTGGTGGTGTTCCAGGGTGATGTGGTGGTGTGCCAGGGGTGATGTGGTGGTGTGCCAGGGGTGATGTGGTGGTGTGCCAGGGGTGATGTGGTGGTGTGCCAGGGGTGATGTGGTGGTGTGCCAGGGGTGATGTGGTGGTGTGCCAGGGGTGATGTGGTGGTGTGCCAGGGGTGATGTGGTGGTGTGCCAGGGGTGATGTGGTGGTGTCCCAGGGTGATGTGGTGGTGTCCCAGGGTGATGTGGTGGTGTTCCAGGGTGATGTGGTGGTGTTCCAGGGTGATGTGGTGGTGTTCCAGGGTGATGTGGTGGTGTTCCAGGGTGATGTGGTGGTGTTCCAAGGTGATGTGGTGGTGTTCCAAGGTGATGTGGTGGTGTTCCAAGGTGATGTGGTGGTGTTCCAAGGTGATGTGGTGGTGTTCCAAGGTGATGTGGTGGTGTTCCAGGGTGATGTAGTGGTGTCCCAGGGTGATGTGGTGGTGATGTGGTGGTGTCCCAGGGTGATGTGGTGGTGTCCTCGAGTGATGTGGTGGTGTCCTCGAGTGATGTGGTGGTGTCCTCGAGTGATGTGGTCATGTCCCTGAGTGGTGTCCCAGAGTGATGTGGTGGTGTCATCGAGTGATGTGGTGGTGTCATCGAGTGATGTGGTGGTGTCATCGAGTGATGTGGTGGTGTCATCGAGTGATGTGGTGGTGTCCTCGAGTGATGTGGTGGTGTCCTCGAGTGATGTGGTGGTGTCCTCGAGTGATGTGGTGGTGTCCTCGAGTGATGTGGTGGTGTCCCAGGGTGATGTGGTGGTGTCCCAGGATGATGTGGTGGTGTCCCAGGGTGATGTGGTGGTGTCCCAGGGTGATGTGGTGGTGTCCCAGCGTGATGTGGTGGTGTCCCAGCGTGATGTGGTGGTGTCCCAGCGTGATGTGGTGGTGTCCCAGCGTGATGTGGTGGTGTCCCAGGGTGATGTGGTGGTGTCCCAGGGTGATGTGGTGGTGTCCCAGGGTGATGTGGTGGTTTCCCAGAGTGATGTGGTGGTGTCCCAGAGTGATGTAGTGGTGTCCCAGAGTGATGTAGTGGTGTCCCAGAGTGATGTTGTCATGTCCCAGAGTGATGTGCTGGTGTCCCTGAGCGTAAGTAAGTAATTTTCATTGTTTTAGGTTAATTAAAACTATTACAAAAATACATTGATAGCTCATACCTTCGGATAAAAGATTGTAAGAAAAATATATTATTTTTAAAACAAGAGAACTTTGATAAAAACAGTTTGGTGCAGGTGTGAGGTCCAAGTGTGGTGTCTTGGCCAATATTCAACTAATCCGGTCTGGTGCCATCTTCCAGATATTTTAGTTTCAGTCCCAGACATTTCAGGTATTTGACCAACTTCCCATTTATTGGGGAAGGCCTGGGTCGAAACAAGCAAGAACCGCTTGTCTGCGTGTGCAGATTTTTAGTTCATTGAAGGCAGTTTTTAACAGGGCTACTCTTTCCTCTTTCAGCCTTGGGCAGGTGCATAGTAGATGTTCGAAGTCTTCACACTCTGCCCCGCACAGCCTGCATTTTGTCCCCCAGTGTCCCTGAGTGGTGTCCCAGAGTGGTGTGGTGGTGTCTACGAATGATGTGGTGGTGTCCCCGAATGATGTGGTGGTGTCCCCGAGAGATGTGGTGGTGTCCCCGAGAGATGTGGTGGTGTTCCCGAGTGATGTGGTGAGGTCCCCGAGTGATGTGGTGAGGTCCCCGAGTGATGTGGTGAGGTCCCCGAGTGATGTGGTGAGGTCCCCGAGTGATGTGGTGAGGTCCCCGAGTGATGTGGTGAGGTCCCCGAGTGATGTGGTCGTGTCCCCGAGTGACGTGGTCGTGTCCCCGAGTGACTTGGTGATGTCCCAGAGTGATGTGGTGATGTCCCAGAGTGATGTGGTGATGTCCCAGAGTGATGTGGTGATGTCCCAGAGTGATGTGGTGATGTCCCAGAGTGATGTGGTGGTGTCCCAGGGTGATGTGGTGGTGTCCGAGGGTGATGTGGTGGTGTCCCAGGGTGATGTGGTGGTGTCCCAGGGTGGTGTGGTGGTGTCCCCGAGTGATGTGGTCATGTCCCTGAGTGGTGTCCCCGAGTGATGTGGTGGTGTCCTCGAGTGATGTGGTGGTGTCCGAGTGATGTGGTGGTGTCCTCGAATGATGTGGTGGTGTCCTCGAGTGATGTGGTGGTGTCCTCGAGTGATGTGGTGGTGTCCTCGAGAGATGTGGTGGTGTCCTCGAGTGATGTGGTGGTGTCCTCGAGTGATGTGGTGGTGTCCTCGAGAGATGTGGTGGTGTCCTCGAGTGATGTGGTGGTGTCCTCGAGTGATGTGGTGGTGTCCTCGAGTGATGTGGTGGTGTCCTCGAGTGATGTGGTGGTGTCCTCGAGTGATGTGGTGGTGTCTTCGAGTGATGTGGTGGTGTCCTCGAGTGATGTGGTGGTGTCTTCGAGTGATGTGGTCATGTCCCTGAGTGGTGTGGTCATGTCCCTGAGTGGTGTGGTCATGTCCCTGAGTGGTGTCCCAGAATGATGTGGTGGTGTCCCAGAGTGATGTGGTGGTGTCCCAGAGTGATGTGGTAGTGTCCCAGAGTGATGTGGTAGTGTCCCCGAGTGATGTGGTGGTGTCCCCGAGTGATGTGGTGGTGTCCCCGAGTGATGTGGTGGTGTCCCCGAGTGATGTGGTCATGTCCCGTGGTTGTGCCCCCGAGTGACGTTGTGGTGCCCCCGAGTGACGTGGTGGTGCCCCCGAGTGACGTGGTGGTGCCCCCGAGTAGTGAATTTGGTTCTGGCACAATTTGGAACAACTACTACTCACTAAGCTATCCAAAGCCACTACTTACCACAGCCCTCCTAAGGACTCATAAAAACACCACACAGACACATAAAATACCAACCTGAGAAAGGAATAATACAAATAACCACACATATGCAACTAAAAGTACTGAAAATCCAGAGCCATAGTCTTGGGGGATATATACAACAATGCAACAAGCGAGCAAATCAACACCTTCCGGTGACAGAGAATCTCTCCTTGGGATTCCCTATTGCACCCAGGTGCAATTCTTAGATATCTTCCTCTGGGGTACAAGAATAGCCAATTAGGATTACATTTTATATTTCCCGGCCTGGTGATGTTACAACCTCCCTCTTCAACAATTACCTGCAAGAAGGGCAACTTACAATCCATCTATGTGACAGCACTTGATACAAGAAAGATTCTAACCTCCCATTCCAAAGAATATAGACAAATTATGATCTGGGGTCTTCTATTTACACAATGATAGAATCACAAGGAAAGAAATAACTAAAGATTATCACAATCACCAAAACATTCACACACATAAAAGCTGAAAAGTAAAGATGGTTAGACATAAACAGTTATAATAAAAACATTCTTAGAACACCTCACCATGTTTCTATACATCTGGCTTTCAAGTGGGCCCATCTCTCTGGTTTGATCAGGATTCTTTGTTATCACCAGACCACCATCACCAACAGATCAGCATTTCTAGCATCTGATGTTACCCATGGCCTTTCAATCCGAACAAACTGGCTTCCAACTGGCTCTTCCATCTGAATGGCTCCTGACAAATGGCAAATAGCAAATGGCATCCTGCCCTCTAACTCTCTTGCTAATATAGAATGCAGGTTTTCCAGAGAAGCTCATAGCAAGCGTTCAGCCTCCCACCAGATTCCTAAAGACGCACCCCCAGCCGGCCGAACTGTTGTTGCGTCTCCAGCAGAGGAAAAGCACATTCCTCCGATAAGAACCGGTCCTCTCTGGTTCATAGCAAGCGAACAACACATTGAAACCAAAACACAGCCCTTCACCTACAAGCTGCCCAGAGAGATCATGTTAGAAAAGAACATGGCATTTCTAAAGCATAGACCTCTAGGCCCAAAAAAGAGCAAAGATTTTAGAAAGAAGGCATAAGATCATACCAAAGCCAACAGGCCTACACATCCCTATATTATGTGATGATGTGAATTGCAAAGCATGTCAAAGGCAATAGTCAGTGCTGTCTAAGTTTCTACAATATGCTGAGATGGTGGTGGGCAATGGCCATAATCAGACCCAATCATTATCTACCCAAAATACCGTTACTATACACAGAGTGATGTGGTGGTGTCCCCGAGTGATGTGGTGGTGTCCCCGAGTGATGTGGTGGTGTCCCCGAGTGATGTGGTGGTGTCCCTGAGTTGGAGGGTGGAGTTGGATGGAGAGCAAGGAGTAACAGAAAGAGCGTGGGTGTGAGAAAGACGTAGAGAGAGGGGTAGGAGGAGAAACAAGATATGTTTAATGCACGGATAGTGCTTAGAACAGTTTACTGAAAATGTGTCAAGGAACAGCATGTTTTGTTCAGCAAGCGCTATTGCCTTTTTTCTTTTCTTTTGCAAGATCACCAGGCCTTTCATTGATTCCATCCTTAGGCTCTGTGCAAGAAGTTATTTACATTTATACAAGGGGAAGGAGGAGAGATTTGGTGGGGAAGGCTGAAGAGCTTTGGTAGGAAAGGAGCAAGGGCTAGGATGTAAGCACAGGAAGAGCCTTGTAGACATGTGTGGTAAAGAAATCCGCTTCCTCTGAACATGTAAAGCATTTAGTTTAAGGTGCAAAAATCAGCAGTTGAAGATGCTGGAATACTGAGTAATAAAGTGGCAGAAGAAACGAGGTGGCACATTTTAAAAGGTCACATTGTGAATAGTGTACTGCTGACCCTCTACTGATGAGGAGCTACCACAACGCAGAGTGTCTGGGGAGAAGTCACACTTTCGTTGAAATACTTAGACCACCTGGCCTATAGTCCTCAAAGCATAATTGGGCACCTTCAAGTATAAGAGGTTAGAAAATGCCTGTGCCATAAGATCCGATAATTGTGCTTAGTTTCAAGGAGATAGCGGTCAGCAGGACTCCATCACACAGATTTCACAGATAACAAGCTAAAAGCACCAGTGAAGGTCTTACTGTAAACAGCAGGAGTCAATGGTGCTTTGGCACTGCACACCAAAGAGAGAGAATGCATGTGTGAGAGAGTGTGTGTGAGAGAGTGTGTGTGAGAGAGAGTGTGTGAGAGAGTGTGTGTGAGAGAGTGTGTGTGTGAGTGAGTGTGTGTGTGAGTGAGTGAGTGTGTGTGTGAGTGAGTGTGTGTGAGTGAGTGTGTGAGTGTGTGAGTGTGTGAGTGTGTGCGTGAGTGCGTGAGTGTGAGAGTGCGTGAGTGCGTGAGTGCGTGAGTGCGTGTGTGTTCGCGTGAGGGGAGAGAGAAGAGATGTGTGTGAGGGAGAGAGCGCGTGCATGCGTGCAAGAGTGTGCATGTGTTCGTGTGTGTGAGAGAGAGTGCATGTGTTTGTGCATGTGTGTGTGTAAGTGAGAGAATGTGCATGTGTGAGAGAGAGCGTGCATGTGTGTGAGGGGGAGAGAGAAAGAGCAGAGAGCCTGCATGTGTGAGTATGCGTGTGTGTCAGTGTGAGAGAGTGTGCATGTGTGCGTGCCTGTGTGTGTGAGAGAGAGAGAGTTGATGCTGCATGGCAGAGCATGTTGGGGATCCCACAGCAACCCTCGAACCCCTGTAGGCATGTTTCGTGGAAAACATGAATAGGAGTCCAACTCGAGGATAGTAGGCGTGTGTAGAAATAAAAACAAAACAATAAACCGTGAATTATAGTCATGCGCAAAGCACAAAAGATTCTTAGCTACCATAATCATGAGACAACCCAACTGTCCACGTGAATTGACACGATCAACTGTACACACATCCTAACCGCATGTGATCCTGAATGAGGACACCGTGCGGCCTCTCAGAAATCACAATTCTATACAGGTTGTTGCCACCAATGGAAAGATAAAGAAAAGGAAACGTGAACTGCACAGAACCCAGTGATGTCATGCTCAAACCGGGATACTGAAATAGAAAGGAAGCCTGACGATAAGTAGGTGCAGAAGAAAAAAATCACTTTCATGACTCGGAGACAACGGACATCGGGAGGGGGCAGGAACAAAAGGAATTAGCGGCCGCATGCTGGCAAATTGTGACCTGCAGAAGCGTGAATGGGAAGAGCGGATAGCCGTGGGAGGGAAAGTAGGAGTGTGCTTGTGTGAGCACGCGGGGCGGGGAGCGGCAGCCTTTGAAGTGTGATGTGAGGCACAGACATGGTGGTGTGTGACGTGGCTGGTTTGTGCACGCGCATAGATCACATGAACTGTGGCTAATCTGCCGTTGGTAGACTGTTCTTTTGCCCTTACTATAATCTCTGCCAGCAATGCGAAAGCGCATTGGCAGGCCGAGACCTAAACAACCGCAGATGCCAGATCACATGGCATCCTGGGGCACTGAAAGACACCAAACAGCGTGATGAATGAAGTAAGGGATTTGGCTTCTGGGTGGAGGAAAGATCTAGCATGCTTAAGTATCTTGCGTCCCCAATCATACTTATGTAATTAATCTTTGGCCAGGGAAATCTGTTGACTCATAAACTGTTTAAATCTCTGAGGTCCACACACATGATACTTCTCCCACCTGCCTTCTATGCGACGACTTTTGGGGGAAAGCCATAGTGAACTCTCAATAGGCTCAATGACACCTTGTGATCCTATATATCAAAACCGGTAGACGGAGGGTCCTAGGGTACATTTATAGACTAGTCTAGTCTGTTCAGTTCATTTTCTAAAGGAACACATATTAAATTAGGAATATTTATAACTTTGTGTACAACAGGCAGTGTGATATTTTTTAATTAATATGTGTTGACTGTTCTTTATATGGCCCAACTTTTCACAAAAAACTTCTGTAAATTTCTCACATACAATATTTTTCAAATGTACATTTTCAATGCCCATGACCGGTCCTGAACTACTGGGATTCAACAATGCCTAGTTCTTTTTGATGTTTCCAGCCGTGTAAGTTTGACCCGCTCAGCCACATTCACCTTGCCTCTGGTAGAACACTCTTTAAAAAAAAAAGCACATTTCTAACATTCCCAATAAAAGTAAAGGGTCTTGGTTGTAATACCAGCCCCCCCCCCCCCCCCCCCCAAATCCCCACCCACCCGGATTTATATCAGCAGACAAAAACATAACCCTTATTACCCAATTCCTCCTGAAATGTTTTGCGGTCGATGAAGGTATAAAGAGAGCAAGAGTCTGCAAACATCTTTACTTTAGTATCATCTAACTGGACTTCACTCGCAAGATAATCAACACAATCCTCAAATTTAATTTGGAACAGTTTATGCAAAAGCGAGCAAAATGACCTCTTATTACATTTCCTGCATACACCAGACCTTGCAGGACACACAGGACTGCTAGTCAAATTATTATAATTGGACCAACTGTAACATTTATACCTTTCCCAACGCTGTACCTGATCTTTCTTGCCACTGCTACTATCTTTATTGCTTCTTTTGTTCCGGTCAGCACTAGTGATCTGTTTCCACTACTGTTGCTCTACATTACTTTGCCTCATTTCTTTGAGGCACTCGCTGCGTGCTCTCTTGGGAAAATAGGGGGCCCCTGCCTAATCGAATGAACCCTGGCAAGGAAACAGCAAAAGGGGGTAAAGTCAGAACAAAAATGCACCGGGTTATGTGCCTGTTAAAGAAAGGGGAGGAAAACTGAATAACTAATGACTAAAAACACTCTAGTGTTGATTTCTTATGATATTTTATTTTTGTAACATCTTTTTTTCTTAGCAAATGTTTTTCTTAATTCATTATACGTGCAAATTGTTATAGGTAAAAAAAGACAAAACATGTGCAAATGGTGTAAGACTAGACAATTTGATTGATTATTAAAAAATACAGAAGTGCATTCCTTTTCAACGCGTTTCGGCGTGAGCCTTCTTCAGGAAGTCTGTATTCATGCACCAATATCTGCTGGCGAATAAAGCACAAGCGGATGAGAATGTACTGTCGTTTGATAAAAGAATCAGTCCACCTGCTGGTATGTAGTTGTCTTGAAAGTTTTCTATCTGACGGTGGTCTATAGATGCATGAACGAACGGGGCTTCTATCTTCACTGATTATATCGGTCGGTTTGCGCGGTGTTCGCTCCAATATATTAACTATATGAAGGTATATGGTACCATTGATCAGAAGACACTAGTTTAATGCAGGTAACGTGTTCACCCTCATGGATCCAGGGAGGACTCCATCTAAAATAATGAGGATCCGTCCATGGCCCGATCGTCCGTCAGCAGGGTCCGCCTCGCACTCGCTGCGTGCTCAACACTTTTTGATAAATCAATGGCTTGCTTTAAATCAGGATTAAGGGCAAGTGGGGGCGTGGCTTGACACCCGAGGAACATGGTGGCGTTTGAGTAATGCTCCCCGGACCGGCATGGCGGGTTTGCGCTTTTCACCTAACAAAAGTGAAGCTACTCGGACGAAGGAGTCTTGGAAGATCTGCTGCCCAGGATGAGACCTTATTGATAATGGGGTTGCCCCCAAGGTCAAACTGGACCTGGGCGCAATACTGGAATGAAAACAATGGTCCGTGACCAGAATTGGAGTATAGTTACTATTTATCCTACAAACTAATTCTTGCGAATGAGGTAATGAATAACATAAATGATACGGATGCATCTAGATTCAACTTTTCTTTGCATCAATTCAATAGGCCACACATATGAATCTGTATAATAAATTCCATGTCATTTATTATAAAACAAATCAATTGTTCATATAATGGTCTCGGGTTGCGCTCAAGAGGATAGGTGAAAAAGATAAAGTAGTGTTGTGGGAAAATAAGAAGGTGATTCAAGAATTGAAGGACGTTTCAATATTTCAATTACTGATAATAAAGATTAGTTTCCAGAAAACCTGTCCATAAACAATTTACATGTCAATCTGTAAGTTTTTGTCTGCATTCAATACATTTTTGTAAATTTTTGCTGGTATGATAAGGTGAGTAGTAGGTACAGGTCTTGATCAAGGTAGGGGCGTCGACGTTTCCACTACTATGCAATGTGGAAATTAGACCCTTTGCTGCGAGTCTTCATCAGGACAGTAAGTGTGCAACCTAAAGTGAAAACCATGTGTTAGTGTGTGGCTTATATGTGTGGTATAACAATGGTCAGAAAAAATTACAATCTACTGACCTACACCTGCAGCCAAGCCTGGCTAAACAGGAAATCCATTAGAAGTGCCTGGAGGTTCAAGGTCGCCTCGAAGCGGTTAATCCGGTGTGTTGCGTACACATCACCAAAATGGCGAAACATCAATTTCAAACGTTGAGCGGATGCCCCTTATCTGAAATATAAGTGAGACATACTAAGCCTGATAGGTCAAACAGACAGGTTAAAAGACAGTTAGACAACTCAGGTGCTCTGCCTTTCCAAGGTTGCTAGTGGAACAATTACGTAAGCGGTTGTGTCTAAAAGGCTCGTGTGGCCAAGTGCAACCTGCATCAAGTTCAAACCGCAGTGGAACCCGGGTGTATGTATGTATGTATAGGCATTTATATAGCGCACTACTTACCCGGAGGGTCCCAAGGCGCTTCGACCGCTGCGAAACCCTTCCTGGCTTCCCTGAGAGATGGTCCCTTAATGGGTATCTCCAGGGTGAGACCAGGCATCCCCGGCGGTCTGGTGGGGCTGTTAGTAAAGATGAGGCAAGCTAATGCCCAGAGTTGCCGAGTGTGATCGCTGATCAGAGTGGGCACCGAGGCGAGAGAATTATCGAGTCCGCTGACACTGGTCCAGAAACCTGCCGCGCCGGGAATCGAACCCTGGTCCCGGGCCGTCCTCTGCTCTCGGGTCTGCCGCCTCTAACCAGTGAGCCACACTACCTCACTGAGTTACCAACCCAGAGTAACTAGCTGGGCCAGGATGAGACCTTGCTCACCTTCTTTTATTGCACCAGAACGGCTCAGTCTTAAGGTAAATTCTTCTCCGTGACGCCGCGATATCGTGGCCACCATTTTGAATTACGGACCAAGCCGCAAAAGCTTTCCTCACTCACGGCAGTATTTGTTCTTCTCTACATGCGCCTCATCCTTTATGAACAATGTCTTTGATACTCCTTCCTAACAATACTTAAGAGCGGCTCAACAACCCAGTTTCTCCTCATCACACTGCAATATTTGAGGTGATGTGGTTGCAGCCGCCATTTTGTGGAGCACTTTTCCTCGGGATTCAGTAAGCCTCCGCTTACTTCTAAGTGGTCTGCCTAAATTTTCTGCATACCTTCGGAGCACAAAACTCTGACCAGGACTGTCTTCTCACTATTTCCTTATCATATTTTCTCACAATCTTAGTCTTGTGTTTTACCATTATGAAATGAAGCTATTCCAACGGCCATTTTATTTTTCAGCTCCCATTTCACTGCATTAGTCTTTATTGTCAGGAGGCTTCAACTAAATCACAGATGAAGCTTTTAAAGGTGATTGTTGACTCAGTACCACCTATTGTGCACAGTTTTGTCTGTATTTTCCTCTCACGCACCACATTCCTTTCTGGATAAGTTTGCTCTTCAGCCTACTGCCTGTTACTCTCAGAAACCACTGATTTCTTCCTAGGATCCTTTTCTACACCCAGCTTCAAGGTTCATGGGCAGAGCCGGGAGATTTTATTTAAAAAAAACTACACTTTGCACTTTATGATCTTGCTGCTAATTTTATCTTTTTAAACCTAGCTGGGAATTGAGGGCTTACCATTTGGGCGGGCGGACTGACCGGTGACTGTGGGATTGAGGGCACTGCCGGTCACTGTCTTTTTGTTCCAGGCATAGCGGGACCGCCATCTTGGGGATTCTCGGGAGGCAGCGCTCTAGTTGCTGGACCGGAAACCCATAAAAGAAATATGACTCAAGCGCGCAGCGGGCGCGCCAAAGGCAAGCCCGTCTGCGCCTGGCCCGCGCCGAGTGCCACGACCCCTGCCAGTTTTGTACCAGGTAAGCAACCAATATTTACTTATTCAAGAAGTAGGTTGGCCCAGCTAAATAACTCAGGCACGAACTCAGACTGTCCTTGCCTCTCCCTATATGAAGGAATAACTGAAAACCCGACGTTCTGTCCTCATTGTAATATTAACCTCCCAGTGCCCCTATTTAGTAAAGTTAGTGGAAGGCTATCGGAGGAGGCATGTGCTTTGAGGAACAGTATACAGGGCTTAAAAGGACTCCTCCTCAACGCTCGGTCACTAGTTAAGCATAGTACCGAATGCGCCACCCTGATAGAAGATCTGGGAGCTAAAGTGGCATTTATTACTGTAGCCTGGACGGACGGAGCCTCAGGACCAGACATAGTAAAGGCATCATCTCCAGGTTTCCTATGTCATACAGTAAATAGGCAGGGCAAGAGAGGAGGGGGGTTGGCAGTCATTTGCTATCTTCAAAACAATCACAAATGGGGGGTGTGAAGCTTTGAACTTCTCCCACATATGGAGAATTTTAGAGGGATCCTGCTATACAGGCCCCCGGGATTGAGGAAGTCGTTTATTGATCTAGTCAGAAATTTAATGGAGGAAGGTATAAGTGATAGATCTTTTACCATAATGGGCGATTTTAACTTCCATTTGGAGGATATTGCAGACTCAGACACTTTGGAATTATTAGAGTTTATGAATGGATTGGATCTAATGCAATTAGTTAAAGGGGCTACCCACACGACTGGACACGCTGGATGGGATCTTTTCAAATTATACACAGTTATCCGTCCTAGAGGTGCAGCCAGTAGTATGGTCCGATCATGCGGCCATTCTATTCAAGATTGCCTGCTTGGACAAACAGAAGTATGACAAAGTCGTAACAAAGCCCAGCTACATACGAGCTTGGAATAGGATTGAAGGCAAAGATCTGTCAGACCTCCTGGAATATAACCTGCCCTCTTCAGTTGGAGAGGTGGATGAGGCCATTACCAGATTCAATGATTGGGTTACTGATGCATGTGATAAACTTGCTCCAAAAAAAACCTTTACATCCCAGCAGGATCCATCCCTCTGCCCCCTGGTACACTCCCAATTTAAAAGCTCAGAAATGTATTTGTAAACATTCTGAACGGGAATGGAGGAAGGGATATAAGGCAGAGGATAAAATCAAACCCAAAGAAAGTATTCGGGTCTATGAGCAATTACTGCTCACAACTAAGCAAGAATACTTTGCTAACCAAATCAAACTAGCGGAAAACTCTGCGAAAGAAATATTTAGGATTGTTTGTAAATTGGCCAACCCACAAACTCCACAATTGGTGGAGAGCCAGAAAGTATGTTATAAAATCGCCAGTAATTTCCTAGATAAAGTGGGGGATATTTTCTCAACCTTCAACAGTGCCATTAATGGATTCTCATATGAATCCGGTATTAACAGAAGCATTGCTTCCCAAACTCAGAATTGACTAAATTCCCTCTGTTAGCTAATACAGACACCGCCAAACTTCTGCAAAATATGAAATCAGGATCCCCTTATTACCCTTGTCTGATTAAAATATCCAAATTGATCCCGCAAATCTTTGTTGCAGCTCTTACCCCTCTTTTTAACACTATACTGGAAGCAGGCAGGATCCCTGCCTACTGGAAAACTGTCTCTTTGATTCCTCTTTTAAAAAAAACTAATTTAGACCCAAAAGATGTTCATAATTTTAGACCTATCTCTCGCCTCCCTTTTCCGGCTAAAATGTTGGAAAAATTGATTAATAGTCACTTAAGCAGATATTTTCACGATCCTGAGGTACTTGACTGTACCCAATATGGCTTCCGGGAGGGCCATAGCACGGAAACTGCCCTCTTAAAATCTACTGATGGGATCAGGAAAACTTTGGATCAGGGCGGTAAAGCAGCAATGATTATGCTGGATCTCTCCGCAGCGTTTGACACGGTCCATCATGCTCTTTTGATGGACAGTTTGTCAGCCTGCGGAGTACAGAATACCGCCTGGAAGGTTTTAAAATCTTTTCTTACGGATCGTCAGCAGATAGTGGCCCAGGGAGAGTTCTGCTCTGCCCCCTTCCAA
Source organism: Lissotriton vulgaris (assembly GCF_964263255.1). NCBI lineage: Eukaryota > Metazoa > Chordata > Amphibia > Caudata > Salamandridae > Lissotriton > Lissotriton vulgaris. The sequence continues at coordinate 1,673,993,099 of NC_141695.1, read as the reverse complement.
CTTCCTTGTGGGGTTCCACAGGGATCATCTTTAAGTCCCACTTTATTTAATGTCTACGTGTCGTCTTTGGCTCCATTGATTAGATCTTTTGGTTTCCATCTCACTTCCTATGCAGACGATACGCAGATAGTGGTATCACTCCTTCCAGGATCTGGAGGGACTGTAAGGCATAAGCTACATGATTGTATGGAAGCTGTTGGCTCCTGGATGTCCAGTAATTGCCTTAAATTGAACTCAGGCAAGACTGAGGTTATTTTATTCGGGAACGATGTTAACCTGGGGACCCCCGAATGTTGGCCTGACTCCTTGGGACCCCTGCCTTTACCCTCTACACAAGTGAAAAACCGGGGAGTGTACTTAGATGACAGATTGGACATGAAAAGGCAGGTTAATGCCATTGTGTCAGCTACTATGTTCACCCTCAGGACCACAAAGAAAGTTCTTCCTTTCCTGCCTAAGGAGAGTCGGCAGACTGTGGTTACGGCACTGATTATGTCGCGACTGGACTATTGCAACAGCCTCTATTTAAACATCCAAGAGAGGCTGTTGCATTGACTCCAGATGTTGCAGAACACTGCTGCTAGGCTGATATCTGATATACCAAAGTTCTCTCCCATCTCTAATGAAATCCGCAGACTTCATTGGTTACCAGTAAGGCAACGAGTATATTTTAAATCCATGTGTCTTGTTTTGAAATCACTTCAGAACCAGGGACCACACTATCTACAGGATCAATTACAATGATATCAACCAGCTAGGCCCCCTACGTTCATCAGCTCAAAAATTGTTGAGAGTCCCACCCGTGAAAAAATCTTTTTGGGGTGGGAAAAGCTTTGTGGTAAGCGCTGCAAAGATGTGGAACCAGCTTCCCTTTCACCTGAGGAATTGCACGGATTTGTTGCCATTCAGGAGAATGCTCAAAACTTGGTTATTCTAGTCTCCTTCTTAATCTCTCCCTCTTTTCAGGATAGCAGATAGCGCCAGGACACCAAAGGGTAACAGACGCGCTTAATAAAATAATTAACATAACATAACATAGCATTGAGAGGGACTCTCTATTTCTTCTAAGCCAAAGCATATCTTTATCAAAAATTCAAAACTTTTCACTGAACTTTCTAAACAGGAAGATTCAGGGTTATCCGCACCAGAGGGCTATATATAACATGACAATGGATCCTGCTCCAGCACCACCAGGGAAATCAACGTGAAGCGTCTGAAATAAGACCCCCCCCCCACACCCCCCAATCGCCACCTAAACCAGTCTAGCCACTTTCAATGGAGTTGTTGTTACAAGAAATAAGGGCCCTTCAACTCTTTTTTGAGGAAACCAACACCAAACTACAACTCCTTAGGCCGCTAGTCTCAACTTGATGCAAGACTCACAGTAGTAGAGCAAAATGTCTCCTCAATTGGGGATACCGCTAAGAACGTTACTCATCTTCAATCTCAAATTTCAGTACTCCAAAGGCAGGTTGAAGCCCTTGAAAATTGCAACAGGAGAAATAATGTACGTATTTATGGACTGATGGAAGGGGCTGACGGTACGGACTTCCTCACTTTTTTTTAAGTCCTTCCTTCCTAAACTACTCCATATGCCAGAGGACACTGTGCTTAACATTCAACGTGCACATAGGTTGGGTCGCCCTCCCTTAAATGCTTCACCTTCGCAGCGACCAATAGGAGTTATCCTATACTTCCTAGAATATACTGATCTGTTAAAAGTTTTGGCAGCGGTCAAAGCTATTCAACAAATTACCTGGTCTGGTTTGACATTGTTTCACACAGCGAAAGCCATTCAAGCCAGACGTAAGACTTTCCTCAGTATGAGACCTGATCTTCGCTCGATGGGAGCCCGATATGGTCCATTCCACCCATGTCTTTTTAAAGTTACGTATAACAATAGAAAAACAACATATTATTCAAGACAGATCATATGGACTCTTCCGGACCTTCTTCCTCGCATATTACCCGACTTTCTTGAACCGCTTCAATAAGTTCTCTCTTTTCCTCATTTCAGGTTCCATGACATTTTCCTTACACATGTGTCGGTTTTAGAACTTAAATAGGTTTACAGTTTATTGATGTCTTCTTACATACTGGATTGATTCCTTATATTCTAATGTTTTCCTGTTTATTAACTTTATGAATTACTTTCAAAATTGTAATTCTTCACTTCCACAGCTATTTTAACGTTGCAGCATGTTCCCCCCCCCCCCAGTTCCAGTCTGGTTGACCTTGGATGTGCCGTCTGTTCCATGTGGTTCCATCCCTCCCCACATCCTTGATCCTTTTTTGTAGGTATGTTATTTCTCTTTTCTTCTTAGTTTCTTTTTACATTCCCTTCCTTCTTTTCCTTCAGGTGTCTTCACTGTTTACGTCTTTTCCTTTCTACTCATTTTCATAAATACCTTTGTCATTACTCTTCTAGTTTCTACTATCTTTCTTCTCACTCACAGTTTGTCTAAAATGTTAACGTACCCAAATATCTTTATCAACTTCATTGTTTGTTTCTATTGATCTTTCTTTTTCTCGTTCTTTACCCTATAGTTAAAATGATCAATTATCTGATACTCCTTTTTAGGTCGAGGACTCCGTCGCACTGCGTAAGCAGTGTGGGCGGAGCCCGAAGATTTAAAGTTTCTTAGAGGGGGCTTGGAACCCGCCCCTCTTATCCATTGGCTGGCCTAGTAAATGCTGGCCAGCCATTGGAGGAGAGGGGCGTCACTCTGTTCAAGCCCCGTCTTTTTCGGATTCGGGGGCGTGTTTTTTAGGTTCTTTCTATCTGTGACGTCATCCGTCACTCACCAAAAAACACGCCCCCGATTCCGAAAATTTCGGATGTTTGCGGCAGCCTTTTTTTTTTCTTGTTTAATCCACTCTTTAGAGTCAGGACTACAAGTTCCATATTGTAAACCCTGGCCTGTCATCTGGAAAACTCTGGGTAAACGTAGGAGGGCTATTATTCCAACCGTGAATAGTGTCTGTACGTAAAGCAGGGGAGTGTCTGTGTGTACATGAGGTTTTCCCACAAGCCCCTGCCCTGCGGGAGTGTGTGAAGGGGGGGCTGCTGTGGGCGGGTCCAGGGGCCTGTAAGAGGCTCTGGCTGAGCAGGAAGTGCTGCACAGATCCGTCGGAGCAGGTAGGGCAGGAGCGCAGCCCTCGGCCTCAGCACCGGCCCCGCCCTCCTTCCGCCTCTCCCCGAGACTGCTCCTGCTCCGAGATTAGAAGGGATCCGAGAGAGCGGAGGACAGCTGCTGCCGAGAAACTAATACCCACCGCCGAGGTCCCCAGAAAAGACTAAGGTACACCAGCCGTCTGCCTACTAGCCTCTCTCTGTGGCAAAAGTGCATTTCTCAAAGTTGGGGGGGCGGGGTAGTGAGGTGGAAGAGGTCATGTATTTTTTTTTTTTTTTTGCAGATCTTCCTTTAGTGCCTTGCTGGTTATACTAATGCTGCTGCTTAGAATGAGTTCCAGAGTTGGCTGGTTTCTGTTGTTGGCGAGGGTTGTGATAGGTTATTTAACACCCTCCCCTTTGCCCGTTGGCCTTGCCCCACCTGACCGACCTCCGCGGCCAACTTCTGTCCGCTCCCCTGGCAGCGCCATTTTTGCAAAACAAGGTTTAGACTGGTTGGTGTCCGAGTGAAAGTAACAGCTTGTACTCTTCCTAATGTTAATCCTTGTCTTTTTCCGGTGACATAAGGACCCTTGAGCTGGGAGCAAATGGTAAACCGTCCAACGTACATTTCATGAGACTGCAGGACGAACCACTGCTGGGTTAAATTGACTGCCCTCCTCGTTCCAGGCTGCTCTCAAGTTCACCCCGACAAAAAGTATTCTTAAAGGCTCTCCCTACAGATGCTTAAAATTCCCGAGTCCATCGTAAGAAAGACTGACAGACAGATAGCTTCTCTTGGGGCTGCTAAATTGCAACTTTTCTTTATATCTGCCATCTTCAGGCCCCCGATTGGCATTTCCGACCTGCTCAGTGATTATCTTCATTATGTATTTTTACTGAAGCGCCTACATGATGTAGCGCTTAAAAACCCGTAAATAATTGGACGAAACTAAGGCAGGTTAAAGTCTTCTACCTGCCCAGGAGTCGTTAGTTTGAAACTTTCCGCTGGACTGCAGACGGGAGAGCGTCGCTTGTGTAGCTGTTGGATGTGACCTGGGCTGACCATCCGTGAGCAGCCACGCGCACTGTGCAAACACCTTAATGTGTTACACAAGATCCGCATAGTCGCAAGAGGGCTTTTCTAACTTGGTCATGGTGATTGCCACAGGCCTCGTTTTAAAATACTGTGTTTTTCCAATGTAGTTTTAGTTCATGTGGGCAGCTGTAGGGAAGTGGCTCCTGTGAGGATAGGTCAAAGGTCATGAAAGAGGAGGCTTGCCAAGGAATTCCGAACAGACAGGCATTTCACTGCCACCTTAAGAAGGCTATTTCGAACGCTTTCTTTGCAGAGAAGTTTAGTTCCCTATTCTTTCCTGCTATTGATATTGCATGTTTGTGGGGCTGTGTGTGTGTGGGAGGGGGGGCTCTCTGTGTGTGTGTGTGGGGTAGCTCTGTGTGGCTGTGTGTGTGGGGGGGCTCTGTGTGTGTGTGTGGGGGGGGGCTCTGTGTGTGTGTGTGTGGGGGGGCTCTGTGTGTGTGTGTGGGGGGGGGCTCTGTGTGTGTGTGTGTGGGGGGGCTCTGTGTGTGGGGGGGTTGTGTGTGTGTGGGGGGGCTCTGTGTGTGGGGGGGCTCTGTGTGTTTGTGTGTGTGAGGGGCTCTGTGTGTATGTGTGGGAGGCTGTGTGTGTATGTGTGAGAGGCTCTGTGTGTGTGGCTCTGGGTGTGGGGGCGCTCTGTGTGTGGGGGGCTCTGTGTGTTTGTGTGGGGGGCTCTGTGTTTGTGTGGGGGGCTCTGTGTGTATGTGTGAGGGGCTCTGTGTGTATGTGTGGGAGGCTCTGTGTGTATGTGTGGGAGGCTCTGTGTGTATGTGTGGGAGGCTCTGTGTGTATGTGTGGGAGGCTCTGTGTGTATGTGTGTGTGGCTCTGTGTTTGGGGGCGCTCTGTGTGTGTGGGGGGCGCTCTGTGTGTGTGGGGGGCTCTCTGTGTGTGTGGGGGGCTCTCTGTGTGTGGGGGCTCTCTGTGTGTGTGGGGGGGCTCTGTGTGTGTGGGGGGGCTCTGTGTGTGTGGGGGGGCTCTGTGTGTGTGGGGGGGCTCTGTGTGTGTGGGGGGGCTCTGTGTGTGGGGGGGGGCTCTGTGTGTGGGGGGGGGCTCTGTGTGTGGGGGGGCTCTGTGTGTGGGGGGGCTCTGTGTGTGGGGGGGCTCTGTGTGTGGGGGGGCTCTGTGTGTGTGTGGGGGCTCTGTGTGTGTGTGGGGGCTCTGTGTGTGTGGGGGGCTCTGTGTGTGTGGGGGGCTCTGTGTGTGTGGGGGGGCTCTGTGTGTGTGGGGGGGCTCTGTGTGTGTGGGGGGCTCTGTGTGTGGGGGGGGCTCTGTGTGTGTGGGGCTCTGGGTTTGTGTGGCTCTGTGTGTGTGGGGGGTTGTGTGTGTGGGGGGTTGTGTGTGTGGGGGGTTGTGTGTGTGGGGGGGTTGTGTGTGTGGGGGGGGCTCTGTGTGTGGGGGGGGCTCTGTGTGTGGGGGGGGCTCTGTGTGTGGGGGGGCTCTGTGTGTGGGGGGGGGGCTCTGTGTGTGGGGGGGGCTCTGTGTGTTTGTGTGGGGGGCTCTGTGTGTTTGTGTGGGGGGCTCTGTGTGTTTGTGTGTGGGGGCTCTGTGTGTGGGGGGGCTCTGTGTGTGTGGGGGGCTCTGTGTGGCTGTGTGTGGGGGGTGTCTGTGTGTGTCTGTGTGGGGGGGCTCTGTGTGTGGGGGGGTGTCTGTGTGTGTCTGTGTGGGGGGGCTCTGTGTGTGTGGGGGGGGTTGTGTGTGTGGGGGGGCTCTGTGTGTTTGTGTGGGGGGCTCTGTGTGTTTGTGTGTGGGGGGGCTCTGTGTGTGGGGGGCTCTGTGTGTATGTGTGGGGGGCTCTGTGTGTGTGGGGGGGGCTGTGTGTGTGTGGGGGGCTCTCTGTGTGTGTGGGGGGCTCTCTGTGTGTGTGTGGGGGGCTCTCTGTGTGTGGGGGGCTCTGTGTGTGGGGGGCTCTGTGTGTGGGGGGCTCTGTGTGTGGGGGGCTCTGTGTGTGGGGGGCTCTGTGTGGGGGGGGCTCTGTGTGTGGGGGGGCTCTGTGTGTGGGGGGGCTCTGTGTGTGGGGGGGCTCTGTGTGTGTGGGGGGCTCTGTGTGTGTGGGGGGCTCTGTGTGTGGGGGGGCTCTGTGTGGCTGTGTGTGGGGGAGCTCTGTGTGTGTCTGTGTGGGGGGGCTCTGCGTGTGTGGGGGGGTTGTGTGTGGGGGGGGCTCTGTGTGTGGGGGGGGCTCTGTGTGTTTGTGTGGGGGGCTCTGTGTGTTTGTGTGTGGGGGGCTCTGTGTGTGGGGGGGCTCTGTGTGTGTGGGGGGCTCTGTGTGTATGTGTGGGAGGCTCTGTGTGTATGTGTGGGAGGCTCTGTGTGTATGTGTGGGAGGCTCTGTGTGTATGTGTGGGAGGCTCTGTGTGGGGGGGGCTCTGTGTGTGTGGGGGGGGCTCTGTGTGTGTGGGGGGGGCTCTCTGTGTGTGTGGGGGGCTCTGTGTGTGTGGGGGGCTCTGTGTGTGGGGGGGGCTCTCTGTGTGTGGGGGGGGCTCTGTGTGTGGGGGGGCTCTCTGTGTGTGGGGGGCTCTCTGTGTGTGGGGGGGCTCTCTGTGTGTTGGGGGGCTCTGTGTGTGTGTGGGGGGCTCTGTGTGTGTGTGGGGGGCTCTGTGTGTGTGTGGGGGGCTCGGTGTGTGTGGGGCTCTGTGTGTGGGGCTCGGTGTGTGTGGGGCTCTGTGTGTGTGGGGCTCTGTGTGTGTGGGGCTCTGTGTGTGTGGGGCTCTGTGTGGGGGGCTCTGTGTGTGGGGGGCTCTGTGTGTGGGGGGCTCTGTGTGTGGGGGGCTCTGTGTGTGTGGGGCTCTGTGTGTGTGGGGCTCTGTGTGTGTGGGGCTCTGTGTGTGTGGGGCTCTGTGTGTGTGGCTCTGTGTGTGTGTGTGGCTCTGTGTGGATAGCTTTTTTTGTAGGTGGCTCTATGTGTGGATAGCTTTTTTTGAAGGTAGCTCTATGTGTGGATAGCTTTTTTTGTAGGTGGCTCTGTGTGTGGGTGGCTCTGTCTGAGGGTGGCTCTGTGTAGGTGGCTCTATGTGAATGACTGTGGGTGGCTCTGTATGTGTGTGTGTGGATGGCTTTGTGTGTGTGGCTCTGTGTGGGTGTAAATGCAATAGGTCATGCATTTGCGAGCGATTAAGCTATTGGCATTGTAAAGGACAATGCCATTTATTTTTTTATATTCAAGTCGTTTTTATTTGGGAAAAGAAATAGAAAAAGGACAAGACAATAAAATAATAGAATGCAATAAAAGAAAATACAATTGTCAATACAATAATACAATTATTAGGTAGGAAGAAAAATAGAGTTTGTGGTTACAGCGAGGCCTGATTTAAGTTGCAATGGTTTGCATACAAATTTGGGCAGGATTACAGTCCTACCCAACTCTAACTTCTGACAGAATCATGCTAAATACAAATCAATAAACTGTACACCACTAATACAGAAACAGTTGCACAAACAATGTATATGTCTTACTGGGTCTCCTAGCACTAGTACCTATGGACGTCTCCCTATTCAGATTTTTTTGAGGGGATAATGCCTTGAGGTTGGTGATTGTGCACAGGAGACATGGTGTGCATATGAGGTCTGTCCAACCACCCTTCGGAGGGAGGCGTATAGATTAACTTACAGTACCTACGGCGGATCAAATGAAAAGGAGGAAGCGTCAAGTAATTTCCATAATTTCTTATGAGAGGCGCGCCCTGAGGAGGAGTGTAGGGCCGGGTTATCAGCTCCTCTTAAAAAGGACACCCATTCTTGCCACATTTTGAACGACACTTCAGAGGAGTTCATCCATTTACATAACACGACTTTGCATGCTAACGTAAGCAATAAATCAAGGAGCTGTCGGTCAGTAGCATTTGTTATTTTCGGGTCAAGAACTCCTAATAGGACATAAACAAACTCCCTCGTAGGCTTGATGCTGAAAATATGCTCTATGCATTCAAAGATTCTTTCCCAGTACTTCCCCAAGGAAGGGCAATTAAAAAGCATATGTGCCAGGTCTCCTACTCCTGATGCACAATTCCAACACTTAGGGCTGTCTCTTAGATGAAGTTTAAAAAGCCTCTCTGGTGTCCAGTATGTCCTGATAATTATCATGTATTTAGTTTGTGATAGTATAGGGGAGACCTTGTTTCTGAAGGCAGTGGTGTGAATTATGTCCCACTCGAAAGTCAGACCTGTTGCATTGGGCTCTATTTCCCACCTCGTCTCATTTAGTCTGTGTGCTTTCTGGGGAAGGGGGGAGAAGGAGTTTGTAGACCATTGAGACAAAATGCCCCGCCTTTCTGATACGAGAGATGTTGTTCCAAAGCCATGGTACAGAGGGCGACAAGGAGCGAGCAGACAGCAGCACTTTTAATTTTAGAAAATCATAAAAGTCTATTGCTGCGAGATCATATGTGGCTTGAACTGTAGAGAACGGCAGTGGGTTGCTTCCATCATAAAGATCATAAAGATCACTCACTAGGTTGATACCTTTTTTTGACCAGCGAACCCATTGGAAAGGTCCTCCATTAATTTTTAGCATGGCATTATGCCACAAGGCAATGGAGGCGGATTGTTTGAGTTTTAAGCCTGTGTGATGTGATTGGTCGAGTTTTAGAAGGGCCCGTCTTGTGTTCAGTAAGATGTATTTCGAGTGGGACAGATGAGAGATCCATGGTGAGAAGGGCCGAGAGGGGAATGCTGCCAATGATGGCTCTCTCAATATCCAACCACAGTGCTAAGCAGAGTCGTTGCTTAGCCATTGGGCACCCTGTTTACATAGAAACACAGTTTGGTAATGTCTGAAGTTTGGAAGACCCAGGCCGCCTTTTTCTTTAGCTAGTTGTAGCTTTTTCATTGATATCCTGGGCTTCTTCCCTTGCCACAGAAATGTACCAAAAAGCTTATCTACCTTATGTAGGAAATCGTCTGAAAAGGTCATTGGTAACATACTTGCTAAGTAGTTTACCAGGGGGGTTACCATCATCTTCAGGGTTTCGGCCCTACCCCACCAGGATAAATATTTCAGAGACCAGCCGTCGAGTAATTTAGAGATTTTCTTTAGGAGTATATTTTAGTTGATTTTTAATGTGGATATTAGGTCCCTATTAAAATCTAAGTATTTGAAGCAGCCTGGCTGCCAAGTCAGACCAGAGTCACCTAGAGTCTCTTCATTGCCTAGATTGTTAAGTAGTTTAACTTCTGTTTTGAATTTGTTTAATTTATAGCCGGAGACCTTCGAAAACTCTGATAGTAGTGAGAAGTGCCGGTATTGCTTATTCTGCCTTTTCTGAGACGACTAAGACATTGTCTGCATATGCCGTTATTTTTTTATGATGCATTCATTAAAAGGAATGCCTGGTATATCCTGGTTGTATCTAATGTGGTATAGGAATGGTTCAATAGCCAATAGGAACAGTGATGGGGAGAGGGGGCATCCTTGTCTGGTACCCTGGTGTAGATGGAACGATGATGAGAACGACCCTCCTGCTCTAACCCTTGCTGATGGACAGAAATAGAGGGACATGATCATCCTTATGAATGATGGTCCCAGGTTGAATTTATTTAGTACAGCCTCCAAATACGTCCAGTCCACCTTGTCAAATGCCTTCTTGGCGTCGAGTGTGATTGCCGCTGTGGGGGTTGTTAGAGTCTTCGCTCTCTCCAGAACATGAGCTAGAGTCCTGGTGTTATCGCTGGACAACCTATATTTCAAAAACCCTGCTTGAGACGGGTGTATGAGTTTGGGTAAGACTCTCTGGAGGCGGTCTGCCAAAATCGAGGCTAAGAGCTTACAATCTAGATTTATAAGTGAGATGGGCCTATAGTTCTTGGGCTGTGTAGGGTCCTTCCCATCTTTGGGTAAGACTGCGATAATGGCTTCAGACAGTGTACCTTTTGCCTCTCCTGTTTCATTGATCTCTAAGAACATGTACAGGAGTGGCTGTGAAACTACAGAGGAGAAGCATTTATAGAATCTGGCGGAAAACCCGTCGGGTCCAGGGGCTTGCCCACATTTTAGTGACTTTATGTTTTTCTCGACTTCCAGGCTCGTGATGGGCTATTAATGTCGGCTTGTTCATCCGTGGAGAGAGACGGTAGCATGCATTCTCCTAAATAATCATTGATCTTGTTGGCCTCGACATCCGTGTTTTTGGCGTAAAGGCGTTCATAGACGTCTTTAAATATCTCTGCAATTTTAATAGGGTCGGAGTGAGCCACACCAAGATGGTCCAGGATAGAATTTATCGTGTTTTTCTGTACTTTGAATTTAAGATATGCTGCCAAACTTTTCCCAGCCTTATTTGACTCACACAGTTTGAACCTTTTCCTCCTGTTCAGCCACACACCTGCTCTCTCACTCACTATTTTATTGCACTCGTATTTCTTGTTGGCCAGTTTAAGTGTTTTGTCTTTCTTATCTAGCAGATGCCTGGTTTCCAGAGTAGATATTTCATTTTCTAGATTCTCTAGCTTCCTAGTGTGGTTTTTGTTAATGGCAGATTTAATCTTAATGATGACCCCTCTGATTGAGCTTTTTAATGCCTCCCACCGAAACAAGTCAGTGGTGTCCCCCCTATTGTTGTGCTCCAGATATTCCTTGATGGCCGTTTCAATGGTGGCTCGATGGTCTTGTTCAAGAACTTCGTCATTAAGGCGCCAAAGGGATTGGCGGGTGGATGGTTTTATGTCTGAAATGGTTAGCGTGATGCAGGAGTGGTCGGATAGAACTCTCGGTTCTATCGATGTTTCTTCTACTTTGGAAATAGCGTTCTTTGTAATAAATAGTCGATTCGGGAGAATGAGTCGTGAGGGGAAGAGTAAAATGTGTAGTCCCTCCCATCAGGATTCTGTAACCGCCATGGATCGACTAGATGGAATCGGTCGCAAAGATTGAGAAAGGCCTTGTGTGATCCGTTACTGCGAAAAGGGCATCGGGAGTCCCTGTCAAGAGTCGGGTCAAAGGGGAAATTAAAGTCTCCTGCGAGAATATGGACCGCCGAGTCTGGGATGCTGTCTGTTTCGCTAGGTCTGTCCAGAATTTCAAGTCACATGTTTTGGGGCGTAGATGTTTCTGACAAAAAATTTCGTATTGTCCTTTAGTAGTTTGGTTGTGACCCACCTTCCTTTGGAGTCAGCTGTAGAGAAAAGTAAATCAATGTTGGATTTTTTGGCTATTAATGTCACAACCCCGTTTTTTTCCCCCAACGGCTTCCGAGCCAGCAACCTCGGTGAAGAATGTATTCCTAAGTGTGTGAAATTGTTTGGCATCCAATTTGGATTCCTATAGTAATGCAATATCCCCCTTTTGTCTACGTAAGTAATCTAGGATCTTCTGCCGCTTTACTGGCTTATTAAGACCTTTGACATTGAGGGAAAGCACTTTCAGATTTCCTATCTTTAATACCCGAAGGGGTGTGTTAATTGTGGTCTTAGACATGGGCATATAATAGACGATTCGCTACAGTCAAATAAAACGTGTTAACCCAGTTCCTATGTGTACAGCCACACTTCCATTTTAAAGTATTGGTCGGTTTGAGACCCATCAGCTTGATTATGAGAGTCTGGATAACGTTCGCAATGAGCGTGACATGCCTTACAGAATGAGAAAAAGTGATTCCTGAGCACTTGAGGTGTGAGTACCCTGACATTGTTATGCAACAAATAATAAATGCATACAGGAAGACACAAATAAAGACAAAAGAAAAAAAACAGAACCCTCCTACGTCCCCCCTCGTCCTCCCCCTCCCAACCCCCTTGCTTCCCCAACCCAACCCACCCTCCCCACCCTGAACAATGCCGATAGGCATGGTGACTAGGAGAATAACAGCGTTGTCTCCCCATGGTCTTACCAACCAAGTGTATTCGGAATTGGGAACTGACTAACAGTGGAACATTACAGAACATGTGCATGCATTCCAGAGCGGTCTTGATCCGCGGGTACCTGGGTCTACTGAGTTTGTCTACACGTAGATTGCGGAATGAGCAGTGCCAACTTTTAGTTTGTGCTGTGTATTACAAAATATATGTACTATATTGTGTTATGTATTGTATTAGGTATGTGCTATGTATGATGTTAGGCACTGCATTAGATACCCTTCCACTACAGTAATGTTTGCTTTACTAGCAATAGTAACATCAATGGGAGGATCAGTGTGTTTGACTTCTGAGATAGCTACAGACGAGGACCAACATGACACATGCAGAATAGCATGAGCGGATTAACCGGACTAGATAAGATGGTTTGTTGGCTTTGAATAGGATGACTTATAAAATACAATTCAATGGGGTAACATACAATTCAATAAGGTAACATTAACGCATCTTGCATATAGGTATTTGGCAGGCCACCCAGTTTCAACAGTGAGAACATTTTAAAAACTTGCTAACCCTTCATATGGAGCCTGAAAATCACAGAATTATAGCACTAGGATATACAGAAAAACGATATTCATTTGTAGCCAGAGGCTGAAGCAGTCTCAGAGTTCGCCATCGCAGTATCCATACTGAGCTCCTCCTGGGCATCAAGAAGCTTTTTGAGCCTTTGTGGATCCGTGAAGATTTGAGGGGTCCCCTGGATGAAGACTAGAAATCTTGTAGGACCTATGAACCCAAATTGGTGACCCAATGACTTTAGTTGTGGGCAGAGGGCAAAAAAGGCCTTCCGAATGTCAATCGTTTCTTTACAGTAGTCCTGTGAGATATAGATCTTGTTCGACTTCCAAAGTATATGTTTCTCCTGACGAAGGATAGTATCTGTTCTACATGCGGATACCTCAAGGGTTTGCAGACTATGGGTCTTGGTCCTTTCTGTGTCTTCGTGATCCTACCCGGAACTCTATGCGCTCTGTCGAACGCAAGCGGCTGGTGGAATGTGAGATTGGTTCCAGGAAGGAGACGCATGAACCTTGTGCTTCCTCTGCTCCCTCCGAAATGCCAAAGATGCGGAGATTACCTCTTCGGTTCCTGTCCTCCAACTCGGACAGCCTTCTTGTCATTTGTTCCGAGGTTATGGTGAGGCGTTTCAGGGCCCGCAGGTCTGGACTTCAGTGTCTTCCAGTTGGCTGATTCTCAATTCCGTTTCAGTGATTCTAGAATTAGTGTCCCGTATATCCTGTCTGTTGGCTGCGACTTCCTCTTTCGTGGATCTCGCCAGATCACGCACTTCCTCTAGCTTGTTCAGTAGGACATCCATAGTCTCAATATCTTTTTTGCCTTTGATGGGCGACACTGGGTTTGGCGGTTCTGCTTCGAGTCTCTTGAGGTTTTATGTCGTTTCTTTATCTCCCATGTTGAGGCTAGTCTTGAGTGTTCAGTTATGTTTCAGTCTTGAGTGGTACCCGTCTCAGCGTTGTGATGGTTGCAAGTGAAGGTCACAGGGTTTGCCAGTGGGAACTATCCAGCTGTGTGCAGCCTGAAGGACGATTCCACGTGCGGTGTTGGCGGCTGTAAAGGCTAGTGATTAACTAATTGACCTCTTATGGCGCGGTCCATATCCAAGTAATCTCCTGTAGCCCCACTCGTTTGCACCTTCTGTTCGGTGGTTTCCTTGTTATAGCTAGGGCTTGCCACTGGTCAGGTCGCAGGGGTTAACATTGGTAGCAAGACATGGTCATGTGAACCCCTGTGTTACCCTTAAATTGCAAAGTTGTTCATTGGTCTACTAATGATACAGGAACATTTGTCAAAGTAATAACAGTTTTATCCGCTTTCGAGTTGTTGGGCTCGGCAGTGCAGTTAGAAAACCTCCTCTGCTATTATACATTCATTGCGTGTGCCTTCATTGCACATATGTACATTACCTTCATTGCCTTTGAGTCCGGTAGTGCAGTTAGTAATCCTCCTCTGCTACTACTCATCAATGCATGGTCCTTCATTGTCATTATCAAGAGTGTCTCTCTAATGATGACCAGTGCATTTCTCCTCATCCTCACTAGTATGACTGCGCTTTATTCTGTCATCCACATATTCGTCACGGTGACCATTAGTTTAGCGGTTGGAGAGGTGCCTGAATTCTGCCAGTAGTGCCGTGATGTACCGTGAATCGCCGAGTGGTGTGTTATGCATTCAGATGCATCGTCGTGGATTTGAGTAAGTGGCCGTCCGCCATTTTGGAGGTGCGTCAGGGTCCCCTTTTCGAACCATCATTGTAAAAGAATTAGAGCACACAGTCAGGGGATTAACAATTGCGCAGTATCAGAAGAGATCAGAGTACCACGAATACCAAGGTTTTGCAGCGCTGTGGTGATGGCCGTGGAGCGGAAAAACAAATGCCAGCGTTATATTTAATGTCCTGCTGGTATTATTACATTTAATGTCCTGCGATAGATCCAAGATAGTGAGCCCACCAATAAAGATTTTAAAGAGATTAGGGGGGTCCCGGGCTTTGGTTCAAGTACTGCACAGGGGATGCCAGGTGCGACGAGCTGATTATACCCTTTCTCTTAAAATGCGCGCGATGTGCGGTGAAATTTTCCTGCTCCCGCCATTTTAGGTGAGGTGTGCAGCAGCCCAGGCCCTCATCAACCGAGGCAGAGGGATGGCATTTAACTCGAGGCTATTACTCACTCAGGGGCCTCGGAAGCCTTGGGAGCCCAATTGTGCGCAGCAGACGTTGGTTCACGTTCAAGCTCCGGGCACAGGTTTCCGCTCCATCCTCGGGTAGATTTCAGCACCGGCTCAGGTCCGCTGATTTCCAGCTCCTTTCTCCGCTGCTGGTCGCGGCCGGGGAAATGTCACATCACGCCGCCTAGGAACTCCGTAGCACCCCCAGAGGCAGGCACTTAGTCGTTACCCACTTCCGATCCTTACTTATGTCATTTGTGCCAGTTTCATATGGGGTAAAGGTTCCCAAAATCACATTAAAGCTGTGGCCATGGGAGGAGAGAGCCGCTACGCCGCCATTACTCTCAGCGTCCAAACCACGCCCCCGACAATGCCATTTATTTAACGATTAAGCTATTGGCAATGTAAATTACAATGCCATTTATTTATGATTGAAAATTTTTTTTTTTTTTAAATGTCATGCCCATTGCCAATAGCTCTACCTTTATTAATGCCAAGACCATTGCAATGTAAATGCTTGTTTTCTATATTCTCTATTGTTTTTTCATTGAATTGGATTATTGTTCAATATTTTTTTCCTTTCCTTCTTTTGACACTTTATGCCAGTGGTCTCAAACTTTTTCGGCGGGGCCACATCAACTTTCCTTTCTGTAATGAGGGGCCGGGGTCAGTCTTATAACAGGAAATGATATGGGCCAAAGTGAAAACCAGTATTATTCACTTGCAAAGATTTAATTTCCGTGGGCTTCTTTGGGATAGACTTGTGTCAAGTGATCACAAACTCACTCTTTCTAAATGGAAAGAACTCTTCACACTATCGCCACACACCTGTCGGACATGGATACAATTCACCACAGGCAGACAACTCCATGACCGCATTTCTAAAAAATCAACTCGAGCAAAAAAGATAACATTTTGTCCAAGCTATATTCAGAATACACATCCATGGTATCTGCCAACACCTTCCCCTCTCCCACATCCCCCTTCCTCCTTAACACTGCAGCACCCCTCCCCGCTCACTCCCTCCCTCTCCTCCGCCTATCTTCTCAGACGATCGCAATTGTGGTGAACATAGTAAATGCAGAGAAATATAGTATTTTTAAAATAAAATCACTGTTTCACATACTTCTAACAAATTGGGGGAAATGTGTACCAATTGGGCTTCTGGTTTAACTGTCAGCGCAACACCCACAAGCAGAACCATCAAAGAAAAGATGAGGCAGTGTCTTTGTGGTATATCTTTATCTTTACTCATGTAAAACTGCCCTAATTAATATGTATCTCGAAAAGAAAAAATAACAGCGCCCCAGGGCCTTT